>NC_040912.2:2344361-2683446 GCF_004126475.2 Phyllostomus discolor
CTCTCTAAAAATAAATAAATAAAATCTTTTAAAAAATAAATAAAATAAATACACACTTCTGTTACCTGCCTTGTGACGATGTCAGTCTTGTCAAACGGAAGAGACGTTAAATGGAGCTCTTTAACTGGACCGTGAATAGAGACCCTTGAGACTCTAAAGTTTGAGAAAGTAAGGTATTTCTGCCTTCACTTACATCAAATATTTTTAGATCGCATTGGAAGTGATTAATCTAAAAATGTTTATTGAACATCAGCTATGTGCTGAAAGCTACGGCAGAAAACATCGCGGATAATCTTGCTCTCCGGAAGCTATGTATTCAGAGACGGGGAAAACAATAAGCAAATATTCTTTTCTCCAGCTGTGAGTGCTAAGAAAAAGTGAGGAGGGAACTAACCAGGGACTGTGTGCCTGTGTCCGCTGGAGGAGGCTGGGGGAAGGGAGCAGCACATCTAGGTGCCTGTGACAGTGGCCCGTGTAGGTCACGGTGACCTCTTCTAGGGCGGTGGCCACGGAAATGAATGAGCTAATGAGATTCTGGGTATGTTACAACGGTAGAGATAACATTAATTAGGGATAAACATTCTACATTTATGCTCATCTCTAAACTACAGATAAACAGTCTACAGGTATGACTGCCTTGTCACAATTCCTTTCTGGCTTATCCCCAAGGATCAAGCACAGGATAGAATCGTGCTACACACACCATGCTTTCTCTGGAGTGCACCACGGTCCCGCCAAGCCGGGCCAGCAGCGCCTCACAGAGCCCTGGCCAGGTTTATGTCTGTGTCCTGCGGTCCAAAGCAGAGCTTAGAACTACAATTCCTCAAGCGATCAGAGCCTTCTCTGCGATTCTTCTTCCCTGCGTGTCATCCCCTGCTCCGGGCTGTGCCCAAAAAGCGCGAAGGCTCCCTTTGAAGCTGGATGCATCAGGAACGAGAGCCCAGAATGCTCTCAGACGCCGACGAGGGGGCTGCAAGTCAGGGGACGCTTTTGGACTGGCCATCTGGAAACGCGTAACAGAACACCCAAGCCGGCCTGCTCTTGGCATAGCCGCCTCGCTTCCAGGAATTCTTCTGAAGGACATGCACAAAGACACTGGGAACAATTCAGACAGAAGGCGCAGTAGTAAAATATTGGAGATAAACCATTAAATAAAAATATCGTTTATGTGTTTAAAATGGTGCGGGAACACACAGCAATACAGGTGCACATTCTTGCTAAGTATGCGATCTTCGATGTAGTTTTTATAAAATTCATATGCAATTGATTGATAAAGAAGTACACAGATATTCCTACTTATATACACATGCATTTTTTCTTATTTTTGTATTTTATTTCTTCACTCAGTAGATATTAGCTATTAAAATGAAATGATATAATTTTTAAAACAAAATATATATTTGCTCAGTTAAGATACAATTTACAATTATTGATTTTCCATGTAAATTTTTAAAAATATGTCTTCTCCAACTTACAACTAGCTCAATATAATAAAACAAAATGGAAATTTATTTTATGTACTAGTTTTCTTTTTAATAAAGTAAAATTTTGGACAAGCATCATAACCCTGTGGTCTTTCTTTTGTTTCAGAGTTCACTGGTCACCACTTTTCTCTTCGAGACACCCCACGTTTGCCTGGCCACAGTTGGCCTCTTCCTGTAGCAACGCAAGCGTGCACGCTCATGTTTACGTGGAAGGTATTATAGTAAGCGTTTGTCTCCTGGGAGCCCAGCTGGCGTTTTCCTGGCCCAGGCTTCCCCTGGTCGGCACGTGCGATGCCCGGGCGCACACTAAGAAAAGGGAGTAAAACACAGTGTGGGCCTCAAAGACGCTGATGGCAGGGGACCGAGTTTCTCAGACTGTATTCTGCATTAAGAAGCTGGATAAAAATGCGGGTTCTTTAACATAACTCTCACATATATTAACTCAGAAAGCCCTGCGTGATTTGTAGGCTGCGTATGTCATAGAGTTATCATGATAATCAGCTTACAAGAGATGTTGTATCGGCATGCTTAATATAGTGTAAAATAAGCCTTTAAAGCACATTGGGTATTACCTGTTTTCAGTAGACGGTGCAACTTTTGGGGACGGATGGCACAGGTCCCTGTCTTGGTGTCTGTGCTTGAAACAGCTGCCCCACTTAGCCTCTTAGCGCAAATGAACGAGTAAATGAATAAATGAACGAACAATGGAATGAATGAGGTAGGTAGGTAGGTAGGTAAATAGATAAGACAGATAGATAGATAGACAGACAGACAGACAATAAAATACAGAACTCACAGGCAGCAATGCTACTTGGGCTCTCAAGCCAACTCCTTGTTCAGCGGGATCCAGGCAACCAACACTCACACCAGTGGCACCATCCGGTCCCCTGGCACCGGCGTCTGCGTCACTGTGCCTGCACCAACACAGACAGATGATGACAAGAGCTTCTACTCCGCTGAAATGAATTTAAATACACTCCATATACATCAGGCGCATTGAGTGGGCAGCGTGAGAAGTTGGGGAGGGTTTGATTGGCAGATGTGTTTAGTTAAAAGGAAAGGTGAATTATCCAACCTATTAAATTAAATCCTTTTCCATAAATCACAACAGTTGTGACAGCCACTCTCATTCCTGGGGACCCTGAGACACATAAACTGGAAAACGCAGAAAAGCATAAAAAATGGATGCTGTACATTACTCAAAATTATAATAAATTATGCAAGAATCTATTATACTTATGCTACTTATAAAATACTCTAAAGGAGTATTTCAGGATATTAAACAATTCATATACTATTAAATTTGCATGAGGTAGTTCTATGAGAAACACGCTTACGGTGTCATACAGATTATTTACATGTCTTCACATAGATCCTGAATGTGAATAAATCTTTATAAAATACTTTGTAAGATCTAATTAAATTAGAAAAACAAAAATATTAGCTCTAGATACATTTAATTCAAGATTTAAATATTTATTAGCTATAATATATATTTGTCTTCCTAGTATAATAAGCGATTTTAAATTATTAAAAAATTAACTTTAGCCCTGGCTGGCATAGCTCGGTGGATTGAGCATGGGCTGCGAACCAAAGTATCGCAGGTTCGATTCCCAGTCAGGGTACATGCCTGGGTTGCAGGCCATGACCCCCCAGCAACCGCACATTGATGTTTCGCTTTCTCTCTCTTTCTCCCTCCCTTCCCTCTCTAAAAATAAATAAATAAAATCTTTTAAAAAATTAACTTTAAGCACGAGCTGCTAACCAAAGAGTCACAGGTTCGATTCCCAGTCAGGGCACATACCTGGGTTGCAGGCCAGGTCCCCAATGGAGGCAATACACTGATGTTTCTCTCTCTCTCTTTCTTCCTCCCTTCCCATCTCTAAAAATAAATAAGTAAAATCCTTAAAAGAAAAGAAAATTTGAAATAATCTATAAAAAATTAACTTTAAAAACCTATACAAAATGCTTTAAGTTTTAATGGCAGTATTTCTGAAGATTATCAAGTTGTGTTTGGGAGATATACATATGGTATATATATAACATATTTAATCATTTTGATGATTAGTTTTAATAGAACACAAATTACATGATCAAGTGTTAACAATGCAGGTATGTGGAAAGTTTAGACATAAGAGATCAGGCTGGGAGGAAGACATGTGTTAATAAAACTGTCCCCGAAAAGTGTTAAGAGAAAAAGAAGAAAACTTATTCAAGTGAATGTTGAGCGAACCAAAGAGATGCAGCATCTGGTGGAAAGCCACAGGGTGCCCCCCTCCCCGCCCATCTCCAGACAAAGGAGAGGCTGCCCTCCATACAGGCAGTTCCTGCGCAGGGTGCCATTCAACTCTGTTCATGCAAACGAATGATCAGTTGCTTCAAGCCTGATCAGCTCAGATGGGTTGGTGCAGACGCAAATGAGGCTACAGTTTGTTCCATTGTGATTGGTCAGGGCAGCCCATAGTCTACTGGTCTAGTGGCAGCTTTGTGTCTACGGGAAGGGGACCCTCCCTGCAGCGGTTGGCTCAGAGGCACACAGCCTGGTACCACTGCAATGCAGGGGATGTGAGCGGCCTCCGCCAGCAAACGGTCACAAGGCTTATTCTGAATTTAGGCTCAGTTAACCACTGGGAATCCATCTTTTCATTTTAAATTTCATAAAGCGTAAAAAATTTTAAATTACAGTTGGCATTCAATGTTCATTAATATTAGTTTCAGTTATAGGACATCGGGGTTAGATCATCATAATTTATGAAGTGGTCCCCTCGTATTTCAAATGACAACCTGGCACCATGCATGGTTATTACAAAGGGAGTCCATCTTCATAGACCAATTCCTTCCCATGGGTCACATTAGATAAATTACTTTTCAGGGTCACAAGCATTTGGAGGTAGACTTCCTGCCAAGATGGAGGCATAGGTAGATACACTGTGCCTCTTCACACAACCAAAAGAAGGACAAAAATAAATTTAAAAACAAAAAACAACCAGAACTGACAGAAAATTGAACTGTATAGAAGTTTGACAACTAAGGATTTAAAGAAGAAACATTCACCCAGACCTGTAGGAGGGGCAGAGACAGGAAGCTGAGGAGGAATGAGCTCATGGCAAGGCGGTGTCTGAAGGACTGGGGGGTGGGCAATGTGGCAGCTGGCAGAGTGGGTGATTCCACATTTTCCTGCAGATAAACCAGGAGGAACAACTGGGGAGCAAGACAGACCATGGAACCCAGGGTTCGAGCTGGGGAAATAAAGCCTCAAAAACTCTGAAAAAATCTGTGGGGGTTGTGGCAGTGGGAGAAACTCCCAGCCTCACTGGAGAGTCCACTGGAGAGACCCACAGGGTCCTAGAATGTAAACAAACCCACCCACCTAGGAATCAGCACCAGAAGGACCTAATTTGCTTGTCGGTAACAGCAGAAGTGACTGAAAGCCAGCAGAGAGCTGAACAAGCCAAGTGGCCTTGTCCCCTCTTGGACCCCTCCCCCACAGCACTGCAATGCAGAGACGTGGGTGGCCCCACCCTGGCAAATACCGAAGGCTTCTTTCCCTCACTACATAACAGGTGCACTAAAGACAAAAAGAAAAAATGGCCCAAGTGAAAGAACAGATCAAAGCTCTAGAAAAAAATACAACTAAGTGACAAAGAGACAGCCAACCTATCAGATGCACAGTTCAAAACACTGGTAATCAGGATGCTCACAGAATTGGTTGAGTGTGGTTGCAAAATAGAAGAAAAAGTGAAGGCTATGAAAAGTAAATAAAGGAAAATGCACAGGGAATGAACAGTGATGGGAAGGAAACTGGGACTCCAATCAACAGTTTAGACCAGAAGGATGAAATAAACATTCAACCAGAACAGAATGAGGAAACAGGAATTCAAAAAAATGAGGAGAGGCTTAGAAACCTTCAGGACAATTTTAAATGTTCCAACATCCAAACCATAGGGGTGCCAGAAGGAGAAGAGGAAGAGCAAGAAATTGAAAACTTATTTGAAACCATAATGAAGGAGAACTTCCCCAATCTGGCAAAGGAAATAGATTTCCAGGAAATCCAAGAAACTTAGAGAATCCCAAAGAACTTGAACCCAAGCAAGTACACACCAAAGTACATCATAATTACATTACTCAACATGAAAGAGGAGGACAGAATCTTAAAAGTTGCAAGAGAAAAGGAGACAGTTACCTACAAAGGAGTTCCCATTAGACTGTCAGCTGATTTCTCAAAAGAGACCTTGCAGGCAAGAAGGGGCTGGAAAGAAGTATTTGAAACCATGAAAGGTAAGCACCTACATCCAAGATGACTCTATCCAGCAAAGCTATCCTTTAGAATGAAGGGCAGATAAAGCGCTTCCTAGATAACGTCAAGTTAAAGGAGTTCCTCATCACCAAGACCTTATTATATGAAATGTTAAAGGGACTTACCAGAAAAAGAAGATAAAAACTATCAACAGTAAAATTACAACAAACTCACAACTACAAACAACTGAACCTAAAACAAACAAACAAGCAAGAATATGCAGGCAAGAAGAACAGGAACAGAATCACAGAAATGGAGATCACCTGGAGGGTTACCAGTGGGGAGGGGGAGGGGGACTGGGGGAAAGGTACAGGGAATAAGCAGCATAAATGGTAGGGACAAAATAGGCACGGGGAGGGTAAGAATAGTCTAGGAAATGTAGAAGCCAAAGAACTTACATGTATGACCCATGGATGTGAACTAAGTGGGGGAGGGGGTGGGAGGCGTGTGCAGGGAAAGGGGAATAAAGGAGGGATAATGAAACAACTGTAATAGAATAACCAATAAGATATATTTAAAAATGAAAAAAAAATCTTTAAAAAAAAGAAAAAAAAACAAGCATTCCGAGGTAAAAATGAAAGCTGATTAGTTTAGATGATGACAGTAAGGCAAGCCCTTAACCTCAAACCCTGTTTTGGGGTTTTTTGTTTTCCACCTAGGTGATCTGGGGAGCTTTGCTGATCATGGGGAACCTCTGCAGCTGCGTTGTCCTGTGACATTTGATGAATTTGACTTCGCTCCCGGTAAGCTAAGTTCTCAAACAGTGAAGGAGTATAAATTTGCAACATGAGCCAAGTAATAGAATAATCCCTTGGGTATTCATTTGAGGAAGAGGCGCATCACCATGTAATCAGTGAGCTGTGTGTCAGGGTTCCTCGGCCTCGGGACTCGCGAGAGAGATGGGGACTGAGCAACCTCCCGTGGCCCGGAGACGCCGCCGCTCTGCTCGCTCAGGCTGCGGCCAAAGCTACCGTTTCACGAGCCAATCGGTGCTTGCTAAAAAGAACATTTAACTCTGTTTAATTGTAATTAGTTTACATTTAACTAACCATATTTGACTAGTATCTACCATCTTGCACAATGTGAGGTTAGAGTAAAAATCAATGACTTAATCAATGACTTCATCAATAGCCGTACGCCACCCGCCACGACGCGGGTTCGTTGGTTCAGCGGAAGAACGCAGCGGTGGCAGTGGCCTCTGAAGGCGCAAGGGACCCGCACGTGTTAATTCACCGTCGTTCTCCCAGACCCATCTCGTCTGTGGAAAAAGTAAGAGGAGAAGTTCACTGTGGAGCTGCTAAAAGTCCCCCTCCTTCCTATTTAAGATGCTGAGGTTCACCCTGATGTACCAAATCCCCCTGTGGTGCGGTACTGCATTCTGTGTCCTATGTTGTAGGAAGAGGGTGCTCCTGTCCTTGCTTGAAAACCATTTATCCCTGCCAGGTTGGGCACCAGCGAAATCCATCCCCTGACACACCCGCAGGAGTTTGTTGATACAAATTGAAAAAAAACATCTGTAGTTATCTCGGCGAGATTTCTTATTCCAGGCTGACTCCGTAAGTGTTCTGTTTTGAATATTCAGCTGCATACGCCGCTCTCCGGCACTGTGGGGAGGTCTGAGCCACTTAAGGCAGGGAGAGCCTGGTGCAGGGGAATGATATATGTGTTTGCTCAACGTGAGCATATGGTCTGGGACCAGGAAGGAGTTGCTCTATCTAAAAGTGTCTGCTTTTGCACACGAGAAACTTAATGAGCTTCAGGGACTAGGGTACTTGGAGCCGAGTCCTGTCAAATCTTTCTGTTTCCAAATTTCAGAATATCATTCATTCCTAAACAAAGACCCAGCTGGAGTCAGAATCCTGGGAAGATTGAGATCAGAAGTTCCTGTTGCAATTTAGATCCAAGACCAGATTACCTCTCTGTTATTTTGTTAAATTTGCCTAATAATCAAGATGCTTGTCATGCCTTTAATGATGAGAGAGAAAGCTCAGCTTCTGGCCATGCCTTTAGCAGGGAGTATAAAGGCCTGAGGTGGTCACGGATTCTTTTTTGCTGTTTTCTTCATCGTTTCTGCTGCAGTGGTTGCTATCCCCCCAGTTGGTGCAGTCAGGCCAAGCACACGGCACCGTGAGAAGTCGGGGCCGGTCAGAGCTGGGCTCTCAATGAGCACTTCATTCCGGGGGACCTGTGTCGTGGTAAGTCACCCCTCTGTCTCCAACGCCAGCTGGATCAGACAGTGTACAGCAGATTTACATGCCTTAGGGTGTGTCAGCTGCAGTCACTTTTGGAGTAATTATCACCGCTGAAAATGTCGCAACTAAGGGCCGCAGTGCAGAGAGACAAGCCGTCTTGCCTAGTTCAAGCTCAGGTCCAAGCCTGTGTGTTCATGGGCTCCCGCAGCACGTTAGCTTCCTGATCCCCAGATCGTTTTGGAGGTAACCTTGGCCGTCAGCTCCCAAACAAGAGCTTTTGTTTGCCTTCTGCACCTGTCGCTCCTGAGTGTCCCCTCGTGGTAGAAAGCCGCCATCCTTCTTCCCGTGTCAGGACTTGTCTTCCAGTCTCGGAGTCAACTTTTTTTCTTTTTTAGTAATTTCGGGTCCTTCATTTCTCACTCCCCACATGCCCTTTATCTGCAGCTCCTCGTGGCTCTTTCTTTGAGATGTGTCCTATTCCGAGCGCCTCTCGCCACCCACCATCAGCGCGGTAATCTGCCAGCCTTTGCCTCCGGATTCCTCGCCCCTTTCGCATTCACTTGCTCCAACGTCCACAGCGCACCAGACAGACGGAGCCTTTCGGAAGACAGACGGGGCGCTGGGGCCCCTGTTAGCGGAGCTGACGCACACTGGAATTATCTCACGTGTTCCTATCACATCCGAGTTGATTCAGAATCGTGCCATCGTGGAGAAGACCCCACACGCTCTTGCCAGCGTGGTCTGGCTGCGGGGTCCTCCCCGGGCTGTCTTGCACTGTGCCACGCCCGCGAGGCGCACCCGCATCTCTGCTGTTGCTCAAAAATGCTCAGCTAATACGTTTTTTAACATTTCCCCCTTTATCCAAAGATGGCGCTTTTCTTCACATGGGTCGGTCCTCACGTTCAAGTCTCAAAGACGCTTTGTTTTCCACGTGAAAATGGTATTTCAAATGATTCGTTATTCCCTGACTGTGTTCTCTCGTGAATACCATTTGTGTTCTTTCTAATATCACTGTTTTAATTCATTACTTGGTTATTTACTCATTTGTTTATGTATTTTGTTACATAAAACAGGTAAGGGTAAGGATCAGACTGTCTTCATTGCTGTGTGTTCGGGTCCCCAATAACTGCTTTACCATGTATATAGCTGTTAAGTGGATGAGGGCATTATGTCACAAGTATTAGTTTCATAAGTTTTATATCGAAATGCCCCATACTTGCAAAGTGGGACAGATAATTCTGAACAAATAAAGCTGAACATTCATTTTTTGTAAAACATCCTTGGAAGCATTAGCGAGCTCATCAAGGCCGGAACAGTTGCAGGACAAGGGTTAAGGAGCGTGTGGTACAACAGCTTCTGTGTGAGCCTGGCGTCTCAGCCAGCTCAGGCCGCCGACGCGGAGCGCGGCAGACTGCGGGAGTGTGAACGACAGGAGCCTACTGCCCGCAGCTCCGGAGGCTGGAGGTCTGATCAAGACCAAGGTGGCGGCAGGGACAGGTTCCGGGCTGCGACCTGCTGTCCTCACAGGGCAGGAAGGTGGCGATGAGCTCTCTGGAGCCTCCTTTACAAGAAGGCTGATCTCCTCAAGTTCCCACCTGTGTGGTTCCCGCACAGCACCAACCCCCGGGATGGGGGCGTCACTCAGAGAAAAAAAAAACTTGCCATTGTCCCCAACTCTGTTCCAGAGCCCTGACTCAAAGATTTTGTCCTGATGGGAAAACAGGCTACACAAGAGAGAGCTCCCGATCCCCTCCCAAAAGAACGGCGTTTGCTTTGGAGAGGCTAGCGTTTCAGATCAGAAGGTCCTCTCTGCTTGCCTCTCCCAATGTCCTCCCTAACAGTCAGTGACTCAAGTGTCCTCCTTAACTCGGAAAAGTAAGGGCACGTTAGGTTCAAGTAAGCATTAGGAAGTAACATTTTACTTCCTAATTTTTTTACTCAGTCTTATAGACTGAGTAAAAGTAATGAACCCCTTGTGCACATACAAACCTGGCTGGCTACACAAACTATCTCAAGGAAAAAAACCTCCTGGAGTGCCGTGTGCACTCTTCGTCATAACTAGGGAAGAACTTCCGGTGAAGACGTGAGCATGGCCCAGAGAAGACCAGAGATGACCTTTGGGCCTCGGACTTCCTTTCGTCACTGTAGCCACACGTGCCTGTGTGCGTGCAGAGAAACATAAATGTTCTTAGCACAGTCTGTTTCTTGTATTAGTAGAAGTAAGAGGTCTGCAAACAATAGGATATATTCTCTTAACAAAAAATATGGGGCTTCTCATATCTGCCCTCTTCACTCCTCACTTCTCCTTCTCCTTCTTCATGGCCACAATCAGTGTTATTTTTGAAGATTCTCTGGCAATGGGTGGAGACAGAGGAATAAAGGTTGTTTTAAGCTACAGGTATATAGACCTAACTATGGTAGATAAAATAACGGCACTCCAAAAATGCACGTAGAGTTAAAATTGCTAATTAACTGACCTTAAAATAGATTCTTCTGGAGCGTGGGCCCACTATAACCACAAGGCCCTCTGTGAGCAGAAGTCGACAGAAGGGAACTCAAGAGACGGTATCGTGAGACACTCAGTGCAATGAAGAAACGGTGATGGCTTTTTATAGGTAAGATCAGAAAATCTGGTTGTCTCACATCTAGATTGTATTGCTGTAAAGTGATCAAGTGTAATTTCGTAAGATAAACAAGCTGCCTCACCTGCTGCCCATTTCAGAGATTGTTTGCTACGTTAAATTAAAAGGAGGACGCACCTTCTGATAAACAGACTAAATTAGACCTTTCAAACACTTGTCACTAACAAAATGGTTTGTTGAAACTGCACATAGGTTAAATGTATGCCACAATTTGAGTGGAAAAATTAGCTCTCAGGGGTTGCAATTACAAGCCTACTTCGTTGCCATGGCGACCACATAGCCTATGGATTTGTAAGATAAAGACATCAGAGGTGCTGAGAAGGGACCATATATTTTTTGAATCACCACATGCCAAGTGTCATATCCTTTGCAGTTCTCCTGCAAAACATATATGTATACACACATATATACATATGTGTGTGTGTGTGTGTGTGTGCATCTGGATTCAGAGGTGAGGGATAGAGAGGGGAGCAAGGCTTTGGAAGAGTGAAAAAGGGAAAAGGACCAGAAATGTTTAAAGAAAATATGTTAATATTCAAAAATAACTTGAACATTAATGTCAAGTTGTGGTATTAATGGCTCCTTAGGGTTTGGTGAGCCTTTTTAGGTGGAAGAATGGAGCTAAGCAATTGGGGCATCCTTCACATTGTGGAAAAGTTAAGGAAACAGATTTTCCCATAAATCGTCTGGGAGAAATGTGGTCCCGACGCTGCTGACCCTGACTGCGGACCCTCGGGTCCCATTTCAGACTCTGACCTCCAGAACTACGTGACAATAAAATTGCTTTGTGTTAAGCCGTCAAGTTTTGTGGAAATTTGCTACAGCAGCAACTGGAAACTAATTTGCTAATCTGAGCACAAGAGATGTGTCTATAATTTATCACTGGCCCTGAATGTCAGTGCTATGATCTCTGTGGCTGGACGTCCGGAACGGTGGGAGCGTGGGCATGGTCTCTCTTCACAGGCACGTGGGTGAGGACAGCAAATTCCCACCCAAAATCATGCAAATACAAGGCACAGATGTATTTTATCCTTAGGCTCAATTTAATCTTTAAAAAGTAAATGAAATTCAAAGAATATTAACTTGGGAGAAATGAGGTTAAAATGAACAATAAAAGCATAGAAGCTTACATTTTTAATTTTCATTGCATGGTCAATCAGGATGAAGGCAGTGAAAATGAACAAGAATAAATAAAGGTGATAAGTCAGGAGGCTGGCAAGGCAGCTCAGGCTGCAAAGCCGTGTATAGCTTGTGAGCACTTAGAGACATTGAGTGATGGACTGGAAGCTGCTGGCCTAGCCAAGGCGCAGAGGAGAGCAGCTGAGGTTTGCAGATGTGTGATCTCCCGGCAGAAAAGCTGGGAAAAGACGTCTCAGCATAATAAGAAGACTAATCTATTAAAGACTTAAGACTTGATCCATTTATCCTTGTAATTCAAACGCTAATTCAATACGGACCTGGCAGGGTTGCGGGAACAACCCTCTCTGATTTCCACGGCACACCTGGAGTTCTCTCATCCAAAACACTGAGGTTCCTGGGCGTCCCCCTTTCCAACCACGAATGGTTTCACTGCAGCCTTAGCGTCGTTTCTTCTGGGAATTCTTCCTGCCTACATGGGTGAGGGGGGAATACACTGTCACCCCAGGGATCACAGATCAGATGCACATTAGCATCTGCGCATTAGCATATCGAGTTCCAATCACCAGCTCCAACTCATGGATTGATTTTGCTCAAGTTTCTCCTCTTCAATTTTATGTCCTCATTCACCTAAATAATCCATTTTCCCTGTGTCCTTTATCCTGAAGGCTGGTGCCTTCTAAGTTTCTGTACTCTCATCTCTCTGATACAGTATTGCAAAAGTCAGTTCCCTTGGATTACTGCATAGATACGCCCAATTGATATCCCTATAGATAAAAGGGATAATTTTTCTGACTGCGGACTGAGACTGCTGTTTTCAAAACACACAATAATTCTCTGCATTAAACTGACTAATTGGTTTACTAGTAAACATGGACTCAGTGCTACTTTCTTATCTGAAACCGAAGACAGTTTTTTTACATTTCGCTTATTTGCTTAAAGGAACCAGAAGAATACCAACATATACATTTTGAGAAAAATTACGCTGGTAGTGAGTGAGAATGGAACAATGACCAAATTATGTGCAAAATTGGAGGTGACATGAAAAATATACAGTATCACAATGCTCAACCGCATCATATCTCAAAGGTTTTGTAAAGCTCAACTGTTTTAACTAAAACCTCGTTTTTGTCGTTTTGGGGAAGTCAAAGTAAGGGAAAACACTGTATGACCTCTTCCCCACATTGTTTAAATATAAATGATGACTCTCACGAATACACGTGCCAAAAAGGGAGGGAAACAGCATCGCTGGGGTCGGAAAAGTTCAACTCACATTCCATAAGCATGTAATTTCAAAGAGAATGATGTAAATTGAACCGTACTGAAAAACACCACCCATGACCCCATGCAAGGCGAACTGTGATTTCATGAGAAACCAAACAGAGAAGATTCTGACGGAGACCCCACCCAGCATTATCGTATTGGCACGAGGACGAGTCTGGTCGTGGGTATCGTCCTCAGTGCTGCCTGTCGTCCCGGAACCGCAGGACCCGAGGTGGCAGGTGAGGAGGGCACGTGTGCACCACCGAGGAGACTATCGGTGCGAGGGCACACCTCCTTCAGGCGACCTCTATGACTCATAGGGACCCTGAAACACCGTGTCCAATTTGGAGCATGTTTCAAAGTCAAGGAAAGCAGTTCTAGAGCGAGGCTGCACTGGGAATTCCAGACTTGACGAGGCCTCCCTGTCTACACAGCGCTCTGCCCAGGGCTCCCCTGCGTGCTCGGGACCCGGCTGCCGGGCACTCGCGCCGGGACACAACCAGGGGAGCTCGGGAAGGGGCTGGACACCCTACGCGGACTTTCATAGTAACGGCAAATCTGGCCTCGGAGGCCGGGAATTTTGGCCCAGTGGTTTATTTTTCTTTATGTTTCTGTGTGTGCCTGGTTCACCTTCCCCATAGAAGATGAACTGGATTATCTCTCTCCTGGACCAGCTAGCCTATTTTTTGAGGAGTCTGGGCTTTACGACAATCCGAGGGTAATGAACACCCTTCTGAAAAGTTCTGATGCAGCTGGATCCCCGCCAGGAAAGGACCGTGAGCCACGTTGTAAAGCCGTCCTGGTCTCTGTATTCAAGAATCATTACAGAGATGGTTTCTCTTGTGAATCCGGGCGGTACGGCAAGGGCCTGGAGGCCTGGTGTGGCCGAGCCTCACTGCCCTGAGAGCGCCTGCGTCGGAATCAGCTGGAGGGCTTGTCATAGCTACGAGGTCTGCCCTTCGGCCCCGATCCAGCAGGGCTGGCGTGAGGGTTTGAGCTGTACTGAGTCGCAAGTGATCGTGTTGGTGCAAATGAGCTGGAGCGCCCCAGCAGTAGTGTGGCTTTGGGCAACAAGGGCAGTAAGTGCATCACACGCCAGGAGTGACAATACAGTCAGTGTATTGAGAATCCACGCACTGTGTAACCCGGGTTTCCACTCCTACGGCGGATTTCCCCCCGGAACTAAGCAGGCTGCCCGGCAGGCAGGCCGGTCATCGTCCAAGCGGGCGCCACACGGTGTTCCTGTGCCCAACGCCGTAACCCACACAGTGATGTGAGGCCTACAGGGTCCTGCTCAGAGCGACAGCACGTCACCAGAGCAGAAGGTGTAAGCAAATACAACAACAAACCAAATGATTCTTCAGCCAAATACCAAGCAACCATAAGAGGTAAGAACTGTGGTTTGATTGCAATGTGAGAAAAAAAAACAATTATTTTAGTCAACAAAATATAAGCCCAGCTACAGAGTGTCAACACAAGACAGCAAGCTAACTCAACTCAGGCCTTGGGGCCTGACAAAACAAGGACAAAGACATTGGCACAA
The DNA here is from genome assembly GCF_004126475.2 of Phyllostomus discolor. Lineage (NCBI taxonomy): Eukaryota > Metazoa > Chordata > Mammalia > Chiroptera > Phyllostomidae > Phyllostomus > Phyllostomus discolor. The sequence goes on from NC_040912.2 coordinate 2,358,920, forward strand.
TTCTAAAAATGTTAATGAGCTCGAGAACCCAGAATAGACATACACACATATGTTCAACTAATTTTGACCAAGATGCAAAATCAATTCAATGAGTATGGTGATATTTCTAATAATTGTGCTGAACCCATTATTGTACATACACAGGCAATACAAACGCACACATCAACCAACCAACATTGAACTCATATCTTACACAAAAATTAACTCAAATCAGATAATACATTTAAATGTAAAATAAAAACCATAGAGCTTTCGGAAAAACTGGGAAACATCTTTGAGTCCCAGAGCAAGGCAAAGAAGTATTAGACACGATACCCAATCTTTACAAGTATGACTATTCAATTGTTTTTTTATAAGTAATTTTTTAAAAGATTTTATTATTTATTTTCTAAAGAGGGAATGGGGGAGAGAGAGAGAGAGAGAGAGAGGAGAGAGAGAGGAGAGAGAGGAGGATGAGAGAGAGAGAGAGAAGGAGAGAGGGAGAGAGAGAGAAACATCAATGTGCGGTTGGTGGGAGTCATGGCCTGCAAACCCAGGCATGTGCCCTGACTGGGAATCAAACCTGCGACACTTTGGTTCGCAGCCCGCGCTCAATCCACTGAGCTATGCCAGCCAGGGTGACTGTTCAGTTGTTTATTCATTCATTCTTTTGACAAATTGTTGTCATTTTATGTCCTCTCAAAACGTGTATGTTGAGACTTCCTGCCAAAGTGATGGCAGTGGGGGGCGGAGCCTTTGAGAACTGCTTAGCGCATGGGGTGGAGCCCCGCCCATGGTGGCGCCCTTCTGGCAGAGACCCCACAGGGCTCCCCCGTCCCCTCTGCCCGGTGAAGTCACAGAGAAAGAGGGCTGTCTGAACCAGGGGATGCTCCCAGACACCAAATCTGCAAAAAGCTGCAAAAAATAAATGACTATTGTTTATAAGCCACCCAGGAGATGCCATTTGTTACTGCAGCCTGAACAGACTGACAGCAATCAGCGTTTCTGCCTTTAAATCAAACGTGTGACGGGCCGGGCCTTGCTGTCCCTGCTAAACTCACATCACGTCTTCCTTCAGTTCTTTCAGCTTCTCTCTCTCAAATCAAGGTTTCCCCATCTTTCCGGGAGCCTCCTTGAAATGAGTTTCGAGTACATATGCAATGAGCTTTTAGAGAAATTTATGATGTGGGTAATATATTTTTGAGTCCTTGAGTGTTGGAGAAATCCATTCTACCCGCCTTCACACAGAAACGGGTTTTGACTGATCACAGATTTTCCCAGGTAGTCAGCTTCCTTGCCAAAATCATGGAGGCACTGCTCTGTGGACTTTGGGCAAGATTAACTGCAGAGCAGAAAGACAAAAAAAAAGTGTCTGCATTTTGTGAAATTCATTCCGTTTGCCTGCAGATGATAACCAAGCATTCAGTCCCCCCCCCCCCCCCCCCCCCGCCAACGCTGCCGCTGCTTTGTTCTGTTTTGGTAAGCTCCTGGGTTTATTTTTCAGTCCAAACAGTCCATTTCTTTTCCTAGTATATCCTTATCACCTTTAGTTTTTATTTTACAAATCCATGGAATACATAATCCAGACATCTTCTAAAAGACATTCTATTTTCTACAAGCATGGGTGTCAGAAAGTTGTGTCGACACAGGCTAAGGAAGTGTGTCAAGGCTGCACAGATGCGCAGACACAAGGCGGGGGTTCACGAACCGTTTGCTGGTTTCCCAAAGCCTTCGGCAGGGTTGTGATGGCCCAAGACACACACAGTGAGCGTTCTGTCCCTCCTCAAGCTGTCTTTCCTTCTTCTTCCAGACCCCCCGTGACTGTGTGTGCCATGCACTACGGCTCTGGAAGTTTCGTTCCATGCCTGTATACCGATCAGGGCCTCTACCGGTGCCAAGACCCTTTCTAGAATATTCATTGCAAGACTAGGTAAGCCAACGGCAGTAGCAGAGTGTGGCCTGTCTCGCCAATGCTCTGAGGTCACCTTAGAGGATGGCGTGGGCGGGCCAGTGCCGTGTCCACGGGGGCAGGGACTCCGTGTCCTGCTTCTAGCCCTTCCTCTTCGGCACGGTTTTACACTTGCGCCATTTCATTGTGAAAAAGCAATGCAGATGCGACATTTGCCAAAAGAAAAGTGGCACCGTGTCTCTTGGTCCTTCCCCTCAGGTGCCTGGCACTGGGGGGTTCCCTGTGACATGTAAAGCCGACAGACAGGGGGAGGTGCCCGTCTTCCGACCCGATGGACGGCCTCTAGCAGGCACTTGGCTTCCGCCGCACCTGTACGACGCCCAGTCCCAGCTGGCTCCAGAAAGCCGTTCCGCACTTTACAGGTGGTGACATGAGTCACTTTGGGAGAGACACCTGGAGCCCCCCCCCACTCTGTGTACATTTACATACACCTCAGGACACGCTCGACAAAAGAGGGAGATGGGCCTTCACCAGCAGCTCCAGAATGCCTCAGAGAGCCTGCCAAAGTTCTCAGCCAAATTTGGGTCAAAGCCGGGGAAACGGTGCTGGTTATGCAACATGGCAAACAGGAAGCCCTGAAACTCACCTCTGCTGGCAGATGAAGAGTTAGTTAGCTCTGCCTTATAAATCTGAGCCGTGCAAATTGAGATCACAGTTAGGGATGCTATTCGGCAACCATAATGTTGTCAAAATGCACGAGGTCTCAGGATGCATGTGCCGGCATGCACGCGGAACAGGGGTGCCCACACGCTTCTGGGGAGGGCGAGCATTCGGCGGGGTTTCTGGAGGCTGGGCGCACCCGAGGCTGAGAGGGAGGGAGTCCTGGGGGTCTGGACCGCCCGGGGAGCCCTTGCGTGGGTTTCACTTCCAGGCTCCACACTGGGTTCTCATGCTGAGAGCAAACACGCACACACCCCCGCAGTCCTCACGCTTTGCACAGGAGAAGAGAAAGAAGAGCTATTTTGAAACGTGGCCAGATCATTCTCCAGAGCACATGTCTGTTCTCCGTGAGCAACGACTGGCTCAAACCTTCCTGACCTCAGGGAAGGGACGTCAGCCGATGCAGCCTCCTCTGGCCTTCTCTCTCGCCCAGGGAAAGAGAATAACAAGTTTATGAACCACTTCTGCGGGTCGCAGCCCAGAGACCCGGGCCCGTTAAAAGACTGAAATGTAATCATGAGTAAGTTGTTAGAGACACCTGGAGACATCAGACGAAAGGACATAAATAAGGACACTGGCGGAAACTAGCCTCTGGCAGACCTACAGCCGCAGCAAACCGTCAACAGCGCCGCTCAGAGGCAGATTAACATAAAGCCTTAAAGGCCTATTTATTTTAGGTTCTCTCACCCTATATATTATGTCCAGCTTTCCAGACAAAGCTGACGTGGTGAAGGCAAGAAAAAAACACAGTCCCAAGAGGCAAAACAAGCATCGGGACCAAACTCGAGTAGGACAGATTATAGAATTGTACAACGGGGATTTCAAGTCACTAAGGTGAGTCTGTTAAAGACATGATGGGAAAAGCAGGTGAGATGAGAGAGCAGCTGAGTAAAGTGGGCAGAGGTGGAAGAACTAAGCTTCAAAAGAAAAAGATAGAAAGGAAAGAAAGATACATTGTAATAGGAAGGAAGCATGGTCTCATCAATGTACTGGACATGGTCCTCTCTCGTCGCTCCTGTCCGGCATCATTCCAGAAGCCTGTAATAAGTCTAAAACAACAAAAAAGGCATACAGATATGAAGGTAAGAATCACACCTATCTTTGTTTATAGGTGGCATGACTGCAATCCAAAAAGATAATCAACAAAAAATTTCCTGGAGCAAATAAGTAAGTGTAATGAGACTACAAGACACAGGGTTAATAAGAAAAGGATGCTTGCTAATCCAGTGCACAAGTAATGAACAGTAGAATTTGAACTGGTTTTTTTTAAGAAGCAATTTTAAACAGCTCCAAATGGTAGGAAAAAAAGAAAGAAAAGAAAAGAAAAAAAGAAAAGCTACGGAATGTGGAATGGCAAGGAGAAGCCGTGAGCGCACATTTCTGTGTGAGAGATGACAATCAGAAAAGACTGTGTGCTGAAGGCTTCACATCCTAAGACATCCTGGGAAACACACAATTATGGAGACAGGAAAAGACAGTGATTACCAGGCGTTTGGGGAAGAAGTTGAAAGTGAAAAGTACAGGAAATGTTTATGGTAGTGAAATCATAATACATAATATTATTCATTTGTCAAAAACCTTTTGAACCTCACAGCATAAAGATTAGACTTTGATGCAAGCAAATAAAAAAACATTGAGGATGTTGCGCCATGCCGGAAAGCAGGCGGGCTGACAACAGCATCTGTGTAACGAGTGCAGGACCCAACCGCACCCAAGGGTGCGGAGGCCGAGCGGCCAACCTGAGTAGCCGTGGTCGAGAGCGAAATCTACAATGAAAGACGGAATGGCCCACATAAGCGCTGTGCCTTCGCAGGTACGTACAGTGTTCCTGCAGTGCGCAGGTTTACCCCACCGTACAGGGGCGTCCCCTGTACAGCCAGCCCCCCGCTCAAGAGCGGGGGTTCACAGAAAAGGAAAAGGAGGAGGCCAGAATGACCCATGTGCACATGCCCATTTTGATACAAATAAATGCTTCTGGTTGCATATGCCAGTATTTATAGATGTGTATGTACACATGTGTTCGCATACAGACATGTGCTGAGAGAACTGGAAGGAAAGGACACCCTGGGAACGATGGATACAGTTAGTGTCCATTTCCCAGTGTTTAATAGCCCTCTTGAATAAAAGGAACCGAGGCCCCTTGCAGAAGTGGCAGCTCTGAGGACCAAGGCAGGACGTAAGAAGGTGAGCCTGGACTACGCTGTAGCGCCAGAAAGCAAGGATGCCCTCAGACCATCACATGGCCCCTCGAAGATGTGACCGTGCCAAAGGCGTGTGTGCGCGTGCGCACTGAAGGACCTCCCCGTGGCCAGAATCCAAGCGATCCGAGCAGCAAATAAATGTTCGGATGTCAACCCAAAATGTACAATAAATATTCATGATTGTATACATTAACAAATAGGGATGAGACAAAGCCCCAGAGCTGAAGAATTCAACATAAATTATGTAGATGCTCCACTGTCAATGAGGTGGGGCACACTTTTCTTAAATGTCAGCTCTGAATGGGAACTTCTTTCTACAGAAGAGCAGGGTGGGGCGGGGCGCGGCGGAAAAACAGCCACTTTCCAGCTCATGAGCCAGACAAACGCTGCTGCCTCCACCAGGTCCGCACCCGATGGCCATGGTCGCATTGGTGACGTGGCTCCTCGATGCTCGAAATCAGCGGCCCTTCCCCCAGAACCCAGCATCCCGGTGCAATCATAAAAATGCCAGGAAAATTATAATTGTGGAACAGCCGAAAATAGACTTGACGGGTAGTTCCCAAAATTGTTAAGTCTAAGCAAGTGTCACATCCCAAAGGAGCCTGACGAGACCTGACAAGCACATGTAACAAGGCGGCCGCAGTCAAATCCTAGGACAGATGAAGGGCGTTAGGCTAAAACGAAGGAAATCTGAATAAACGGTGGACGTTGTGCAGCAACACTGGTTCGCTAATCAGGACAAATGAACCATACTGACTAAATACTGTGTTAATACAGTAGGAAATTGTGTGCAGGGTTATATGAGAACCCTGTGCTATCCATTATTTTTTTTCTCTGCAAATCTAAAAGTCTTCTGCAAAATAAAACAAATGAGCAAAACAGTAAGTAAGATAATTATTGCACTAGCTTGTAAGTTTTTAAAGAACAGGGAATGGGAAAAGTGTAAAACGAGCAGGAACCCTTCACTAGGAAAAGCGGCGAGGAATAAAGATGCAGGGAAAGTATGGAGAGAACCCCAGTTCATCCAGAGAGCCCAGGACAAGATGATGCACAACTTAATTTAAAAAGCGGGGCGGGGGGGGGAGTGCAGCGGGGGGGATACAACTTATGGGGTAAAGAGAACAAAGGAGTTAAAAAGAATCAGGGACTGTAATTACGTCTTCAAAGAACTTTGGCTGTGTATTCCGACACAGGTATCAGACTAGAATTATTGATGGCAAAAGCCTGCACTAAAAATTCTTTGCTCATTCACATTTCAAACAGCCTGCCTCCTAGCTAGCAGGTCCGGCAGGGAGGCTGCGGGGAAGCCCGCTCCCAGAATGCCTGCGCCAGGGGCTGCTCCAGGAGGGCCCAGCAGGAGAGCTGGTGAGCCGGACCCTCCCCGGGGCCGCGGGAGGACCTGGCAGGGGCTGGCCAAAGGCCTACCCCGGCCTCCAGCAGAGGCCTTCACAGTGTCTGAGCCATGGCCTCGGTAGGGGCCCTGGATGGCTGTTAAATGAGCCATCCTGCTCTCTCGTTAAATGAGCAAGAGAGACGTTGGTTTTATCACACTGTCGCGGTTTTGGTGTTACTCCAGCCGTAGGCTGTATGCAATCAGATGGTTTAAAAACAATACAAACCGCGCCGGTTCGTGCAGGCAAATGCGACAGGCGCCCCCCGGGTTTCGGGGATGCGGGGCCTCCTCTGCGGTCCGAAGGCCAGCGAGTGGTGGACGAAGCTGAAAGAGACCCTGGTTTCCGGCGCCTCTAACCTACGGCACTGTTGTAACCACGGTCATGAAAAACTGTGCGCCAAAGATGCAGTCAAAACTCTCAAAACTAGGAAAACAGAGGAAACAGGTGCTTTTGGTCACTTCTCCCTGCAGAGGTGCGGATCCCTGCTGCTGCTGAGACTGACTGACGTTTCGCTCTGCAAAAGAAGAACCACCGTTCTGGGTTGAGCGCATTCCCAGTTGGAGAGACGAGCCAGGTCGGCGTCAGCGGAAGCTCTGGCCGCCCGAGGGAGGCGGTGCGCGTTCTCTGGCAGCGGAGACCTTGGCGAAAGGGTGGGCTGGACACGGAATAAGGAGCGTCCGCTCTCAGCCCAAGTTCTCTCATCGCAGATTTCACCGTCATGTCATCTGGGGCCGGGGTTATATTTAGTAAAAGAAAACTAAATAGAAATTTAGAAGGCTGAAATTATAACCCGATTCTGTTATTTTACACAATGCTTAAATGTGCCCTTGGTAAGTAAGAAAATGAGACTCCTAAGTGTTCCAGAACATTCCTGCTTAGGGCAATCTCTTCCCAGTTCCAAAGAAACTATCAAGATGTCTCGGAAGTCTCAGCCCTTTGCATCCTGGAGAGGAAAAGAATGTGCATTTGCCCCGCACCCCACAGCCTCTGATTTTAATTAATAAGCACTGGTCACTGGTACTAAACATGCCTTGGCTATTGAGAAATCCATTTGTCTCAAGTGGTGCAAGAAGGGAAAAAAAATGAGTTGGCTATTAATTGCCCGCCTTCATCAATCACACTAAAAGCCTTCTCTTTAGTCACTCATTTTATGTCCTATTTATGCAGTGGAAATTTTGAGGACAGAAATATAATATCTACCGGAACAAAGGCACAATGAGATTTTAACTGAGGACTAGATGGTAGAATCTACTCCGGATACATTCCGTTCCCTGTGGACTCTAAAAATTGCCTGAACTCGTTGGGACTCACGGGACAAAGGTGATCTCCTGTTCCGTCATCTCCAAGTATGCAGTAAGGGTCCAGGCAGGGAGCCCAGAATCCCTCCCTTGGCGCCCGGATGTGGGCGTTCACTGTAGCTTTGACACCCACCAGCCCCCTGACGTGAGGACCCTTCACCACGTGTGGAAACCCCAGCTTTCTCATTAATCACGTGTGAATAATGGTGCCAGTCACATGCAGCATTTTCTAAAACAGCGAGAGCGTATCTGGTGACCGCAAATAAGCAGAAACCTTGAGTATAAAATTTGAAGTGTTTTCTTAAAACATCAAAATGAAGCTTTGGTAAGGAGTAGGTCAGACTTTTAGCAGGATCTCATACCTGTAAACATATATGTATTCTGATAATAGATTTTCTTGAAGATAAAGAAAAAGAACAAGTCAAACATTGACAGAGAAGTAACAAAATAATTTTCCTCCAAGCTAGCACTGTTGGACCTAAATTCTGAGTTTACTATCTTCTAGGTAATTAAGAAAATCAAATATTCAACTAATCAAGCACAGATAAAAGTATTATGCAGTGAAGATAAGTAAAATTCTGTGGACCAATCAAGTTACCCATGATCAAAACTAAGATTATTTTAGAAATTCTAGGATATTTCCAACATATAGCTAAAAAAATGACAAAAAAATGGTAATGAACAGAGTCACTATATTTTAAACAAACATTGTTGGAGCTAAATATCTGCCGAACACCGTGCCGGACACTTGGGACCTAGCGGTGGAGAAGCCCAGCTCCTGCTGTCCGTTCAGAAGAGAAGACCCACGAGGCAAGCAACACTTTCACACCCAGGTGATTAAGTGGGTAATTCCAAAACGCTCTGCCACGCGCAGGATTTTATAAGACTCAGAGGAGCTTCTGAGATTAGAGAAAAAATTATCTACTTATATAGGAGTCAAATTTTTAAGAGGATTTTATAAACCATATCCTAATATTGTCAGCATTTTTAACTGGCTACATTTTTTGGTCCAACGCAAATTCCCTTTAGTCTTGTTTTCAGAACTATGGTAAGAAGTTTACACTAAATTCAAATGACCTCATGCTGTGGGTAACTGTTCCATTGAAAAGTCGCTCTTGTTTTTACTAGTTAGAGAAACGTCACCACAGACGAAGCGTGCCCAAGGTCCCCAACGTGCAGAAAGTGTATTTCCTTGGCTGAGAGACATTTAAGCACCATGCTAGGCACTTTGACAGCAACTAATAAATATGTTTGGGGGATGCATTCTAATAACAGAAAATCATAAAAGAACACACTGAATTCTGCTAGAATACAGGAAAATTAGAGCACATTTGATTGTAGGTTGTTGATTTTAGTTTTGGAGGTTTAGTTTCACCCTTTAAAGGAATAAAATGTAAATTTTATTTTGCTTCTGCCCAACAGGTTTGTAAAGGCATAATTTTAGAAATATAATAAACATTCAAATAAAGCTAATGAATGTCGTGCATCACATAATATGATCATTCCATTAAATTTACAAAACACTAGTCTATTTTATTACTGCAAATCTAATTACATTGAAGTTAATTTTTACTGACTACATTTGTTTAGTTCTAGAGAGTTATTGTTGGTGATTATGAACACACAAAAGCAAAAAATGTTTTGTATATGAGATGAAAGTACATAAAGGATGTTAATTTTTTTAAAGATTTTATTTATTTATTTTTAGAGAGGGAAGGGAGGGAGGGAGGGAGAGAGAGAGAAAGAAACATCAATGTGTGGTTGCTGGGGATTCTGGCCGGCAACCCAGGAATGTACCCTGGCTGGGAATCGAACCTGGGACACTTTGGTTCCTAGCCCACACTCAATCCACTGAGCTATGCCAGCCAGGGCGGATGTTAATTTTTTAATGTGTGGTTTTAAACTATCTTCGTTCTTTAGCATTTCAATGAATTACATATTAGAAAGAAATAGGATAGCTTTGAGAATCATTCCTACCATTTTTATATGTCATGATTCTATTAACCATTATAAAGGAACATGTCATATAATATAAATAAAAATTAGGACTGCTCTTATAATATATATGTTTTATATGAATACATATTTAAATAGTACTTGTTTTAATAAACTTAGTTTTTTTACTTTTATGAAGCCACAGTTAAACATTTCATAATTTATATAGTTTGAAAAATATATATTTTCTTAGATATTTGTAGGGTTACATAAAGTTGTGTTTATTAAAATAAAGCAAACTGTCACATTGAGTACAGGCATTTTTTTCCTCCTTAAAAATAAAAAAAAAAAGATTCTGAGTCTTATATAGAAAAAGAACATTTAAAATGGGAAATAAACATCGCGTCGTTTGGGAATTTGCTTGGACCGAGATTTATCCGATTTGATTAAAGTCCTTACGTCTCTTCTGTGTTATTCCAAATTTAAGATGGCAACTGAAATGCACCATGAAAGTCTCCCCATCTTAGGGCGCAGGTGCCATCGCAACGCTGGAGCTGGGTGTACTCTTCCCTTCCTGCTCGCTGCCCGAACACCCTGGCGCGGCGCCGCGTCTCCGAGGCCCAGCGTCCGCCGTGGGCCCTGCCCTCCGAACAAGGCCCCTCACTTCACGTGGCGCTTCCACGCCACGGCCACCTCCCAGCCCTCCGACCTAGGCAGCCGCCAGGGTAAGCTCTGCCTCCACAGATTTGCCCGTGTGTCATTGTACACCATTTGTAGAAATGAGGTGTTAAATTGCGTCAAGTGATTTTTTGTGCATCGGACACGATCTCGTTCCTCTCCCCCTTCGTGGTAACGGCATGCGTATTACATCAACACATTTTTAATGACGGCAAGCTCAGACCCCGGGAATAATTCCCACTTCTTAATTGTGTTATAATCTTTTTACATCTCTTTGCATTCAGTTTGCTAGCATTTTCTCAAAGATATATAAAGTATATATATATGCATATGTACAATATATGTGATACATTGAGAGAACCTTGAATACGATATATTGATAACTAGCGGGTTTTCCTTACAGTGATATTTTTGTCTGGTTTTGGTAAAGTGTAAACCTCCTCTTTATTTCCTTATTTTTTTCAGAAAAGTTTGTGAAGAGTTTATATGAAATATATATGTGTACATATATATAACAATCTGCCACTGAAGGCATTTGAGACCAAAGCACTCTTGGTGAGAAGCTTTTAAATTATTAACTCAATCTTTTTACTTGTTACGCGGTTTTTCCTTACATGTGCATCCTGGTGCTCACAGAAAGCATGGGGTATGTCCTTGCGAAGTCTAGTACCGTCCCTTCTGTCTTCCCCACGTCTTCAATTTCACAGTCAAGACAGATTTGGCCAGAGGATACACGTCTGTGTGGTTGAAAACAAAAAAAAATATAAGTTATAAATGTGGTCTTCTGAACAGATGACCTTCAAAAATTAGTATATTTTTAGACAGGATGTTTTTAGATCACTTTCCCACCTACCTTTTAGTACAAACAGCACTTTTAAATGGATAGTGCAGAATGCAGAAGGAACACGGACAAAAAGAAACACAAAGGCAAGATCAAGCAAGCTTTGCTATAGGTCATACTGAGTGGCAAACTTCCCCTATTTCTTTGGTTTTAGTTTAAAGCGTTCAATTCTTCATCGCTGGCGGATGTAAATAGAATGAAGACAGGAGCAAATGGGGTGGCTGGCCACCTGCCTGGCATGAAGTTAGAACAAGACCCATGCATCGGTAAACCAAAACAATGCATTTTAGCAAAAACCCTACTTTTGTTCATCTGCGTGCAATCTTCGATGTGGCTGAGATTTATGTACCTGCGTTTCATCCGTATCCCCATTCCTGCTATTAATCTGCTACAACTCACCACTGACTGAGGGCTTGGTTCCCTCTGGGCCCTGGCTGCCTCCTGATTGATGTCTGACCAAGTTCCTTACTCTCCAGAAGTCGATGCAGGAAATGAACACATTCAAATGAATCACCGAAGAAGCCACATGCTCTGATTTGTTCAGCTGATGGTAGTGTTATGATGACCGTAGGTTCAATTTCTACTCCTCCTTGCGTTCCCGCCAGTTTATTAATTCTCTCACCTTAATTAGATTATCCTTATCCTTTGTTATAATGTACATCACCATTTTTATTACATTTTGAGGAAAATAACTACTAAAAGGTGCAAACGGCCAAATATAAGAGGTATTTTTAGATAAAGATTCTACTTTAAATACTTTAATGCCCATGCATATCAATTATAGCAAATTTCTTGGACATAAAAGCATTGAAACAAAGTTGTAAATAAATTTTAATTGAATCACTAAGCCAACCGAATGAAATATAAGAAAATAAAGATCCCTCTCATCATTCGGATGGGAGCAATGTCAGATAAACTCCACGGCTCCCTTTCACCTCTGTATCGAGCATTAATCCATCGCAAGTGCTCTGAAGTGTGCAGCAGACAGCCACTCAGTCAATGACTTCATGCATATTTACCGGAAAACCTACTGTTTGGAGACACATCGATGAACATGAGGCCGCAGCAGGGACCTGGACTCACGCTGTCCCCCAGGAGCTCCCAGGCTGCCCCTGGGTAAAGATGAGTACATTTAAAACAGGGGGCGGTGGAGAGAACACTAGCAGGTAACACAACGAGGTTGCACACGTCCAAATCCCGAGGTTTTCCATGGTGATGCAAGAGAATCTGCACTGAGAGGTGGTGAACGCGTGCGGCCGTGGGTGTGGAGAGTGCTGAGAAGTGTCCGAGGCAGAGAGAACGTGGCCTGTGTAGAGGCCTAGAGCTGGGGGGATCATATATTGGACTAAGCTGAGCTTCATTTTAGACAGGCTTTAAAAGGGCCTCACCAAGGGCGAATGCATTGCCTTAGAAGCGTTTTTCTGACTTTTAATTTTGGTCTGTTTTTATGGTAAGCAAGGAAGGCTTTACTTTCAAAAGCCTCGATGCCGTGACAGCTCTCTCTTTGTGGAGAACAGGCTTTAAGGAGCATAGAATAATTGCACTTCCGGTGGAATACGAAATGAAATGCACTTAGGAAGTTGCCCAGGTGAGGAACTAAAAAATCTGAGTGTGTGTCCCGAGACGGCATGAAAATTCTGTTATCTGTCCCAAGAGTCCGATTCTACAGTGGGATGCTTGAAAGCTGCCCCAAGATATCAGCCTTAAAGTTCAAATCTGGTGCTTTTTCTTTTTCTTCCTCATTTATCAAATCTTTGTCCCTCTAAACCAGAAACAACATCTTAAGCATCCTTAATGATACGGAGGAATCTTTAGTGCGTGATTAACAGGTTCATAAGATACAGCAGGGTTTGTGTGGGGCATTTGGATGGTCATAGGAAATTCTACATCGTGAAACATCTCGCTGGTAAGTACCAGGCCACATGGGAGGACTGGACTGAATGAGGGCTCCCCATCAACCGGATGGAAATCAGGATGCACCGGGAAGAAGTGAGGTGCTCATCCGAGGCGGTGGCTCCCAGCTCGTGTCAAGGACTTGACGGTGCAGAGCCGCGGAGGGGGAGACCCCAGAGCTACAGCTGCACGAGCCGGTCTCCCACTGTCGGTGTCTGTGAGGGGCAGACACCTTCACAATGGACAAGGTTTCCTAACGTGGATTCGCTCACAGACGGTGCCCTGTGCTGTTCAGATCCATCCCAGCCACTCCCTGGGACCCAGTCGCAGCTCCACCCCCAATGCACTGCACGCAGGGACGAGAGAGCACCGTCCGTCCGCTGCAGAGAAACACTCAGACAGGGTCATTTTAAAACTCTTCCAAAGCCTGAGCAAACCTACCCCAAGAGCTGAGACATTCTGAATTCTGCAGGGCAGTCTCAACGTCTGACGATCAATTTTTCTCCCTTTAAAAAATCCCTCGAGTAGAGTGATGAGGAATTCTTAGAGTATACTTAAAAGGAATTCTTAAGGATATCTTAAAAGATTAAATAAAATCATCAAATAATCATCACTAATAGTTAAACACTGGCTGGATTCTGGCCTCAAGGGTTTATGAATTTCATCCCCCTTGACACGCAATTATTTCTATAAGGGAAGCGCTGTTGTGGCCTTGACGTGGTACCTGAGGACTCTGAGTGTGAGAGTTTACGCAACTTCTCTGTTTCCACGTACACAAATCTGAAGTTCAAGATGGTAAATCCTGTACCCTTGGATTCCCTTTGTTTCAAATTCAGATGATACTCATCTTCATCTTAGTTTATTTGCTACTGTCATGCATCCTCACTTTAATCTCTTCATCGAGTTGAAGGTCATCTGGGTCAGCTGCCATCCGTGCGGTGGGGCCCACGCTCCTTGTCACAGTGACACCTCACACAGGGCAGACCTGCCGGGGGCGGGGGGTACCTGTGAGCCGGGGAGACGCACCAGAAACACAAATGCAGGCAAACACAGACTCGGCCCTGAAGTGGCCAGAACTCCGTGGGAGGGACACACACCCAGTAACACGTTCAGGGCACGACAGGGCAAGCGCTCTCACGAGGGGGCGAGGCCCGCGGAGTGTGGGAGTGCGGGGCGGGAGAGCCAGGCGGGGGCGGGAAGGAGGCCGCGCGGAGGAGGGAGCAGGGAGCCGCTGCTTCTGGCAGCTGCGTGGGGCGTAATCAATATGCTTTCAGCGCATCCAGGGTGGGAGCCCAGAGGAGCGTGTTTAAAAGGAGCAATTTGCTTTTTGTGAGGAAAAGAAAAAAGAAAAAAGTTCCTCGGATGCAGCTGCGCTGACAAATACATTCTGTGAATGGTCATTTTATTACGTTCCCAAGAGCGGAGGGGAAAAAAGACGAATATTAGCAAAGGCGCTGAGAGCCCGCGGACACCCACGCCCCCGCTCTACTGCGAGCGGACCTGGCTGCATCGGTAGCTTCCTGCGTCCGACTGCCACCCTCCGGATACCAGCCTCTCCCGCCTGTCTCATCTTCATTATGATCTGGACGAGTTTCCTAGATGGCAGTGTATGAGGCCTGGTTCTTAAAAAAACAAAAACAAAAACAAAAAACGGAAGAAAGAGAATGAGTTACGGAGGCTGACAAAGTCTAAGGTCTGCGGGGTAAGTCGGCACAGCAAACCCAGAGGAGTCGATGGTACATTTCCAGTCCAGCTCTCAGGGCAGGAAGAAGCCAATGTCTTAACATCATCTGTGCGTATAGTTAGGTTTATGTCATGAACAAGTGCGTGCATTAAACATAGAATAGGTGCCCTGGTCCGGCTGCTCTGTGGTGGCATCGACTAGTAAACCTGAAGGCTGTGGGTTCGATCCCCGGTCAGGGCAGGTGCCGAAGGGAGGCAACTGATCGATGTTTCTCTCTCACGTTGATGCTCCTCTCTCTCCCTCTTCCCCTTCCTCTTTCTCTAAAAGCAACGAAAAACTCTCCACAGGTGAAGAAAAAGGAAGAGAATAGGTATTTACATAATTGGTATATTTTACTACTTTGGAATTAATAGGACCAGTTTGATATATGTGATTTTTACTCTTTCATGAAATTCACAGCTCATTCGTGGTCATTATTTTTAATTAAATGTTTTGTGGGGAATTTCTTACGTGAAAACATGTTCTATGTGCTCCAGCCTCTCCCCAGCCGTCTAGAACACACATCCTCATGGATCAAAGGTGAAAAGTATTCTCTCACAAGTCAGGGGAAGGCATGGAGGGCAACAATCACAACGTTTTAAAAAGATGCTATCGATGCTTCTAACCAATGCAGTGAAAACGACTTTATTTAAAAAATAAATGTGCATCTGTTGAACATGTACTGCAGAAGGCATGCAAATTTGCTCATGGAAGTTGCACTCAATTTCATTTTATTTTCAACATTTGTAAGATACATTTTTTGAATATTTGAAATTGGCTCTTGGCCTTAGATTTTTGTTAAAATTCATAATGCAAAGCAAAGCCTGGTTGCTCTCCATCAGGATAAAATCATCATAATAGAAATTCTCGCTCCACTTTCCATAGAATGTTGGATGAAATCTGAGCGTGAGGCTCGAAGAGCAACTCACACCCTGATATCATCCTCTGCTGGGTGTCTTATCAACTTTATTTTACTTACTCTTTAAGTTAACCATTTAGATTTAATATTATTATTATATTCTAAAATTAAAAAATAATAAGAGCAAATCATTTTGTCCAAGTTCCAGAATGGGCTAGTGGCAGTACTGGTGCTTGAATCGATAATTGCTATATTTCAAGTCTTTATTTTTCTCTCCAAACTTTGCCGTTCTTTTACTGATGCTGAGAAGACATGGTTTTATTGCTCTTATTATGCATTAAAATTAATTCCAAAACCTTCACGAGATTCTTGTTTTTCTCAGAAGAGTCTCGTGGCGTTTAGAACCATCGGTTTCTCCTCAAGAGAATTTCCAGTGAGTCACCTTGTTCGTGTGAGGAGTCTCCATCCTTGTAAGTATGTCGATGGCTACTTAGGCGCTTTAAGATCACAGCTTTTAACTAGCAATTCCCAGGCACTGTTTTGCGAGTTGGAATTCTTTTCTCTGGGAAACTAGGAGCCGGTGACTCCACTGCACCCAGAAGAGCTTGTCACGCACGCATAGGCACGCACAGACTCGGATGCTAACACGTGTGAATTCCAGCGTGCATTGTGTCTCTCATTTTCCTGCAGAAATGACTGGATAAGAGGAGATTCCCTCACTCCTCTGGGTTTTATTTAGGCAGCTTAATTTCTTCTCCTATCAGAACTGTTCTTTGCAAGTACTCGCAATGTTGATAAATCGCTTTAGACTTTTGCCTAGTGATGGCTTTAAGCTAATTTATATATTTGTGGCATGTGTATTTCCTGTTTGTTCTTTGAAATCACACCACTATTTTTATTCTCCAGTATTCCAACTTCACAGATTCTAATTCACAAAAATTCACCAAATGCACAATTTCATCTGAGTGTGTCTGCAGGAGCAGATGGGGAGCTGGTTTAACCTGGTGCAAACACACGGCCTTCCTTAAAGTAGCGCCGTTCTCTCCCATGTGCGCACACTCGCAGACATTCGAGATTTCACCCCACTTCCAAAATCCGTTGTCGAGTGTGAGGTTTGGAGTCCTTCCGCCGGGAAAACATGGGACCTGTGCTTGAGCCTCTTCCGTCGTAGGCAGCTCACCCCTCTCGTCCTGGACTCAGACGGCGGAAGACGATGCTCCCGTGGAGCAGAAAACGACCTCCGGGACCTCCCCGCCCACGCCTGCACCTGCACTCCCAGCTCCTCTAAGGACAGCCACCCCTCCCTGCGCCAGGCTCTGCTGCCCCTCACCCTCGCGCTGCCGGTGGGGGACGGGCGGGCCCCACCACCGCACGGGACGTGGCTGTGCCCTCCGCCAGTGCCCAGGACTGTCTGTCACACAGGAACCCGTGCGCTCGGCTGAACGTGCTAAGTCCCAGAAACCCAGAAGGAACACAGACATGGAATGGAACGCAAATGGAGAGCGAGGGAATAAAAAAATGGAAGAAACGAAGTCACTTGTCCAGAACAACGATTGGGAAAGAATTCTTTTATGTTGGAGATATGTGATTCGGCTACATGGAGATATAATTGACTTATGCACAGGGGAGATTTTTTTTTCCAAAATAATATCCACAAGCGTGAGTGTATATCATGAAGTGTTTTACAGTCTTGTCCTGATAACTCAGTACCGCTATGGAGAAGTGTATGTTCATTAAGGAATGAATGTGCGATTGCGTCCTGTGGCGTGCGGGTAGTTTAGTGGGGCCTGTGATGGGAAATGGGGGGCGGGGGGTGTTAAGGGGGTAATCAGTGGGAGAAAGAGCGACGCACAGCCAGAGGAAGGACCAGGGTCACGGCCCAGCGGGGGCAGGACCGAGTAGTCGGATTCTGGGTATACTTTCATTAAGCATTTCCTAGGAGTTTTGGATCTAAAGGGTGAAAAGAAGGGATGAGTCCAAGATGATTCCAAGCTGTGAGCGTGAACAGTCAAGGAAAGCGGCGGCGCAGGTACCGGACTGGCGGGTGCTGCCGGGTGGGGGTGGCGGGGGAGCGTCGTGCTGAGGTCTGGGTTGTCTGCACGTGGCGTGACTGGGACCTCAACCGGCCGTCCCGTGGAGGGTCCCAGCAAGTCGGTGGGTAGACCAGCGTCTCAGGGAGAGGTCTGGGACTGAGGCATACATTTGGCAGATGGTAAATATCTCTGAATACAATTTTCTGTACTGGAAAGAGGAGGAAAAATCCATAGGGGAACTTCAGTTCACCCCGAAAGTCCCTGGAGGTGAGCGGACGCGGGAAGAACAGCAGACTAAGCAGCAGTCTTCCTGGTTCCACAGCTGTTTCTTGTCTTCTTATATTCCCATCAAAACATCGCTTAACATACTCGAAGATGTTATAAACCTCGAATAATTTATTGAAAAACATATTTCAAGAATAATTTTGATAAGTGCACCATCACATGCCTTTCAGAATTAGCAAACGACGGTCATTTTTCCCCAAGGCTATTTATAGCCTGAAGACATAAGTAAGTGGGTTGGGTCTGAATTGTTTTCTGTGACCTACTACTTCCTTGAACACTAACTTCTAATTCAAACTATAAATGTTTGTATTGATTATATATTAGATTGCGAGACCATAAATAAACACTTGAATGATTTTTCTGGAAAGATGAATTGTACATGAAACGCACCCTGCTGTGAAGTCTGGTGAGAAACCTTGCACACACCGCATGTAAAACAGTAGCAGGAAGTGGCAAAACGTGGTAGACGGTGTTACGGATGGCACAGTTTTTAATCCACCAATATATCATTGGATTGCAAAAAAAATGGAAAACCATAGAAACGAGAAGTATTTTTCTTTTTTAAAAATATTTTATTTATTTATTTTTAGAGAGGGAAGGGGGGGGGAGAGAGAGAGAGAGAGAGAGAAACATCCATGTGCAGTTGCTGGGGGCCGTGGCCTGCAACCCAGGCATGTGTCCTGACTGGGAATTGAACCTGCGACACTTTGGTTCGCAGCCCGTGCTCAATCCACTGAGCTATGCCAGCCAGGGCCGAGAAGTATTTTTCTTAATCTAGGGAAAACATCTCTGTGGTTTCATCTAGGCACACCAGTGAACGGAGGAGTAAAGCTTTGCACGGCTGGAGAAGGTGGGTCCTCAGACAACAGAAATCCCTTTGGAAATCATACATCTGCATGTTTCCTACAGTGTTGGGGACCCGCCCCTGCCACGTGTCACTGCCAGGTAGCTTCCAAGGCCGGCCAAGAGGTAAATGTGCCGGGACACACAGCCGGGCTCCTGAGAGCAGCCCCGGTCACTCTCCAGACCCTGCCTCAGAGCCCTAGGGCTGAGTGACGGGGAGCAGCTCGAACCGGGAGGAAGAAAAGGCTGAGCACCTTCTAGCACGACAGGCAAGCCCGTTCCAGGAGAATGCCTTCTGGTGGGGACCCCTGTCTGTGCGGAGCTCGCGCCTGGCTCCTGAAACAGGCTCAGGGCTCGAAACGCTCTTGGAGCAGAATGTTTGAAAACGTGCAAGCTGGAGCGGCAAATAAGGCAGAGGCGTGCCCCACACGCAGGAAAACCAGCGAAGGCTTTCAGACACATGAGTTATGAAACGACACAGCTGGGATCCTTTCTAAGCCGGTGTCAAGCTATTACTCAGAGCACTGAAGATGTGGCTTTGCTTCCTGCTTTGTTCCTCTGAAAAGCAGCTGAAAAGAACCAACGAGGCTGCATTCAAAATGCGGAGAGACACGCGGAAACTGGCGCGGGCCGTGCAATCAGGAATGTCTCTGCTGCTGTGGAAATGTCAGCACTTGGTATTCATCGCAGTGAAAACGAGCACTGCCGCTTCAGTGAGTCGGGCAGGTTCCGTGCACCTCACAGCACGTGGAGATGCTGGCGCTCTAGCACAGCAGCCTGGTGGAGAGAGTGCGAAAATGACCCGATTTCTGGTCACACACTTGGATCGCAGAACTTTCTCCCCAGTTGTCTACTAAAGAATAATGTATACGGCCTCCCAAAAATGCTAGGGCACCTTCATATTTTGATCATTTTAATTAGCAAAACATCTTGGGAAGCAGTTTATCAGTAGATGGCAATAAAATTATTATTGCCAATGCAATATCACTAAATAACTACATTTCTGCCATCCTATCCTATAGGTAGAATCTGTAACAGAGGAAATAGTAATATTTGTTATGGAAAAGATTAGAAACCAAACTAATGCCTAACATTCAAGAAATTAGTATGCAAATGTTAGATATTAAAATCTGTAGAAAATAGATAACCTCTACTAAAAGGGTTATGGAGCTTTCCTTTGTAATACTGCTTTTCTGTCGCTGTGTAACAAATGACCACATTTAATGGCTTAAAATAATACTCATTTATCTCACGATTTTACTGGGTCAGGAGTCTGCCCACAGCCGAGCAGGGTCCTCTGCTCGGGGCTTCACAGGCTGGAACCCAGGGGCTGTGCGGGCTGCACCCCACAGCCCAGCCTCCTGTCCCCAGTCTGCTGCTGGAGCAGTGGGGGCGGAGCCCAGGCTCTCCCTGCCCGCCCGCTGCAGGCTGCCCACGGTTCCTGGCCACGGGGTGCTCTCCCCGGGCAGCTCGCCCCAGGGCCGGCTCTTTGCTCTCTCCAAGCCAACCACAGAGTCTCTCTTCCTAGCTAAGACAAAATTTAGATAAAAATTGTGATCACAGGTGTGCTATCCCAACACTGTTACTCCCTACAGACTAGAAACAGGCCACTGGGGGTTGGGGGGGGGCGCCCTCAGTGTGAGGGGGTTGCAGAACTGTGTGACTCATTGGGAATCGCCTTAGGGGGTGTCTCTCCAGGTGATAAAGGCCTCTGTTGGGAGAGCAGATAAAAAGAGCCAGAGGCCTCTTGTGCGAGTACAACAGCGATAACCATACACCAATAGCCGCCCCCAAAAAGTCTTGGCCTAAAATTAACCCACCCTCACGTTTTCTGAAGGGGTAACACATCCTTTGTGACTTTAAAAATCACTTCGCACAGAAAAGAGTTTCCTGAAGGCATGTGGAGGCGAGTGTTAGCGGAAGCAAACAAACGAACGAAGGAGCAGCCCTCACTGCTCCGGATTTCCCCAGGAACCTTGCACGGGTCACATCTGTCTCGTACCTGACTATCGCAGCAGGGCCTCCAGGTTGTAAGGCTCCCGCATGATAACGAACCTTTCACTCGTCACCTATTAAATACAGTTTCAGAGACAACTTAGTATCGGAAGATTTTTTTCACATGTCTAAGCTCCTTAAATTACAAGACCCTCTTTTAAAAACTGAAGTCCCCATCAAGTGAATCCTTGAAGCTCTTGACAATTCCCTGACCACCCATCCTCTTTGCCACACATTTCCGTATCAGCTGTCACGCCAGATAGGAACGTAAAACAGTTTATACAGATTTTAGAATGCCAAGGAGAACAGAGGAACAATAACTTACTTGGGGTTCATCCATTAGGTTTCAGCAGAAAAACACTAGTTAAATGTAAATGCATTCAAGAGAAAGGAGGTCGAGCAAAGTACTTTTGCAAAAAGAACATGCTGTTTCAGACGGAATAATTTCAGGAAGAGAAATTAATAGCTTTCTCTAATGTTCTCACGAGTGTTTCTGAGAGCAGACCAGGGGTGTTACCTGCCCCAGTCCCCTGTCCCCTGAGTGTCAGCCCATGCCCTTTGCCCAGCAGCGGCCTCCCACCCGGCACTGGGAAATGCAGAGCCCTGTGCCAGGAATCGTTACCTCTTCCGGGAGCCTCGGCGCTCTGATCATCCTGGGGATAGAACAGGGATCTGAATATCGCCTCTGCCCTTCGGAAGCTAGGGGCGCCAAAGAGGGACAAGAACGTGAAAGTGGGCCACACCTTCCCGGCTAGAGCTCGGAGCCGAACCACGTGCAGCCACAGTCCCCGTGGGTGCGCGCGGCATCTCCGCGGCGGAGGCATCACTGCATCCCCGCGGCCAGGCAAAGGGGAAATCTCCAGGGTCTGCGGACTCCGGTGGCACAGAGCCCGATCAGCCACCCGAGCCAGAAAGAAACGCAGGACAGAGTCGGCACTTCATCTCGGGGAAGAAGTCCAAGGTCAAGGTCTGCGAGTTCTGCGGAGGAGCGCACCGTGCGAGAAAGCAGTGCTTTGACACTGCCTGAATGCAGGACCCTTTTTAAGAAATTCCAGTCGTCGCAAGTAATATTTTTGTGCAAATACAAATAAAGTGCGATACAAATAAAAATTAAATGATCCGATATATAAAAGTCCTGTTTTTATGAGATATAACATACGGTTACTTTGTAATAATTTCTAAGTGATTTCTAGAGTTTCTTAGATGCTTACTCTGAATTTATTTCCTTCTCTAGTCACAGACGAGTGACAGAAATTTGGTGGATCTGTACCCATTTCAGACCACGTTGTGAAGAGAAATAACACTAAAAATTATTGATGTGGTGCTGAAATGTATACAATAGAGAGGTTATAGAGCTATTTATTAAAATATCCCCTAAAGTAAGTCAATAGAATAAAGCCAAATTAATTTTTAATAACACGCGTCATATGAAGGACTAAATAATTGTCCAAAAGAACAACTCTTCAGTGGTATAGATTTAGCCTAAGAAAAAACCCTACAGTACTTGAGAAAATGTTTCACTATACATGGTGTCAGAAAATCATCTACAAATAGCATTTCCCCAAAATCATTATTAATACCAATTGAGAAGCAGGTGGATAGCTGAAGGTGACGTTTTCTCTGGAGATCTCGCTTCAGATCGATCGTTATGGATTTGTAATAAATCACACAGGAAGTCCTAATGTTCTTTTGCAACTCCAGCCGCACAGGTAGCCTCAGTGCTCAGCACCTCACTTGTCCCGAGAACGAGGCAAGGCCCTCAGAGAGGCAATACGACTTCATTCCAAGAATACAGCACAAGGTTGTCTGTAGCAATTTGAAAATAATGATTGAAAAAACTGACATTTTCCCTTATAAACTTTTTTGATGCTGCAGTTGATACGTTTTCTGGAAACTGCCCACTTCCGTCACACCCACACACAAGGAAACAGAACCCAGCCCACGCGCACCGTTGCTAAGTAATTCCACTTCCTGGTGCACCCCAAGATAAATTACGTGCGTGATACATGTACTCCCAGATAACCTACAGATTTTATATATTTTATGC
Organism: Phyllostomus discolor; assembly: GCF_004126475.2. Taxonomy (NCBI): domain Eukaryota; kingdom Metazoa; phylum Chordata; class Mammalia; order Chiroptera; family Phyllostomidae; genus Phyllostomus; species Phyllostomus discolor. The sequence goes on from NC_040912.2 coordinate 2,381,553, forward strand.
ACTTGCTGGAAAAAAGCCAATTAAATAGTGGATGATACCTGCCAAAAGAAGCATTATGGTTTCAATATATTTGACGTTGTGCCATTCTTTCGGCAATTGATGAGGCTGCAGAGCTAATCTCTGTTGAGTCTACTTTTACAATATGAAAATTAAACCTCATATTTAATATGGAAGAAAATCCATATCATTTTTTTTTTTGCCTAATAGCAGGGAAGGTACTTTAAGTTCATTCAAAACTGGATTTAAATAATTAAAGTAGGGTTAAGCCATTAAAATGTGTAGAAGTTATAAAGCAGGCTACCACGCATTATGCTAAAAAATAGTAGCTCGTGTGTTTTGAGACTATTAAATCTGACCTTTTTTTATTAAGGCACCAGGCACCAGTCCTATACCTGCATAAAAATAATTTAGAGATGATGTAGATTTATTACTGCTCCCCCATACCGATTTGTGTCCTCAGTTCAAGTCTGCACGATGAATATGCATTTTGATCTGACGGATCCCCACGCAAGGGCAGGGAGCTGAGCTTCTCAGTCTGCAAAGTGCTCCGTGCAGACAGCGGCGACCTCAGGGCCCACGTGTGCCACTCGTGAAGGATGAAACTGGCATCCGTTTTCGGGTCAGTGCAACAGTGGTTGCTCCACTGGCGGTGAAGGCTTTAAATGTTGGGCTTTCAAACACGGGATGGACATTATGTGCCCAGCTGGTGTGACCACGCCCTTGGCTTCCTAGGGTCGCCCCCCCCCCCCGTGGGAAATGCAGGCTCTGCCCATCCAGACAGACTTTCCGTTGGGGGGGTGGGGTGGGGGGGCATTCACGAGCTTGGTCTTTTGAGGAGGTGACTCTCCTTGATCTGTGTGCTTATTTATTTAACGACGTGACTCGTTATTTGTAACAAATATGAGGATTGAAGGCATCTGGATTCCCCTTAAATTTTAAATCTGAGGAAACCACATTTCTCAAGTCTCAATCTGCCTCCAGACTCGGATGTGTGCACATGCTCACTTCAGATTCGGTTAGCGGCGCCAGTTTCGTCTGAAAAAGAGCAGGTGCCCATGGCAGCCTTGCTGTGTCCCTGGATGACTTCTGTCGTTGCGACGTCAACGCTGGGGCTTGACTTAGTTTAGACCAGGCTGCCTAGAGGGCAGACTCCGAGGCCGGTCTTGAGGCCCGGATTCGGGGGGAGCAGACAGAGGCGAGGAGCCCGGAGGCAGGAAAGGGGAGAGCTGCGCCCCTCCCCCCAGGGAGCATCAAGCTGGGGCGAAAAGTAACATTAAAAATAATTTCAACAAGAGTTATCAAACGTTAAATGAGCAGTAAAAGATAAAGTAAAAAGTTGCTGCTAACTGGTCATTTCAATGGTAATATGCATTTTTACTTTAATTATGCTATAGTTTTCTATAAGCACAGTGTCTTATTAGATTACCAAGAAAGAACTAAGACTGTCATTTTCTTTTCAGAAAGTACTTTTTATTAAATGTATTGGGGTAAGAGCCATATGATTTCTCTCCTATGTGGGATATAAAACTATCATTTTCAAATGTGATATTTTATAAGTTTAAAAATTCAAAAGAATTTATAAATAGACCCTGGACCTAATAAGTGAGTATTAGGTCCACCTGGTAAGTGGACCTAATAAGTGAGTGAATATAGCTTGCTCAAAGGATGGAGCATTAATGTACAAAAGTCAGCTGCTTTCCCATATGCCAGCACTGACCACTGGAATTTGAAACTCAAAGAAAATAAAGCCATTTTTATCAGAATCAGAAAAGAGGAGATGTAGGCCTTTATTCATTTTAATAAAAATGTGATACTAATGTTGGATGACAATAACAGGGAAAACTATATGTGGGGTATTTGTAAACTCACTATCTTTCTGATTTTCTATACATCTAAAAGATCTAAAATAAAAATGTATATATTTAAAATAATAGCAAACATATCCATTATGCAAAGCAAGTGAGGGCCCTGAGGTAACAGAACAATACTACTTGCTAGTTTTGTGGCGTTTAGCGGAAGATGAAACTTTGCAAGGAGCTGCATTGCTCATCCCTGAGAGGGTGTGATTAGCTCTGAAGCCCAAATGATCACTTCTATTCTGAATATGTAAACATGTTTTACAGCCCTGGCGAGTTCTGTTACTTTTCAGTTTATCTGATAAACAATCATTTCGTGCAGAGACGCAAACTACTTGAATATATTTTTGAAACGATGGTTAATTGTTCGTGGATGGATTGTCTGAATTGGAGATTAGTAGGGACAGGTCATGGATTAGAAACAAATGAAAACAAAACTAATTCTACACAAAACAACCTTCCCTTTTGACCACGTCTTCAGTTTGTGCTCGACACGGTCCCGCACACACGGAATGCACGCACACGTTGGTGTTTTTGTTTTTTCCAGCGACCCTCAATCCTTTTGTTTAATAGGAACGTTCCTCTTGGCTTTGGTTTTTATCCTATTTTATGCAAATAAATGTTAAATATTAATATTATATAAGGTTCAATCTGAGTTTTTTAAAAGCCCACTCCATCAATGGAATGTTATCAACCATGCAGAAGACCCACTCAGACAGCCAGAAACGAAACACTGTTCTTCATTCGGACGTGAGGACGAAAGTTTTCCCTCTTTGCAGGCCCAGCACGCAAGACAAATGTCGCTCTGTCGAGTTTATGGTGCCCACAGACACTGTGTTTGCTGTGTGTCGCCACTCCCAGGGTGCTCGGCTCTCTTGCCGTACAGAAGCATTATGCAGTGTTCCACTTTTTAAATAAATATCGTAAATTATTTTAATGCCTATTTCATATTTAATGTGAGTCCTTTGAAATACTCTCCCTAACCCTGAATCCCTAACTGCATTCCACCGCCGCTTCAGGTCTTCAACACTCGTTTGAAACAGTCGATTCAGGGGATTATTTTTAAAGCTCACGGGTTAGTGTGCGGTTCGTTTATATGTTGGCGTTGTGATGGGGGGTATGTGGCACCTGAGTGTCTCTTCACCAAGGCCCTACAGTGTCTGCGCGGACACGTCGGGGTACCCCATCGCCACGGGGTGACAAAAGTCATTTTCCTCGCTGACCTGCCTTCCGGTTCATACAAGAGCGGCCTCAGTTGGCCATGGGGGACACCCCTGTCCTCCTCCGGTCTTCCTCCCGGCTCTCCTGTTTGCGCCTCTGGCCTCCGCCCAGTCTCCTGGACGTCACGGGGGCGGTCTGCCCTAAAACTCAATGATGGAAACAGCCGTGCAGTCCCGCCCAAGGGTCAGTCTTGGATAGTCAGATACTGTCAAGTTCAGGTCTACTAGCAAACACACTGAGTGTTCCTTTCTGGTAAATATCCACCCCAAACCCTCAAACATAAATTTAGATTCAAGCTTTTGTTAAGTGGTCACCTATCTCACTAGGCATCATGAAAAAAAGAACAAGGTTTATTTTTATCCCTGCTCATGTAATATATTCAGGTTTACATACACAGCATAATGTAAGCATTCAGAAATGTATGGCAGTTACTTCACAGAATAACATGGGCCGGCAATAAAGCGGCTCGAGAAAACGCTGACCTGTCATGGGGCTGTTCTTGGGGACACATCGGTGCAGCTGCCTGATGCCCCAGCCCCGGTGTTCAAGGGAACCGGGCGACTGTGACTGTGCCACTGAGTTTACAGAATGTGCGGACTCACCCACGCGCGTGCCGGCTCACTGCTGCCCCCACGGTCCTGGAGGACCGCTCTGATCCTTGGAGGTGAAGTGCAGACTTCCGACCACAAAGGAGCCAGGGAAAGTTGGGCTTTAGTCTCAGACTCTTAGGGTAGAATATTATTTCACTACTTTGCAAGGGTATCATCAAATCGTTACTTCCTAGTACGTTGGGTGTGGGAACCTAATTTTTGCCTGAATATTGCTACATAAGCGTATGCAGTTTAACACAATTTCTACCATTTCCCGCAGCTTTGAATTGTCCTTATTTGTGTAATTTAATTCACTTTTAAAGTCAATGATATTTAAAGTTTCAAGTAGGCTTTGTTATTATTACAAGTTGAGAAGAAAAAAAACATGATAAAGGAGAAAAACAAATTTTGTACATAGATACATTGGTTTGGGGAATAGCATTACTGTGTGTATAGACTATCAACTATTTTGAAAATTGATCAAGAAAAGGAGTTTTTGAAAGAACTTGAAGCTCTTTTCCATCAATTGTTCTAGTGATTACAAGCAGCCCCTCTCATCACTATGCCCCAGGGAAGTTGTTTGGGAAATGGGACTCCGTACCACGAGATACAGAAAATGGACTGTGCTCAGTTCTCATGCCATAGCCATTCTTTCAATTTGGGTAGGAGTAGTTCCAAAATTGTGTGCAGAGAAGTCTTGCCTGTGACAAATAGGCCAAATTAAAGAATATATATATGGTGCTTCTAACACCAGCAGCCAGGGAGAATAACACCCATCTTCCCTCATAGCTCATACACCAGGCATTTCATATGCCGAATGCTTTTTAACCAGTACATTAGGCAGATTTTGAAAGTTTCTTCTGGACAAAAAGAAATAGCTAGCTGTGAACATCTGATATAGTCATTAAGTTTCTAGTCAAAGGATGTTACATCTCTGCAGAGGTAACTCTGGATGAGTCTTACGTGGAGGTGACACCCTGGCGCAGCCGACAGGTACGGCCCTTGCAGCGGTGGCTCAGATCCTGGCCTGGGAGACAGGAGCCTGTGTTCCCCAGTATCGCCAGGTTCACCACCACTCATTTTTGCTTCATGACCCCACATGTCCAAGAGCTGCGTTAAGTGTGATGGCTCGGAGGCCATCCCGTGCGGCAGACGGCCAAGGGCCTGCGCAGGTGAATAATTTAAGCGCTTAACCTGAAAATATTTACCAACAAACTTACAATCAACCAACACACACAACAAACAACACAGAACTCCTTTCCCTTTTACAAAAAAAAAAAAACCCACATAAAATTAAAGGCATTTATTTTTTAATAACTAATCCTCCTTGTATTTTTTTCATTGGTAGCCACAAGATGCCTTGCCCCATCTGAAAAATAAGGGCGATAACCCAGCACCGAACTCCAGTTTCTGAGACAGATGGTTTCCGCTGCGCTGAGTCCGTCTCTCCTGCACAGGGACCCTGCTTCTCGGCTGAGCGGTGCCTCCGAGGGGGGCAATTTCCCCCCAGTCAGAATGCATACAAGAGAACAGAGGTTAAGACATCATCTAAGGAGAACAGAAAATAGACAGTGTTTTAGGTTAAAGCAGACACAAAGTAACTGATGAACTGATTTTCTTCAAAAAAAAATAAATAATCTCATTTACTAATGCATCCCATCCCACCCTTAGGTGGAACAATAGACGTGAGGCCACTTTATTTTAAAGCTCCCACTCTTGGTGCAAGAGTACCTTTCTATCAATGTCTTTGTCTGGTACGCCATCAGTGCAAGTCTGATTTTTTAAAAATAGAGAGACAAGAGCTTAGTTCAGGAATCTCTGGAAGGTCCCGCGTAGGCTGGGGAAGGTCGTTTTCTGCATTTGACCTTCTGAAATGCACCGTAGAATAATAGTAAGCCCTCTCCACGCAGAGCAGGTGTCCCTGTGTCTGCAGCGGTCCCTTCCGCTCGGGCCAGGAAGAGGTTATCCACACCTTCCCCAGAGCAATGCATGCAGTAATCAGGAGAGACGCTCATGTCAGTGGGGGCTGGTGCAGCCCTCCTTTTGTCACGAAATAATTACTGTTGCAAAACACCCGCAGGTGTTGAAAGAGCAGGATTCATTTGTAGGAGTTGAGTGACATCATTTCAAATGGCTTATTAAGCACTAATTAGATTTCAAATTGTGTGGCTCTGCCAGGGCTTCTGTCAGAACGGGAACCTTTAAACGTCTGCTCTCTCTGAGGCGGAGGTGAGGGAGGTCGCAATTTAATTTTCAGAGGTGACAGTTTATCAGGAGAAATCAAAATGGTGGCCTCCAGCGTCGTGTGATACAGAGCAAAGGGTCCGTTTCCATCTTCATTTCTGTTCTCAGAGCTCTTAGCCAATTAAGTAATTGTCCTCAACAGTGCAGTCCCTTGATCTGTGCTTTGTAATTCTGAGCACTTATGGAATACGGTTACTTCCCGTGTACTGTGGGATAAGGACAAGACACTCCCGCGATGGAAAGGACTTTCACAGAGTGGGGAAACGCAGTGCTGATTGATCCCACATTGTATCTTCGGAAGATCAGGCAATGCCATGTTTTATTGATCCAGTTTTAGTAACGCATTTTATTAATGTTAAAAAGGTGAAGTAAAATAGCTGAAACTATTTTAACAAATAAAAGCCAGGTAGGAGTATAGTACTGAAGCTAATGTAATGCTTTGAAAGGTTAACATGAATTATTATAACTATCTGCATCTTTTAAAAGGATTTATTAGCCTTGTACCTATTGGACACAAAAGATAGACACTTGAAATCAATTCTGAGATATTTACAGATACAGAATAAAATATGTTACCTTCTCAACTGACATGCAAGCTGTTGCTACAATCTTAAAATGTAAAACAAAACAAAATAAATAGCAGGAGACCACTGTCGACTTATTTGTCATCACTCTCAGACTACACTCACTTCTTTCTTTTTAAGATTTTATTTATTTACTTTTAGAGAGGGAAGGGAGGGAGAAAGAGAGAGAGAGAGAGAGAGAGAGAAACATCAATGTGCGATTGCTGGGGGCTGTGGCCTGCAACCCAGGCATGTGCCCTGACTGGGAATCGAACCTGCGATGTTTTGGTTTGCAACCCGCGCTCAATCCACTGAGCTACGCCAGCCAGAGATACACTCACTTCTTCTTTACTATCTAAATGCACTGGGCAAACCAGAAGTAAAACCCCTGTAAACTCCCAACAGTGACCTCGCGTGGCGACCCCGGTCCTCCCTTCCCTCCCGGGGACCTCCACCTCTCACCCGCCACTCCCGCGAGCTGCTGAGCGCGTGGGAGTCGGAGGCGAAGCTGAATGTGCGTCACCACACGCGCCTGTGCAAACAGCCCCCCGTTCCTGCTCCAGGAGGAAGTCAGTTAGTAGGATCCCTGCAGTTAAAAACCAGCATTGCTTCACGTCCCTGTGTGGCCCAGTCCGTGCCCAGGCCGCCGCAGCCCTCCTGAACCCACGCGGTGGGCGACCCGGGCCTCCGCTGCGGTGCAGGCCTGGTCAGGGCGCGCGGGTCCTTCTGCGCCGTGACCCGGGGTCACAGGGCAGATAGCGAGAGCCTGGCTTTGTCCTACTGTGTGCTCTGTTCCTCGCGGGTATTCGGCATTAGTTTGTTTTATGTTTTAAAGTATTGCACCGAGTGTTTAAGTCGAATACTGAGATTTTGGAACCCCCTTTAATTTCGCTCCGCAGGCGGGTGTGTCCCAGTCCCGACCCGGATATTCCGTGAAGGACGCACGTCTGACCTCACCGGGGGTGCGCTTGTTCGGGGTGTGTTTTCACACTCACTCGCAGACTTCCCCGCAGGACTCCCCTTCGCTTCAGTTCTGTGTCCGCAAGGACACAACGTCTGAAAACACTTCGCTGAGTCACGGGTGTGCGTGCTTACCGTCAGTTCCCGCCGCGCTCCCTCCGGCGTCCGCGGGAGGAACGAGTCCCATCCAAACAGGGGCCTGACCCGCCCCGCTCGTCTTCGCTGACCTTGCCGGGCTCATGCAGGCACTCGGCCACTGGGTGGGGGTTTGGGGGAACAGGACACGGAACTTCTACAAAAAAAAGTTGAATTTAGTTATTGTTTCCTCGAGAATTTATGAATTATTGTTTATGCATGCTATTTAGTTTTCATTTCCCTGGAAATTTGCCAATTACCATTATTTATTCAATCCAAGAGAAAAAATACTAAAATTATAGTCGTCTGTCATCACTCACACCAGCTCGGTTGGCCATTCTGACAAAGGAGCGGAGGAGAGAAAGTGCACGTTGGGTGAAAGAGGCCGCCCTGGGTGCTCGATGGCAGGGGACCCGGTTGGCCTCGGGCGGCAGCTGAGGCCAGAGCGGCACGGCCCCCCGTGAAACAGTATCTTCCATGGCCAGCCGTTCAGCCAATGAGCAGGGGGAGCAATGAAGACCAGAACGTTCCGATCTCTTCATGTGGAAGTTAATTTGCCATATTATAGTAGCATATGATTTCACACACACACACACACACACGGGGTCTAACAAACAAAATAAACTAACAAAAAAAATAGAAACAGACCCATAGATATAAGAACAGATCAACAGCTGTCAGAGGGGAGGGGGCTTGGGGGCTGGGTGAGAAAGGTGAGGAGATTAAGCAAAAAACAAAGAAAACCTCTCAGACACAGGCAACACTCCAATGGTTACCAAAGGAAAGGAGGGCGGGGGAGGGAGCAGAGGGTACAGGGGGACAAATGGGGATGGAAGGGGACTGGACTTGGGGTGGTGAACTCACAGCACAATATGCAGATGATGTATTATAGAATCATACACCTGGAACCTATGTAACTTTATCAACCAATCTCACTCTTACAAATTCAATTAAAAAACTTAATTTGCCTTCTGCGTAGGAGACATACGGAAAAGGTAGTACCTGGTAGTAAGTCAACAAGGGTTTTCTGGCTGTGTTTTACACAAAATACAAGCAGCGGGGACCCGCTGAGCACAGAGGTAGCTTGCAAAGACTGGATGCAGAAATCTCATCATTCAGTTAGAGCAGGTTAAAGCTGGCTCAGTGTCAGACCATATGTTTATTTTTCCGCGTATCATTTTTAACAAGATGTCTTGCGTTGATTGACTAATTTAGTCACTCATTTCAAAATATGCATCCAGCAACTTCTATATGGATGGCGTGTCCTACGTAGTGGGGACATGGAGTAAATGGTGGTATTTTTAAAATGACCAAATATATGAATAAGCCAACTCTGCAAAAAGTTCTACAGAAAACTGAGATGCAAAGCCGGCTCGGCTGGGAGCTGTGCTGATGCCAATACGGACTGAATGTTCTAGGGGCTGCAATGCAAAGCACCCCCCACTGTGACGTGTTCCTAAGAGAATAAGTGGGTGGCCACAGTATAGAACAGCTGTACCCCCGATAAAAATATAATACCGGGTGATAGTATGTTATCATGACTTTTTGTCTATTTCCCCAGACTAAACTTGATTAACTGCATGATCCCTCCAGTCGGCTGTGCAGAAATCAATGATGAAGAATAAAGAAAGCATGGACCCAGGAAACAAACAAACAAAAAATATAGTCCCGCAGCAACTGCGGCCACGACCAAAGTCTCCATTCACACAAGCGAAATGAAGAGGTAAAGTGGAATATTTCTTGGCTTCCTTTTTCCATTTAATTGATTGTGATGAAATAGACAGTGCTCTTCATAAGAAATGAAGTTTCTATGTGAAACCCTGTTTGGCAAATCGGCACGAGCTGTTGACACCCTGGCCGGGGAGCAGCCGTCACCTCCTGTCAGGGCAGCACGGGCCCCCACTGGCGTGGTGGTTCGGATCATGAACTTGCTGTGTCCCCATCCGCACTTAAACCTTATGGATAATGAATAGTCATGACTTCTTAACATAAATGTACATTTTTGGGTGGCGCTGGCATAAGTTGACCACAGATAATAGAAAAGGGCTTGGACCTCCACATTATAAATCAGATGACCAAGTAGCAGCATGATATGATATGGAAATGGCAGAATCGTTAGGTCAGTGGAATAAAAATTATAACCCGGGAACACACGACAGTGTCTATATGAGAGAACTCTATTTTAATACGGTAGGGTAGCACATCAAGGTTATCAATGTTATCATACTTAGGTAGCAATGAATAATGCTGAAGTAATTCATTAACTACTTGGTAATATACTCATTCCATCTTTTCTATCTTTTGCTTTATGCCCCTAAAGCCATAACACAAAGAGTAGACAATAATGTACTGATAACTTGAAGCGCAGGAACGTGAGCAGTCACCAGTCTGCTACACCTGCCGCAGGGCACGCCGCAGCTTCCAGGGTGTAAACAACGGAGGTGAATCCCCCCCCCCCAGTTCTAGAACTGTGTGTTCTTATCGATGGTGACTGTGGGTTACAAGTGAGACAATGAGAAAAACTGAGAAATGTTTATAGCTCAGAGAGGTCGCGGCAGCAAGGATGAATGGTTAACCCCGGGAGGGAATGCGTTGGAGGGGATTTTATAAGAAAGAGACCATCAGGGGGAACAGTTTGTAAAGTATGTGATTATCTAACCACTATGCTCTACAACAGACACTAATATAAAATAATAGTGAATGCAAACTGTATTTAAAAGGTAAAACTAAAAAATAAATGAAGGAAGAATCAGCTGAATTTATGATGGGAGAAAACTCACAGAGCGAATAGTCAGATGAAGGGATGATGCATCCACCCACGGGACCACAGCTTCTGCGAGGGCAGACACTAAATCTTGTCTTTCTGGTGGGCCTCCATCGTCCCGCCAGGGCTGATCCCACAGGGACACTCAGCACATCCTTGACAAACAGATGGGAGAATGGCATCAAGGTAAATGCACATTTTTATAAAGGAACCAATTATTCCCCAGATTGGTGTTTCACTGGCATTAACTTAAAATAGATTTAATTTATGGTTTCTTTAATTATTAGTTGAGGAAGTCATTATACATTATGAAAAAAAAAAACAACGAACATTCAATCGTAACCGGTTTTTCTAAATACAGCCACTGTTCCTTAGTTTCCTTTTGTAACTTCTCTACTTCCTCCAATTCTTTACATTTCAATGGTGCACAATGCACACACCTAGCGAATGTATTTCAAGTCTGTTACCTAATTTATTTTAAATGAAACTACTGCTCTGGAGAGTCTGGGCATACACAGTTACCTCATTAAATTCAGATCCCGTTTCAAATAGAAAAGATAAGGTTTTACTTACAGGAGTGTGAAATTACCCAATAACATCTTTCAATTCTTAGGTGATGAATTTTCTAGAGCATTCTAATTGCCTTCTCAAGATTAGAATTTATATATTTTTTATTTCTGTGAAAGAGTTCAAAATAATTGCTCTATCATTGCTAAAGGCAGGATGCATGGTGCACGTTTCCTGGTCCCCTCCTATTTCAGACGGATGCTCCGATCTCTGCCAGTGCAGGCAGTGCTCCCGATACTAAAGCCCCAAGGAAATGATAGAGAAGGAGACATCAGTAGTTTCGTGTGCCTTCAGTACCTAATAATTATTTCTAAAATGTTAAGAGTTGACCTTTGAGGGGTAGAAGGTGTTCAATAAAAGAGTTGTCTAAAATATATTATTAATGAAATAGTTCTTATTTATTTACTTATTTATTTTTTGTTTATTGATTTCAGAGAGAGAGAGAGGAAGGGGGAGAGGAAGAGAGAAATGCTCATTTGTTGTCCCCCCTGTTGATGTATATCCATTGGCTGGTTCTTGCATGTGCCCTGACTGAGGACTGGACCCCCAAACTTGGTGTGTCAGGACAATGCTCCCCCTACTCAGCTTCTCGGCCCAGGCCCAGTTGTTGCTCTCCTGACTTGTGATCCCTGCAGAAAAAGCAATGTGCATCTATCTAGTCTCTGTGTTTACGTATAGCTGATTCAGTTTAATCGAAAACTAAATATAACGGGTAAAAGGTTTTTTAAAATTGTGCTTTCCTGCGGTGCAGAAGAGATGGCGTGTGACCGCCTATTCCTTGAAGGAAAACCACCCTGAACACAGACAGCGCTGCCCAGTAGGCTGTGTGAGATGAGCCAGTACAAGCAAGCACAGGCGAGCGCCCCAGTGAGATAATTGTTCTGTTTGGTGTTTTGTAACTACCTAACTTGTCAAACCCAAATAGTCTATAACATTTGATTGGCAAAACTTGTTGTGAATTTTTAATGGTGTATCTCCATATGCTGGTAATTTAGAGATTTATAGTGATTTGCATAATGGATTGGACTCAGTAAGTGTTCAATAAATGGTTTTCAATTTTGTCTAAATATAAATTTCAAAAGACTGTACCGAAGTTCAGTGTTGTAAAGCTAAAACTTATTGAAAATAGTCTGTGGTCTGAATTCAACTCCATTCTCCTGCCGTAACCCTTCCCCGGGTGACTCACTCGCTACCTTAGTGTGTCTGTGAATCACTAAACAAGGGACGTTTAACCCTGCCTGCTGTACCACCCCTGGCTGCTCCCTACCTGGAATATCTGTTGGACTCAGAAAGTGGCCCCAGCCACAGGGAGAGCATGCCCAAAGTCACAGAGTTAGACCGCGGGGCAGAGCACACCCGATCTTCCTCAGTGTGGCCCTTGGAAACAGGTTTTTATTTTTCAGCAAAAAGTGACAATGAAGGTGTGGTTCATGAATTTTTAAAATGGTAATTAGATGGCACATTTAGCGCATTAATAGTCTAACCTGATGTTAGACCGTTCCCTAAGAACTCCTCCAAGACGCAGGTTCACGCGGACCGTGCTGAAAATCTGCTCTGATGTCCCAGCATCAGAGGGTCCTGAACAGATGGCCTGCAGCCTCCTCCCGGGAGAATATCAGGTGACTCCACCGAAATGCCCGTCCCGAGGGATATATAATCCCCTCTTTGTAGCTTTTAGTAATTATCTGATACCAATACCTTATTGTGAGCTATTTTTCTTATTGCATAGTGTGCAATATTGCACAACATTGTATTATTGTCTAGAAATAATATACAGCCGGGAATTCAAAATAATTGCACTGGTTCCTGGCTCCATCGGGATCTATAAGACACCATCAAAGCTACCTTCATCTGTACCCTTAAAATGTGGTTATGACTCAGTGGCCCTTCATAATTGTATTACCCATATCTCAGAGATATTGCTGGTTCAGCTGCATACCAGCGCGATGAAGTAAACACTGCAATAAAACAAATTTGGGATAAAGCAACTCACAGAGTTTTCTTTGGTTTCCCAGTGCACATAAAAGTTATGTTTACACTAGACTGGAGTTTAGTAAGTATTGGACATAATAGCATTGTCTTATGTATATACATATGCATGCCTTAATTAAAACGGTTCACTAGTAGGAAATGCTAACTGCTCTGTGATCTTTCTGCAAGTCCTATTGTTTTTGTCGGTGGGTGACTGACCCACCGATCAGGGTGGTGGCTGCTGAGGTTGGGGCGGCTGCGGCAATTTCTTAAGACAACAGTGAACTTCCTCACATCCACGGACTCTTCTTTTCATGAACAGTTACAAAAAAAAAAGAAAAATTGATACTAAATGTGTCTTGGAGGATGAGTAGAGGTCAAGTTAAGGGCAAGTGCCATGGTAGGAAGTTTTAAGAATATCAGCAAACAAAAAAACATTAAGTACGGTAAACAGGAACTGTATTTTATAAAGAAATAAATTTATTTCAGTGTGAGATGAAATTTACAAAATGCGGGGGAAGTTTGGTGTCAGGATGACCGATTTTGGAAGCGGTATAAAAATACAATGGTTTTGAACTTGGTCATCAACAGCAGGAAACTATGGAAAGTTAAAAGTGCAATTTAAATGTTTTTAAAATGCAACTTATTTCCTACGCTTTGCCTTTTGTCTATTAAAGAAGTAGCTGTAATTCTGTTTGTTTTAGGAACACTCGTTCCGTGACATAACCATGTCGTTGTCGTTGTCATTTCATTTGCAGACGAGAAAACTGGCCCAGAGCCCGGCGGTTTTCCGAGGCTGCAGAGGCTGCGCGGGGCGGAGCTGGGGTGTGCACGCCGGCAGCCCAGCCCCACAGCCGGGCTCTCAACCGCGCACCCCGCCCTCTCCTGTGTCGGATCCTGTTCATGGGCGGAGCGTTCGCAGAAGAGCAGAGAAGGGAGATGTCAGGCGAGCTCCCTGGTGTCTGAGCGAGCAAGTAGGTCTCAGCTGGTTACTATTAACTGCAATAGGAATCCAAGACGTGATCGGGTTCAGGATAAATCTCAGACACACATAAAACTCTGTAACTGCATTTAATGTCTTTTTTATTGAGGTATCATTGGCGTGCATATAAATTATATTGGTTTCAGACATACAGCCTAATGATTCGATATAGGTACATGCTGTGAACTGATCACGGCAGTAAGTCCAGGTAACATCCATCAGCACGCAGTAGTTACAAATTTTTCTTGTGATAAGAACTTCTGAGATCTACTGTCTTAGTAAATGCACAGTGGGGCATTATTAACTGTAGTCTCCATGCCGTACCTTACCCCCCTAGGACTAATTCTTTGTCATTGGAAGTCTGTACCTTTGACCCCCTCCCCCATCTCACCCCCCCACACACACCAAGTTAGATCTGATAGACAGTCGGAAATGTGAAAGAAACGTGGAAAATGGTTTCAACGGGATATGCAGGTTCGAGGGTTGCAACTTCACTCAATTCAAAAAAAAGTAATATTGGGGGAATAAAACATATATTAACATTTACACTTCTAGCTAGGAGGGTGTAACAAAGACTCAGGTTACTCTCTAGCCATAAAATATTACAAATCTTGACAAAATATGTGAAACAATTATTTGCACAACAAAGAAAGTGTTCACGGAGCGGAAGAACCACCCGGGTGCCCCTCGGTCCGTGGTGACGTCGGCGGGCGGAGCCTGGGGAGGCCCAGGGGTGGGCATTGGGGAGCCGAGTCCCCAAGAAGGGGAAGCTGGGGAGAGAATCCTTTGCAAACGCCTGTCTGCGAGTCCTCGTGGGTGCGTGGCTAAAGCAAAGCCGCGCTGCGTGAAGGGAAACTCGGAAGCCTGGGAGAGATTCTCCGTGGAGTTTTGAGCTGACGTTTTACCGGGAATGTGTGTCCTCTGCTCAATCTGGCTACTAACCTAAAAGTTGCTCTTAAAGGAAAGTCTATTAACTCAAAAGCAATGAAAGTTGCTATTTATACAGAATGAAGAAAATGTATATCCAAGGATAAATGTATACATCATAGGCAAGGCTGGGCCAGGGCTGGGTATTAAATGTTGCTAAGAGAAATTCAGGAAGCCCAAGCTAAGTGAAGGGTACACGATATTCAAGAATGGGGCAATTAAGGGCTGTCATCCTTAATACAGTTGCCAGCATCTTAATTTAACTCTAGCAAGTTGAATTCAGCAGTATAATAAAATTATGCCAAAGTAAAATCTATTCAAAGAACCAATGTCTGATTCCACATCACATATTTTGTAGTTATAAATACAAGTGTACCGTATAAATAAAGTGTACCGTTCAGCACCTTTTGAATCTCTTAGATTTACAAAAGATGACTTGTATCAGTGAGATATATACGGTGACCAAATTTATTTATGTTTTACACGCTCATAAAGAGCAATATGCAAAAGTAGGATGCTTTCCTATATGTCAACAATAAACTATTGGAATTGGAATTAAAAAGAAACATAATACCATTTTATAATGACACCAAAGAACGAAACACTTGAGTATTAAAGTAATAAAATGTGTACAAAATATGTTTGCAGAGCATTATGAGCCATGATGTAACTGACATAATTGAAAGATCCATTATCATTTAATTGACACCTTTTTCAAAATCAATCTATCAATTCAAGACAATCACAATCAAAACGGGAATAATGAAAATAAACTGATTCTAAAGTTTTGTGAAAAGGCAAAGGACCTAGAACAGTCTAGACACTGAAGAAAAATAAAGTTGGAGGACTTACATTGCCACATTTCAAGACTTACTGTCAAGTGATGGCAATCAAATGGCATGGCGTTGGCCAAAGGGCAGCCAGCCAGATCGGTGGAACGGAGCAGAGAACCAACATCAATAGCCGCCGCCAAGACCTGGAGGCACAGGGCAACCCCATAAAGAAAGGATAGTATTTTCTAGAAACAATGCTTTAACATTTGGATGCATAAATGCATAAGATGAACCTAAGGGTCTGTATTACACATTACACAAAATTAGCTCAAAATGGAGCATAGACCCACATGTAAAATTGAAAATTACAAATACTCAAGGGAAAAATGCAAAAAAAAACCACCTTGGGTTTGGTGATGAGTTTTTAGATGTAATACCAGAAGCACAAGGCACAAAATTGGAGGAAAAAAGATGAGAGTTTCTTTTTTTAAAATTAAAACTTCTGCCCTGTGAAGGAGGCTGTTAAAAGAATAAGAAGATGAGGAGTAAAATGGAGAGAATTCGCAACACATACATAATAAAAGACTTGGGCCCAAAATGTATAAAGAACCATTAAAATTTAACAAGCAACAATGAGAAACTAAAGAATATGTAAAATGTAAAATTCTGCAAAAGAAAATTAAAGAAAACTAAAAAATGAGCAGACCTGAACAGATATCTCACCAAAAAGATGTAGAGATGACAAATACACACATGAAAAGATTTCCAGCGACATTTGTCAGTAAGCAAAAGCAAAAGCAACAATGACACATCCATTTCAGTGGCGAAAATAGTGAGAATTGACAATACAAACTGTTAGTGAGGATGCAGAGCTACCGGAACTCTTACCCAGCGTTGGAATGGAAACTGGTTTATCTACTTAAGAGAACATTTGGGCAGCTTCATTCAAAGCTAAATACTAACTCGCCACAATTGTGTCAGATGTTTGCCAGACTAAGGGGAAAACTTATGGAAACAAAAACAGGCACTAAAATTCATGTATGGATCCGTCCAACCAACAAACAATGAACGCCACTCTGCCCAGGACACAGAGGAAGCCCTAAGGATAAAATATAAACTGGTCACATTCCTGACCTTGGGACAGTGCAGCTGAAGAAATTGCCTAAGAATCCCTTTCAAGAGCAACATTTTCTGCCCGTAGTGTTCCCCTGGAACCCAGGGAAGGGGGAGTACTCCGGTTACACATTCGCCTGTGATGTTTTGTCCTCATCAAGGAAGGCATTTCCCTCCTCTAGTGTAAAAGAAACTGGCTCAAAAATGCATCATTAACATTACTCTAGTGAAAGACATAAATTAGATTCTTGAATGCTCTTGCTTGTTTAATTTGAAATATTCAGTTAAAACATTCTAAAAAGTGTCTTTATTAGGAAACGATAATTTATTTGCTTTTCACGTGTTTCTCAACTTTCAGAAATTTACCGATGAAAGAATGATTTCCATACGTACGTATATAGGTATGTATATATATATATATATATATGTGTGTGTGTGTGTATGTGTATGTATGTATAAATATATACACATACACAAACACACACAAAGATGACACTATAGATCAAACTGGTCAGATGTAAGTGGTATTTTATTGCAATGTATTTTAGAGCTTAAGGCTACAAGCTTTAAAACAAGTACCTGTATATGTATTTCCCAGCTCTGATACAATCGAGCTATGTAACCAGGGAAAGTTGCTAAATCTCTATACGTTTTACTTCTCTTTTTTTTTCAAGTTGAGATGAGTAGCATCCTTCGGTGAGTTAAATGTCATCAGTGCCAAAAGCTTTCAGCACGGTTCCTGGCAGGAAGACTGCTTCACGTAAGCCGGCTCTCATTAGGTCGGAAACTTTAGTGCCTTTTTATCAAAGTGTAAAACTGTAATTTTTCAAAACTAAACAAAGATTTTAGTGAAACGGAAAGTTGAGTAAAGCCCATAAAATGTTAAATTTGCCAATTGTTAAATATAGAATTTCGAGGGCAAGTTATATATTGTCTCAATGAAATTTTGACAACATTTAAGAAATAAAAACACTATAGTAAAATCATTTTATAACTGTTATTAAATGTAAAGAATAACAAGTTCCTCAAGAGTTAGTTGCTCAATTTTTTTGCACTTCATAAAATGTAGTCTTCCTTTTTAAAATAATATAATATTGCTCCCTGGCTGGCGTAGTTCAGTGGATTGAGCGTGGGCTGCGAACCAAAGTGTCGCAGGTTCGATTCCCAGTCAGGGCACATGCCTGGGTTGCAGGCCACGGCCCCCAGCAACCGCACATTGACGTTCCTCTCTCTCTCTCTTTCTCCCTCCCTTCCCTCTCTAAAAATAAATAAATAAAATCTTTAAAATAATATAATATTGCTATGATTAATTATATTAAGAAGGGAAAAATTCCAAAAGGCAACGACTTCTTGCAGCATGGTAAATACATTATATCAGTCCATTGTGTAGCAGAAGGTTGGATTTTGTTTACACAGTACTCCCAGCCATGCTTCACAGTCACTGCTAAAAATGTTCAAGTAAATACTCTATCTTTTTTTTTACATATAAAACATGAAAGATCATTCACTGCGGGTGTGTTGCTTTTGTAATCTAACATCGTGACATGTTCTGCCCTTTCCAGTGATCTGAGGAACCCACTTTTTCCAGACAAAGACAATGGAACTAATTTTCTTTTTCATTCTGATGGAAATGAATGTATAGCTAACTTTGCTTCCAAATATAGTACATGCACGTTGTAGGTTTTAAAACATCTTCTCTCTCTCTCTCTCTCTGTGTTTGTGCATGTATGCATACACAGTTATTTTAAGATAATTTTGAGTATATATTTTGAGCTGATTATACCATTATTTGAGAATGGGGACATGCGGTCATATGTCAATCTAGAAGAGAATAGAACAGTCAAATTTTCTTTGTCATATTCTTCAAGTGGATATGCATATGAAGTCACCGAAGAACACTTATACTCACATTTTCATTAAAATGTTTTCATTATTGACTTAAATAGGAAGATTTGCTTTGTGTATCATGTAGCCATTGAAGTAGGATGCAACAACGAAGATGGTGACAAATTCTTTTTTGCGGTCGATCGGTGAAGCCACGCCCAAGACCAAAGCGTAGCGTGACAGCGTAGCTTCGACAGTCCATCTCACGACCATTTGCCGCTGAGAGAAAGAAAGCGCACACACGGATCAAAGGAAACCTGAGGGCATCTGAACTACTTAGATCATGGAATCGCTGGCTGGGTGTTCCGCTGCTTAAAAAGAAAAGGACAGCAACAGTAACAACTCATTCTGATTTGTGACAATCCTGGTAGCAGGTTGTATTTTTACAGTTTAATCCCAACTAATGGTCAGACGGAGAGTGTGCTCCACCAGATCCCCCGGACGCGGCGCTCCCCCCGCCCCCCGCGCTGGAGTCGCGTGCCGGCTCTGCTCTCCGCAGCGGCGGCGGCAGCAGCAGCAGCAGCGCGGTGTCGAGCCTGCAGCATCTGGAAGACCGGCTCCGTCCTTATTTTTAGCTTCTAGCAATGCTACGGCCGCGCTGGGGCGTGTGTTCGGAACGTTTATAAATAAATGCAGGAAGTAACTTGGCAATCAGCAGCTGCTCAGACACTTGCATCTGCCCAAGTGAAGAAATGCATACACCTCTCTAGTAAACAGGGATTCGGAATATAACCCAAGCTCTGGATGTTGAAACGACGCACTGCCTGGTTTTGAATGTTCAACAATTTGCCGTGAGGTCTGCACAGCTGGTCCGGAGCTTCGCTACTTGCGAGCGGACTAGGGAGGAGAGAGAGAGACCTCGGCCAGCGAGTCCCGTGTAATAAACTAATTCGCTCAGAAGCTGCGGTTCCTTCCGCCGGCTAACCAACCTGCGTGCCTTTTCCCAGCGCCCGTACCTGTCAGCACACAAATACTCTGGGGTCTCAATATGCTCCAGATGAGGCGTTTAATAATATAGTGTTAAATGCAATATTACTCTCAGGTGTGAGTGGCTTCTTGCACTTCTGGCCAAGGAACCCAAATGCTTTCGGCACGTCATTGACGCCTCTGTGTGGGGTCCTGTTACCGTGGAACCCGAACCGACATGGAGGTCTCCGAAGAAACGAGAGGTTGGGGCGGTGTTGACAGGAGGGCGCCCCCCCCCATGTCTGAGGGACTGAGACTGCAGGGATGTGGCCTGAGGAGACAAGCAGGGACCCTTCCCGGCTGTGGGGCTGAGTTTGTCCACACGCAGCACCTGGTTAGGTTAGACTCCCAGCGTGGGAGGCCGACGCTGCTCCGTTTCACGAGGAAGCCACAGAAGCAGGTGGGCGAGAGCCCAGGAACCTACCAGGGCTGACAAGTCACCGGTGCTCCATGGGATGAACGTCACCGTGGGTCCTGGAGCACTCACTGCCAGGGCTACCGGGAAGGTGTGGCTGTGATGGCACCACGCGTGGCCAGAGGGAGGAAGACCAGGGCTGCAAAACAGATTATAGATGTTTCACCAGGAGTCGGGATCTCAACATGCAAGTAAACCTGGCAGGTGCTCGGGGGTCGGATGCAGATAGTGGAGCAAGGGTCTGGGTGTTGGATGCAGATAGTGGAGCAAGGGTCTGGGTGTTGGATGCAGATAGTGGAGCAAGGGTCTGGGTGTCGGATGCAGATAATGGAGCAAGGGTCTGGGTGTCGGATGCAGATAGTGGAGCAAGGGTCTGGGTGTTGGATGCAGAGAGTGGAGCAAGGGTCTGGGTGTCGGATGCAGAGAGTGAAGCAAGGGTCTGGGTGTCGGATGCAGAGAGTGGAGCCAGGGTCTGGAAGCCGGAAGCCTCGAGAGCGCACGGAGGAGGGGTTGGTGTTTCAGGACTCTTTCCTCCGTGTCTGTGCAGAGAAGGCTGAGGGTGACTCTGAGTGTTCCGTGACTTTTACAGAGACGCTCCATCAGTATTTGGACCCACACCGCAGCACTGTGGTTCCGAGATAAAACGAAGAGAATGGGCTGCGACACACTAGGTTCTGGGGACGCCTTGAGAACTGAGTGTCAGGACACACCGCCAGGGGCTCGGTGACGGCCCTGGGCCAAACCTTGAATTGATGACAACGCTTAGTCATTCACGGAGTTTCATCCGTTTGCATGTGGTTGTCCAATGTTCCCAGCACCGTCTGTCGAAGAGACGAGCAAATGGGGAGTCTGATCCCCACTGCGTGTTCTTAGGTCGGTACACCTGTCTTACCCGAGCACGTCATGTCCATGAACACTGGTCACGTGCACTGGTCTTGTCTCACAGCAGCTCAGCGCGGCACGAGGTGCGTGCAGATCTGAGGACGGAGCTGAACATCAAAAGGGGGCTGGATATTGAGGAACTCGGAGGCAGAATGTACTGACGCCGGATGAAAGAGTACAAGAAGGTCAAGGGCAAGAAGGTCCTCTCCTCTTAAACTGGACTTCATCGCTCCGAAAGGACTCTTCCAGCCCCTGGAGGTGCGATGGGCGTACAGGGACAAGCTCCTAGACACGACCCTGTGCCTGGTCAGTGTCTGTGGCCTGAGAGGGCAGCGTTCTGCAGAGATGCAGCTGGGCGTGCAGTCATTGTCACCTCTGCACGCGCCGCAGGAGGAGCTGGGGAGGCGGGGGCGAGGGTCTTGCCTGAGGACACGCAATAATGAGCTTCTGAGGAAGGAACAAGTTCTCGTTAAGACTTTCCTCTGTGTCTTTCACTCTCTCTAAGGAAAGGCCACACGACCAAGGGCTGCCTTGCCTCCGAAAAACTGCACACGAGAAGGAAAGTGCCACGGAGGTCACTCTCTGAAAACAGCAGCTCCACCTTCCCCGCCTCGGGGCTTTCCAGAGCAGCCCGGTTAACACGGGGCAAATCATCGTCCCGGCCACGGGCCTCAAAGGCATGTGTGATTAGTTCTACAAACCACAGCAAAATAAAGTCGGAAAGATGCAAAGGACTAGGCTGCCTCGGTGTACTATACTGTGGGTTTCACTCTCTGAATGGGCGAACCGCCTGTTCAATAAGCCAAGTAAGCATTGATCATCACACTTAGTGCACGGAGGTGAAGAAAACAGGCGACAGGAGAAGAAGAGAAAATTATATATGAGAAGTAAAGAAAATTACACATGAGAAGTTGAGAAAATTATACATGAGAAGTAGAGAAAAATACATATAAGAAAAAATAACCTAACAATACAAAACAACCAAAGTAGACTGAGAGGTTAAAAATTTCCAGAAATTACTTAAAGAGTCAGCCATCAAGCCATGGCTAGCATGGCTCAGTTGGTTGAGTGCCAGCCTACAAACTGAAGGGTCACCAGTTCGATTCCCGGTCAGGGCACATACCTGGGTTTCAGGCCAGGTCCCTGGTCAAGGGGCGTGCAAGAGGCAACTGACCAATGTTTCTCTCCCACATCTGTGTTTCTGTCCCTCTCTTTCTCCCTCCCCCTCTCTCTAAAAAAATTAATACAATCTTTAAAAAAAAGAGTCAACCATCAGAAAATATTTCTGCTACTGCAAATTCGAATTCCATTTTACAAATAATTATAGTTTTTCACTCAAGGCCACTTACTGCTTTGCATTTGAAAAAATTCACTTAAAAATTTAAATTACTGATGTATATTTTCAATAATTTACCAATTTCTTCAGCTTTACATCTTAGGACTCTTACAGATATAACATATAGCCATTGATGGAAGAATAACATTTTATGCATGATATATGTGTGTGTGTATATGTGTATATATACACATGGTGATATAATATTTATATGTAAATATTGTAAACATATAAGTAGTATATTCTAAATACATTCTATGTGCTTGTGTATACTTATAATGTATATACTTATGTCATAAATGTTTATGTGAATATGTATATTTATAAAAACAAAGCTACCTAAATTCCTTTTCCCCAAGAATCTCATATATATTATAAATTATTAATTATAGTAGCTGAAACTTTAAATTAGAATTTAAAAGCCAGAAAAATATTTTTATGTCCAAACACTTTTTATCATAATTCACTTAACAATCAAATTTAATTAGCATATTTGAGTAAGTCCATTTCCCATTGGGTAATGTTTTAATCAGTAATGTCAAAATGTATTATACATTTTTCAATCAGCTCTTTCTCATTTAAAAATTATGCAAAACTTTTGATGTACAAACTACTTTGTGTGCTCATAGAAATTGCTGTGAAGAGTTTACACATTTTTATTATACATTAAAAATAATTTAAAAATATATAATGGACCTAACATAATATGATTATAATATGTAAAATAAATACAGCAAATAAAAAGTAAGCTATTGTGTATTTCTTGCTCTTTCATCTATCAGAAACTGCTTTTGTCCAGGTTAACAGCTGTATTCACTGCCCAGCAGTCCCGAAGGTCCTGGATTTGGGACGATGGTGATAATTTAAAATAATGACAAAATACCTGATCATAGCTGAGAAATAAAGTGAAGAAATACAATAGAATCAAGCTGCCAAATTAGTAAAGTCAGGTAGCCTGAGGCGTGAGCAAAGAACTTTTTGTGTTTTAAATAGCCTGGGAACTTCAACCCTTGAACTTTCCAGTCCCTCATCAATGCCACATTTCCATCAGCCCCCAGATAAGCCTCCGATTACTCCCTAAAGGGCTAAGAAAAGAAAGTCCCGTATCCAGACCGCCTGGCATCCAGCACCCGGACCACTGGTCATCCAGAGGAGCCATCTCGGACCAATCCGGAGGCTGAGAATGCAGAACCGATTCTTGGTTTCAGAACCTTCGGCTCTTCTTCCTCTGTTGGAGCACTCTGGGCAGTTGTGTTTCTGGTTTGCAAACCCTAAGAGCCGTGAATAAGTCTCTATCACGTATTTATAGCCAAAGCCCCCTGACTCTCTCTGAGCTCTTTGGACACAGTTAGCATGCTTTACAACACCAGCTATCTGAAGTCTAGACACTTAAACTAAGGAACCCACATTAGTTTTAATTTTTCCACTGTGAATGATTACACAAAAACAATTTTATTTCAACCACTTCACAAAATGGCACAAAGTCCAATGTACAAAAATTTAAACATAATTCTTTCTTGCTTAATTTGGGACTAATCCTTGAAATGTATGGTTTTCCTAGCTATGCTTATTATGTCAGCTAATTCACACTATTTAACCTAACTTGTTTTTCAAGCCCAAATTATAGACTTTAAAAAAAATATCAGCAGCATCATGTACGTGATCAATCCTTTAGAGAAGGTTTTGTTTTTCTTTTTGTTCTATTTTGCCCCGCCATCCCGGCCTAATCCCATCAGAGGGAATTCAGGAAATAAAGAGGCGGTTTCCCAGCGCACCTGTCTCCGTGAGAAAGCTCACACATCGTCCACCTGTGCGCGTTGCTGGGGTTGATCTGCAGGGAAAAGAGAGGAACTACGCAAGCATCAAAGAAAACACTACCCACTACCCAGAGCTTGAAAGTAAACACACGAATGACAAGGAGAGAAAGGGCAAAGGAAGGAGCAAGAAGTAGCTAGCGAGATACTGAAGCTGCTGTGTGTGCAAGGACCAGGAATCGGGGCTCCGTTCCCACTTCTGCCACCGGCTGAGCCTGTGACTTCCCCACGTTAGTGACACATCCGCCATCTATGAAGAGAATTGTCACCCTGGCTGGCGTAGCTCAGTGGATTGAGCTCGGGCTGCGAACCACAGTGTCGCAGGTTTGATTCCCAGCCAGGCCACATGCCTGGGTTGCAGGCCACGGCCCACAGCAACCGCACATTGATGTTTCTCTCTCTTTTTCCCTCCCTTCCCCCTCTAAAAATAAATAAATAAAAATCTAAAAAAAAAAAAAGAGAGAATTGTCCTTTGTTATCTGAAGTTACCTAGCTCTGCCACTTTCCTTCAAATGCTTGCATTTCTCCTGAATGCCAGGGTCTTGCAGTTTCTCTCCGAGTCGGCTCCCCGCCCTGCTTCCCTTGCAGCGTGCACATTTAACTTCCCTCCATTACGGTCTTCATCTCGGAAGTGTTCCAAACGGACAGGCCGAGCTTTAACAGCTAATGATATTGCAGAAACGGACGGCTCATGAACTATTTTCAGGCCTGAGAAGTCGCTGGCTTTATGAAATATCACAACTTTGAGTCACGAGGTAAATGCAGAGGAGGTTCTTAGCAGACGATGCAGGAAACCGAGGCCGGATTTCTGGGCTGAAATTTTTCAGTTCACTTTACAGGCATTCGGAACAAAAAGTCCTTGCTCAAGTTACAGCTCACAAATAAAACAATGCAAAAGATACTTTTCCAAAGCGTGGGGAACAGCAGTGGATCCATTAGGTAGGTGGAGATTAATGAGGCAGAAAGAACTCCAACCTTCTAAAGAAGACACTGTACACTGGCATTAGGAGGTTTTGACAAAAGCCTTAAGACAATGTTTAAAATAAAACTTGGCAAAACTAAAATGTGCCTTCCAGCCCGAAAGGCCAGCTGGCTGACAACCAGGCTTTTAAGAGCGAACGTCAATTTAAAAAATGAAATTTCGCAGAGAAGTGAGGAGATGATGATACGGGGCAACGAAGGGACACCCAGACTGGTTGGAAGAGGATCCAGCGGCGTCGTCTCCTGGAGCACAGGATGGAAAGCAGTCGCTCATCAAACGGAAGCGGACAGACGGGCTGGCGACGCCAGAGAAACGTGCTGTCCCCAGCTGAACTTCAGAAAAAGGAAGGGAGAGCCCTGTACATAAGTAAAGGTCAGGATATGTTAAAGAAGCTGTGGCTGTTCTGTGGCTATGTCTCTGATTAAAGAGAACACGCAAGTAAGGAGAAGGGCGCCACCGTGGAGGGAGGCTGGGTAGGGACAAGTCATTCATTCGCACCTGCGGGCCACTTTCGCGCTCTTCGTGAAGGCCACCGCATTTGGAAGCATCACCCAGGTGTGAAATCGAGTTTAAAAACACACTTACAAACCTTAGGGTATAATTCTATCTAAATGGGTTCATATGGTTTACACCAAGTCTTTTCACATGTTAAACATATTTTAATTTAAAACCTCTATTACTATGTATTTTGAATTAATTTTGTAAATTATATGCATTCTTTTCTATTTCTAGCAACAGATAAGATATTACTTCTTCTTCCGATGGCTTATCTCTCTGGGTACTACACCCTACTGCATTTCTCACCTTTGGGCCTGCTACTTCCTCTTTCTTCCGCCTTTCACTTTATTGAATAATTTGCTTTACACATAAAACAGAAAACACTTTTTGATTCCACTGTAGCTGAGACAAGTCCATTTATTTAAAGGTTACTTTCTCAGCCAAACATCAAGAAATGTTCAACCCACTCGCACTACCTTTAGACACTTATTTACTACTACCTTTGTTTTATTTTTCACTCTGGTTTCTTCTGGGCGTGTGTACAGTTGAGTGTGCAGCTGGTGGTCTTGCCCTGAGAGATCTCGTGCACACAGTCTCCTCAAAAGAAATAGTATGTTACCAACACCCCCAAATTCCCTCCAAAGTTAAGAACCACTCATCTTCCTAAGCGCAAGCGTCTGACTTTGGTTTTTGTGGTTTGTGCTTTAAGGAAAATAAGTGAAATGTTATGCACACAGAGCCTTTGACAGGACACTCTCCTTCACTGTTATCATTGAGACATTTACCCTGCAAGGTATTTAAATCATTCTTGTTGCTGTAAGAAGCTTAGTTTTCATTTACTTATGCTCTTAATAAATGGGCGTGATTCCCTTTTTCCCAGCGTTTGACTAAGGAAATGAGGCTGTCGTGGGCGTTCCTTTGCCCGTGGTCTAGTGCGCATGTGTGCTGAGCGGGGAGGAACTACTGGGTCGTAGGGAAGCATGTGCTGTTCAGCTCTAACAGACATTACGGCGCTGGCCAAACACTGCCCCTGTGACTCTGTCCGTTAATTCACTCTGGGGGGTCTTGAGAGATCGCAGAGACATCGCAGCCCCCCCTCCTGATTTCTAACGGTGTGGAGCACGTTTTTCATGCATCCATCGTCAGCCTGGGTACCCTCTTTTCCCAAGTGCATTTTCAAGTATTTTATCCATTTTAATTGGTGTGTTTTTCTTTTTACTGGTTTGAGTTCTTTATACACTATGAATATGAGCTCCTTGTCAATTTTATATATGCAAATACTGCCGCCTCACTCTGTGGCTTGCCTAATTTTTATGCTTTTTATGATGAATATGTAACTATTTTAATAAATATCAATTTATTGTATGATTACTGTCTTGGCAATTGGGTAAAGAAATCTTTATCTCCTTCGCTGACATTACTATATTTCCCAATGTTATCTTCCCATATTGATCTTTTGTTTTATTTAGAGATATAACCCATCTGGAATTGACTGTTGTATATTTTGTAGGTTAGTCATCAAAATCAGTTTTTTTTAAGAACATGAGTATACAAATATCCAGTATAATGTATTAGAAAGACCACCTGCTTCTACCACTGTCATGACCAAAGAACGAAGGTCTGTTTTCAAGGCCCTTTCACCTGCACTGCTCACTCGCCCTAAGGGGGGTCCAGGGGGCTGGCAGTCACTTTCCATCGCTTGTGCTCGTCAGGCATCTCTCTACGGATGCCAGCGTCTGAGTCTGGGTTCTATGAGAATCCATCTTCTAATTCGTTGCAATGCTATCCTCTCTTAAATTTTATGTCTTTTTGGGAATTACTGGTGTCCTGTAATTTTATTATTAGTTTGTTTTTAACAGGGCTAATAATGTTTATGTTATAGGAATGCTCATTTTAAAGTGGTGACATTCAGGGAATTCACATTTATTTAGAGAGTTCAACATCATGTACAGTATATGTATTGTTCTGTGCATCTTATACATATATATTAATGCACCTAACACCCAAAATAACGCAACAAGGTAGGCACGGTTACTGATCCCCACCTGAAACTAATTCAACATAATATTAAATGTAAACTCTAATCAAAAAATAAAATTAAAAAATCAACCCCCTGGCTGGCATGGCTCAGTGGATTGAGTGCCAGCTGAGAACCAAAGCATCGCAGGTTCGATTCCCAGTCAGGGCACATGCCTGGGTTGCAGGCCACGGCCCCCAGCAACCGCACATTGATGTTTCTCTCCCTCTCTCTCTTTTTCTATCTCTCTCTATCTCTCTTTCTCCTTCCCTTCCCTCTCTAAAAACAAATAAATAAAATCTTTTAAAAAATCTATTTAAAAAAATCATACACAAAATAACAGAAACCCCCGAGCTACAGGCACAGAGAGGATGCCAGTCACCTGACCCAGGCAGGTAGTGATTGGCAACGTCCGTATTTAAATCCAATCACCTGGTTTTAGCACTGGCTCTTTTATTGATTTGAGAAAGAGAAAGAAACATTGATTTGTTGTTCTACTTACTTATGCATTTATTCGTTGATTCTTGTATGTGGCCGGACCGAGGATCGAACCCTGAATCTTGGCACAATCTTTGTGTATGGGGACGATGCGCTAACCTCCTGAGCCACCCAGCCGGGGCCTCAGCGTCCATGGTGTTAGAGGCGGGGCTCCCCCAGCCTCCCTTTGCAGGCCGTTTCTGTGTCACCTCGCGGAGCGCTCTTGGAGAGAGTCGCCGGCTGACCCTCGGTTGTACGGTAGAACTTGCAAGAGGACCTAAGTGCAAGGACTGCTGTATCTAGCTTAGTAAGCAGGGCTGACTGTTAAATAATTTGGATATAATACGAGAAGAAAGTTAAGATCCCAAATGACTATCCAGTTGAAGGGGGATTTCAGTAAAAGGGTGGGGACAGTGTTGGAGATGGAAACCCTGGGAGCAGTAGTACGTTGGGGGAACAGAGCGCCGGGCCGAGTCACCCCGAGCAGGCCTGCGAGACAGCCAAGCCCGAAAATATATGTGGAAGTCTGGGGTGTAGCTGTGACTTCTAAACCCATGCCATCCCATGAGGTCACCGGGAAGGGAATGCAGCTAAGGAAAACAAAATGCCCAAGCATCAGGTTCGGGCTGTGTCAAGGGCAAGATTGGGGAGAAGGAAGCCCAGGCAGCCAAAACACTCCGGGGAGAACTGGCCGAGGCGGGACATACAGAAGAAGGAAAGAAGGGAGGGAGCGAGGGCAGAGCAGCCGTCCCTGCCGAATGTCAGAGAGAAACCGATGACAATTAAGATCGTGTTTTGACCGAAGTCTTTGGTGAAGGCAAACAGGCAATAGTAGCCCTTTATCTAGAAAAGAATTCAAAGCAGAAAATGGGTGAAATAGAGATTGAAAAGATGTGAAGATAAAATGCTTGCTGAGGAACTGGAGACAGGGATAAAGAAAGCTTTTAAAGATAATTACGCTCTAAGCAGGAGAACAGAAATGGGAGGAAATGAAGGGAACGGGGACTAACGGGAGAATATTGACTGCGTGTGACAAACAGGCCTTTGTAACACAGGCAGGGCTCTGGCACAGGAAGAGACTTGCGTGGCAGTCGTGAGGTCCACAAGAAGCTGAGGACTCACAAGCTCCAAGACACAAGGTACAAGACTGAACTCGTATAGTTATAATTTGGAGCGATTGTTTCCTTTCTGTGTTTAGGTTTTGTGTACTCTGACATTTATTTATTTAAATGGCGTGAAAGTTGAATACAACTCAGTTAATTTCTTCAAAGAAGTTGTAAATATTCTAACACTATATATATGGAGAAATATTTCCGTTTGTAACTGACTTAAAGCATATTTTATCATATTCTAGATAAATGTGCACATGACAAAAATATAGTCACACACACAATCTAACTCTGTATATTTGTGAGCTATAAAAATTATTTTCAATATGAGAATCTTATATTTTATTTCATGCATTTGTTCTTCCTTTAAAAATGCTACTGTTTGCCCTGGCTGGCGTAGCTCAGTGGATTGAGCACGGGCTGCGAACCAAAGCATCGCAGGTTTGATTCCCAGTCAGGGCACATGCCTGGGTTGCAGGCCACGGCCCCCAGCAACTGCACATTGATGTTTCTCTCTCTCTTTTTCTCCCTCCCTTCCCTCTCTAAAAATAAATAAATAAATAAAATCTTAAAAAAAAACCTGTGTGTCCTGCAGAGCCAAAAATATATTTTTTAAAAAATGTTACTGTTTTTCCTGGGCATTTATCCCCTCATCTCAGTCTTCAGAACCGTATACTATGATTGTAATTTTATTGATATTTTACATGAATGTAAATGAATATGCCATTTTTATAATATTACATTTTCCCATTCTCGAACTTGATATATTTCTTCATTTAATCGCATAATCAAAAGGTCCATACTATTTTATTACACCAGATGAATGTAATTATAATACATTAAGGGGATGGTGACTGGATATTGAAGAGTCCATAAATCATGTCACAAAGACAAATGAATGTGTTTAGCCTGGGAAATAGTAACTTAAGACATTTATTATAACATCCCCAATTTTTCAAGACTCTTTTGTAAAAAAGGAATTAAACTTTTTTTAATTGCAGAAGACATAAAGGAATAAAGGTTCTAAAAAATCAAAATTTTCATCAATCAGAAAGAAAAATGTTAACTGCATTGACTGCATTGTTATGTAATGGAGTGCTTTTTCCCTGCCCCAGGCTAGAATTCGGACAGAATAGAAAGCATCCCTGCCTTGGAATTAATCCTTCCTGGGATCACAGGACATTCCATGGACGGCTTGTGTATCGGTTCAACCTGAAAAAATGTGCCATACTCGACGGGGTGGGAAAGGAGGAGGAGAGCACACCCCCAAACCAGAGAACAAGCAGAAACATGGGCGCCGAAACAGACCAAGTCCTCCCAGGGAGCAGAGGATGAAGACATGCGGTGGGCACAGCTCTGAGCATCACGGGCGTTTGGACGTGAACAGAAGACAGGCGGCGGCAACTGTGGACGCTGGTGTTTACTAGCCCGGACATTTCGGATTGTGTTCAGGCAGCTTTCTACAGTGCCAGGTGGGATTCCAGGTACAACCGTTATGACCATGTTTTCCAATTTCTGTATTTTTAAAAGAAGTGAAATATTCCTGTAACTAGTGAGCTGCATTTTATTTTTTCTCTAGAGAATTAAAGGTTTATAAGGAAAAGTAAATAATTCTACCAGATGAACATCGTAAACACGATGGCCATCCTGTGGGGTAGACACAGATGCCCCCCTGCATGACCTCGTGCTGTCCTCATCACACGCCCATTGTCGGACCACACCGCAGCCCACTTATCAGCGCCAGGTTGCTGTCTCTTTTTTTCCTTTCTCTCTGACTCTTAATTGTCTTGCATTTTCTATGTTTAGTGGACTGCACGAGGGAATAAAAATATATTCCATGCCATTTTATTTATGCTCACTTAGGTAGTTCATACATATTCTTAGGCATGAGAAATAATTTCACTATTCATTTTATATCAAATATCACTGAGTAAAATCTTAGGAATTGGAACTACCTCTCTTACTCATTACTAATACACTTACTCATACTTTTGCCACTCCCTTTTATTCACACTATCTGTCTTAATCAATAAAATTTCTTTACCTCCTTTACGTACTTACATATTATATCCCATCAACTACACTCAACATCACATGCTCACTGAGTTCTTTAATACTCACCTGACAGCACTAAGAGAGACAAAAGAAGATGAACTTCTCTGTCCCTAAATTTGTCGTAAAAAATAGTTGTAAATAAGACAGAGATCATATTTGTACTGGGAATATTGTGGCAGTTGAAATTTTAACATTTTAGAATCACAAGGATAAATTAAAGTATTAGAGACAAAGTAAAACTACAACACATTACAAAACTTATGAATTATAGTGAAAACAATGCTAAGAGTAAAACTTACAGCTGTACATTCTTGTATGAAGAAGAAAGAAATATCTCAAGTAACAATCTAACTCTACTTCTCATGGGGGAAAAAAGAAGGAAAAGACCACAAAGCTAAAAGGAAGAATAAATAATAAAGACTGCAGCAAAAATAACAGTAGAGAGAAGAGAAACAACAATGGAGACCAGCAACAAAGTTAAGAATTGGCTCTTCGAATAAGAATTTTAAAAGTTGACATTCAGGTAGATGGAGGGAGAAAGAAAGAGCAAAAAATTAAATAAAATCGGATGTGAGAGTGATAATATTGCAATCCATTTTGTATGAATTAAAAGGAATATAGGGAAATACTGTGAACAACTATAGGCCCCCAAATGATAACCTAGATGAAATCGATACATTTCTAGAAACACACACCTACTAAAGCTGGTCATGAAGAAACAGGAAGTCCAAACAAACCTGTAACTGTTAAAGAGATTGAATAAACAACCAAAACCCCCTGACAGAAAACCTCAGGATCAGATGGCTAACTGGTGAATTCTTTCACCATCTAAAGAAGGATTTCTAGAACAATAAAATAAGTTTAAAGAATGTATAACTAAGACTAAAAATATAAATAAATAATAAAAAGAGAAGGATTAACATCAATCCTCCTCCAAGTCTTCCAAAAAATCGAAAAAGCCAACATGCTATGAGTCCAGCATTACCTTGATACCAAAGCAAAAAAGTAACACTACAAGAAAACAAAACTGTAGACTGATATCCCTAATGAATATTGATGCAAAAAAATCTATTCTGAAAAACACCAGCAAACCAATTCAACAACTTATTCAAAGGATTATCAACAACGACCAAATGGTATTTATTCCTGAAATGCAAGGATGGCTCAACTTACGAAAATCAATCAGTGTAATACAACACCTTCAAAGAATAAACAACTTTCTGCTGTCTTTCTGCTACGAGAAAACACATTGCTATCTCATTTAATGCAGAAAAAGTATTTGAAATGATTTTCAGCCTTTCGTGATTTAAAAACACTTAACAAATTAGTAACAGGAGGAAATTATCTCAACAAAACAAAGGCCATATGTGAAAAGCCCACAATTAACACCATACTCAGTGATGAGCCTTTATCCTCTGAGAATCATAAAAAAAGACACGGATGTTTATTCTTGCCAGTTCTGTTCAGCAGAGTGCTGGAAATCCTACCCAGTGAAATCAGGCAAGAAAACATAAATAAAGTTCATTCAGAAAAATAAGCTAGGGAGAACTGTCAAAAAGCACTGAAATACTATGCAAGAGTACACTGAAGATTTAAAACACACTTTGCAACAGAGACACGGTGGCTGCAACAAGGAATTCGGCCCAGAGCATTTTACGTTTCTGCAAATGCCCTTAAAACAGAGAATTCGGACAGTCAGGAAAAAAGAGTAAAAGAGCAAAACTGAGAAAAAACAGATGACAGGTAGTATCTTCAACAAGCCTAGTCCCAGCAGGACTGCCGTGGATGTCAGAATATGGGCACCCGATGCCGAACACAGTCACGGAGGAGCACGCACTGCTAGCGGGCCACTCGCTCTAGTGCCGGTCTAGGCTCCGCTCTTCTCAACACTCCGGCATGTGGGAACTACTTTTCTAATCTACATCATTTTCCACCAGAGACGTTATAGCCCCCAGATCTAGAGTACATATTGTGGGGTGTTTCTAATGGGGTCACCCAGAACTCTGCATGGTGTCTAATCCAACCCATGCATGTCGCTGTCATAGCACGTCCTGGGCAACGTGGCCCAAGGGCCAAGTCAGCGCGTGCTCAGCCCGAGCATCCTGGAGACCACTTTCCTGCTCCGAGTCCTACTCAGCGCTGACAGCGTAGTGGGTCTCCTCATGAGCGAACAGGCCGGTATTCCCAGGTGGGGACTAAGCCGCTTCCATCCCTCAAAGAAGCCTTCCAAAATCGGTGCTTCCTTCTTAGCGAGGGGAGTGAAAAAGCCAACGATACGTTATTTCCTTTGTAAGGGAATGCCTGAAATACTCGAGGTCCCCGGCCCCTAAAAATAGTACTGGTATCAACAACCCCTTGATTATGCCTCAGGTTTATTCTCTACCTCTGGAGCACAGGTGTCTTACCAAGCCTGTGACTTCCAAGGCAGTTTTTCTTTAACCCTTTTGAGAAACAGAACACCCTTATTATGGTTGACCAGGGTGATGGTCTCTACTCTGTTCATACAGCCTGTGTCTTGATTGTATGATAAGCAAGAGGAAAAAAACTTAGCATAATAACTTAACCAAGACTAAATGTATACTCATCTCTTAAATAAGAAAATGAACTATCTTCCTTTTTTGAATTCTGTCAGTACTGGAAAGTAAACTTCAGCTAGGTCCATGACCACACCCCACATACCTGACACTGTGTTAATGGGATGCAGCGCAGGTACCAGATCTAATGCAAGGTGAGCAGCGGCACCGCTGCTTGGCCGAGGTGATGGTAAACTACAATGATCACTCACGATCCATGCTGATTTAGGGTCCAGAGCCTGAATCAAGGGTACACACATGGTAGGGACCACCACTCTGTGTCCCAAGATGGGCACTAACATTCGCCCTTCCCCAAAGTCAGCTGATACCTTGGCTGTGGTGAGAGAGGGTGGTTTCCAAATCTTCCGTTTGCTCGTCCCCAAAAAGACGGACCAAGCGACTAGCGTGAGGGTCCTGCCGATGAACTTCCTAATCTCAGAGCTTCATGCTTTCTCCATGCATTCTTTGGAAATACACATTAATTTTTACCACCTACTTGTTCACAATATACGACGAGTTTATTATTTCTTCTTCCCTTCTTGACTATAAGGTAGAGGACTGGAACTCCATGCTATTTTTATCACATTCTGGGCACCTACACAATATCTCATACTGAGGCAGTGACCCATAGATATTTGTAAAGGGGTTGAACAAGATATGTTTTCTTCCCTTCGGTTTTATGACATATCAGAGCAGTTGAAATATTTGCCATCTTAGCATTTCCAGAGTTGTCTCCTTCCATATTTAAAAGCAAGTCAGGGTATACGTCTGGATGTGGTATTCCACAGATATACTAACGCTACATTTCTGAAAATCCCTCAGAAAAGTTTCAAAAATTCTAAGGGGAAAAGCTACATATTATAAAACTGAAAACTAAGAAAGATACCTTCCAGGGACAGAAACATGTCTGTGTACATAGTGCAGAGTGGAAACGATTTAAAAATAATAGGATGACTTGCACATTTTTTTCTTCTGTGGAAAATATGGGTAGTAGTTGGAGGAAACTCTCATAAGGCCTTCTAATTAAGACGGGTGAGGTGGGACTGTGGAGCAAGCAGCAGCACCAACAGGCCAACACGGGCACAGCTCCCTGAAGCAAGAGGCTGTTTGGAACAGTATGTGCGGGCGCAGGGTTCTTGCTGGATTGGGCGGCCGCCCACAGGTCAGATGCCAGCGAGATGCAACATACCCACATCATAAAAACATCTCTAGAACTTGGAAGAACAGGAAGAAAGCAGGCAAGGCAATGATTTAATTTAAGCCGCCATGAAAAGCACATTCAAATATCCCGGGCAGGACTTCCTTCGGATTTAGGGTCCTTATGGCTTGTGATGACCCCCAGCCCAGAAGAAGAGAACCTCCCTGGGAAATCCAAAGGACTGCTCCTCTGGGCCCCCCTTTCCAAACAGACAGCAAGAACAATAAATCAGTGCCTGACGCCCCAGCAGAAGACTCCCGCAGGACGTCACAGCAATAAAACCAGAGCTGCCAGGCTCCAGGAGCAAAAGCAATCTGACAGCAGAAAAGACTACAGTGAAGAAAAGCCAGAATTGTCTTTGCTTATTTTTTTTTCTTTAGGCTGTATTGTTTTTCTCACCTGCTCACTGTGTCTCTGGTTCCTAATTATCCTTCAGCTAGGTCACATAGGTCCTTCTATAAAACGCCATCCGTGGTCCCACAATGCGATGACTCTCCTGCCTTTTATAGGACATCGGACCTGTGGCCTCGTGCCCCTTCCAGCCTGCCCTGCTGTGTGATCGGTTCTCTGTGACGGGCTCTCCCCGGGGGCAGGCTGCAAAGTCAGTGAGGTCAAAGACAAGGCTGTGCTGAATCCACTCTTTGCAAAGCACAGCACATCCTGTTTTTTTCAGAGACCTACAGCAAATGAGTGCGGTTTTTTGGGTTTTGTCTTGTTTCTCGAGTTTTTTTTTTTTTTTTTTTAGTTAGAGTGATTAGAAGCAGATGTTCTTACAATAGGCCTTTCAAGGCGCTGTGCATGTTGATAGTGGCACTCACTGGGAGGGAAATTTGATGTGGCTTCTCCTACCTGTGCAAAGGAAAATGCAGCTTCGTTAAATCCCAGATCACACATGCTCTACCTCCACTGTGACTCTCCGGAACTAATGTGTGAAACGTCACACAGGGCTCGCCTCCCCTTCCATACAGCAGTTCCCGCTGGGGCAGACAGCTGGTGAACGCCGCAGGGGACAGCGACTCAGGACACAGGAAGTGAGGGCGGGAAAGAATCATTGACTGGTCCCACGCTGACTTTAAAAGAGTGGCGTTCCTAAGACAGAAAAAAAAATATCTTCAGAAGGAAAAAAAGGCTGGGCCACATTCCTTCTCCACAGTAGTGACCCCACAAAATCCAGAACCCAGTACTTCCAGGTCACAGATGCCTCTCTTCCCCGCGCCCTCTACACTCCAGCCTCAGGGCCGGGTCCCTGGTTCGGGCCTGCGCAGGCCCTGGCCTGGCCAGTCTCCAGGTCTGTGCGGCCCCTGCCTGGGCTGTCCTCACCTCAGTCAAGGTCATGGTTCATTTGTCCTCTTCAAGACGTTGTCACTTTCTCAGGGGACCTTTCCTGTGCAGATCTTCTTAATGCTCACCACCCAACCGGCCACCGCAATTGCTATTCCTTTCCGCACCCCCCTCTTCCCCTCGGGTGACAGACAGAAGCTGTCCTCCTCTAGCACATGCGAGGAGGCAGCTGCTGTTTAGGGTCCCGTCCCCAGAGTCTGCAGCAGCAGCCGACACGGGCCTGGTCCCCTGGTCCCCTGTCTCTGTCTCTCTGTCTGTCTCCCTCTGTTTCTTTCCAGATAGATGAAAGATGGACAGATGGACAGACAGACAGATAGACATACATAAATGCGTATTTGCTGACAGCATACACGAAGACAAGAGAGGTTAAGAGCCTGCTAGGGTCTCCCACCACAAACGACGTTCCATTGCGGACCTTCCTCTGTGTGGGTCACGAGGGCTTCGTGTCACTGCAGATGCCCAGCTGTGTTTGCGCTCAGAATTCAGGTCCGGAAGCCGTAGAGTCGGCTCAGGTATGTGGGGGTTCCTGCAACCGGTGGGAGAGGAGAGGGAGTCCCTGGGAATGAAGACTGGAGGACAGAGGGGGTGGGGGTGGTTTCCACGGCTACCCTCGGGAGCAGGCGAGCTCACACACAGTGTACTCACAGCTCTCTTCCTCACATCGCGGTGTGTGCCGCCGTCTGAGGGTTTCCTCACAACCAGCTGACACTTTCTTTTGTTTCCTTTCTTTATTTTTTTAAATTACGAATGGTATCTTTTTTAAAGATTTTTTAAAGATTTTATTTATTTATTTTTAGAGAGGGAAGGGAGGGAGAAAGAGAGAGAGAAAGAAACATCAATGTGCGGTTGCTGGGGGTCATGGCCTGCAACCCAGGCATGTACCCTGGCTGGGAATCGAACCTGCGACGCTTTGGTTCGCAGCCCAAGCTCAATCCACTGAGCTATGCCAGCCAGGGCCTAGCTGACATTGTCTTCCTTGCTAGAGGCCAGTGTCTGCGGGAGCTTGGAAGGCAGCTGAGAACCAGAAAATACAAGAATAATCAGATTGGATTTATGAGAAAGCAAATTAATTTTAAACTTGATTTTTAAAAGGATTTATCATACATTCCAACCTAAGGCAAGCATTTGTGAAACCGAGCCCATTAATTTGTGTGGACCTCATTGAATCAAAGACAAGTGACCTCACATAATTAATCTGCATGGCTCAAGTAGTTTTCTCCTACTTAAGTTTTAGCCTTAATACCAAATTTTAATTGGATACAGGAGAATTTTCAGACTTACAGTATGAATGTTTTACTGTTTTTTATTTCAAATTAGGGATTAGTTTTAGACCAGTTATTCACCAAGAATTATTATTCACTATTATTCATATAAGAAATATGAATTTCTCAGTGAATAGATGGCATTTGATTTTTAAAGGGTTAAGGGTTAGGGCTAGAACTAGGGTCAGGGTCAAGGTCAGGATCAGGGTCAGGGTCAGGAATATTAAGCCTTTGTTAATACTTAGTGAATTTGAATTAGCAAGGGTATTTTGAATTTATTCTTTCTTTAAACAACACAACAATTTGTGGGGGCAAAATCTCTAAGTTGACCACCTCAAAACATCTACACATTCCATTTCAGAATGATCGGAGACTTAAAGAAAGGAAACCTTCTTGGCGGAAGCGAAGAGGGCTCCAGGTGGGTGTGTCACCCACCCCTGAGGGCCAGTCTGGCCAGCCCGTCCTCAGGGGCGTGCCCCCTTGGAAATGCTCATTGACTCAGGCACTGTTTAAGCTGCAGGTCAAGGGACACTTTCCAGGGGTTTCTGTGTGCTGACGACTTTTCTGGGGATGCTAGGCTTTTTGACATACTTATGTGATGGAGACTATTTTTCTAAATGTGAAGCCAAAGACAAAACCCAGAAAGGACTAAGTCAGTAGCTTTTACTGCATGAACAGTTTTAAATTTCTCATCGTCAAATCATATACAGCAAAATGCACCCACAGTTAAAATGCCGAAAAATGCAACTGAGTGATGTTCTTCCATATTTGATGATAAATACCTCACTAGAAAGAAGTAAAATATTTGAACATAGTTGCCATTAAATATACCAGCATAAAATAAATAACATGCATATTACATTAAAAATTCAATTTTACTATTAATCAAAAGTAGGCAAATATAGAGAACAGTATCTTTATTTTTAACCTATCAATTAATATTTTCAAATGTGCTACAGATATAGTTAGTCCAAACGACCAAGGATGTGTAAAATTGAGTCCTAGAAGTATGGCTACTGATTTATTTTGTTATCTGTATTTTCCACATGAATATATATTTTTTTCTCATTGGAGAAACTAATTTAGACAAAAATTCAATTTATAGCTAGTAAATATTTTAATGAACTTATTAAGCACTTTAGTTTGTTTGGTGCCCTTAATGCTTTATCAGGCCACGGTGCGCCCATGGAATGAACGTAATGAACATCCACATTCGGTGTTTTAAATGTCTCCGTAGGAAAGGAGGAAAGGCATTTCGATCTATGACAAATTGCTTTGCCACTTACTCAAATTTATATCAGTCCTCAAAGATGCTGCTAATAAAAGGTGATGCTGAGAGCTACGCCATCGGAATTGAATGAGATGGAAATATCTTATGGGCCAACTGCCTTCCAGCTTTTCAATCCCAGGCGCTCTGAATTAGTCATGCAATTTCTCCACCTGCCATCTAAATTTGCTTAGGTATTTCAAAAGAATAGATACTGCTGATTTTGTTATTCTGTGCTTGAATCAGACCTTATGAGCTGAATTGTAAAGTAATAGAAACCGCATATCATATGGAAAATAGTGGAAACTATAGAGGCAACTGCCGAAGACATAAAATGAGTATGAAACGTGAAGCTAGGAAGCGAGCGTTAACTAGATTGTGTAGTATTTCATGCCGAATTATCACTGATTACACTCGATTCTCATTGTCTGAGCACTCGAGATGTATGCGACACCCAGACGTGTACTTTCACATGAATTTTTTAAACTACTAATTCTACATAGTCATTTTATTTTCATAGCTATTGGTGGTGTGCTTCTGGAATTTAGGGAAGGTCATCCAGTAGATGAAGAAGGTTGTATTGTGTTCCTGTTGCCGCATGACAAGTCACCACACCCTGGCTGCTGGAACCAGTACGGGCCCGTGTTCTGCTCTACAGGTCCCGAGGGCCCAGTTTCAGACAGAGGTTAACCGGGTCCTCGGCTCCGTTTCCTGCCAGACCAAGATCAAGGTGTCGGCCGGAGCTGCAGTCTCATCTGAGTCTCACAGTGCTCTTCCAAGGTTGTTGATGTGGTTGGCAGAATTCAGTTTCCTACACTGACGCCTGACTTGTTGGTGACCGAATCTAACGCGCATCCAAACTGCATTCAGCATCACGCACCTCTCCTGAAACCACTGCGCATCAGCCAAAATGGTCTATTAATGCTTTGCTAATTCTCCCTTTGTGCACCTGTCTGCAAACTTGGCTTAAACTATTCAATCCTTCATATCTGCTTCTAACAATCTTTCCTCTCCTTGAAGTCTGACAGCGAATGCCACTTCTCTCCGAAAATGTCTTTCCAGGTTATCAAGGGGACGTGCTATTCTTTCATTCCAAAACAATTGCCTTGCATTTATTTTTAAAAGTCTATTCCCTACATCAGATGACATCTTGAATACATAGAGCATATATTGACGATAGGACCACCAACCTCTTTTTGGAGGATGTGAAATTCTAGTGAAAAGAGCAGAGATGGGGAAAAGCTACTGTATCCTAAGAAATGTCGGTCCAGCCACAATCTCATGTCGGTGCATAGAGGACTTCTCAGCGATTCTGGCCACGTGACATGTCTGGTAATTGGGATGCTTTCCCATCCTTTACTGAGTGTCGATAGAGTCCTTTCTTTCCTCTTCCCTCCCCTTTCTCTCCCCTTATCACAGGTACAATACATTTTCAATGGGAAGAACAGAACAGATTTGCAAACCTCCCCCCATTAATTTTTTAAACGTTGTATTGGATGCATTGGGGTGACACTAGTTAATAAAATCATATAGGTTTCGAGTGCACAATTCTGCAATACATTATATGCATAGTGTATTGCGTGTTCCCCACCCGAAGCCAAGTGTCTTTCTATTGTATCCCCCTTTACCCTCTTCTACCTCCCTCTGGTAATCACCACACTGTCGTCTGTGCTGGTGAGTTTTTTATTTTTTTATTTTTTGGCTTTATCCCTTCCCTTTCTTCACCCAGCCCCCCAATCCCCTTCCCCTCTGACAGCTGTCGGTCTGTTCTCTGTATGAGTCTGTTTCTATTTTGTTTGTTTATTTTATTCATTAGCTTCCACGTATAGGTGAGACCATATGGTATTTGGCTTTCTCTGACTGGTTTACTTCACTTAGCACAATACTCTCCAGATCCATCCAAGTTATTGGGTAAGATAACATTTTCTTCTTTTTGAGCTGTGGTACATTTACACAATGGAATACTACATTATTAGTATTATTGTTATTGTTATTATTTTGCTTTTGTGTAAGAGACATAGGAGTAAAGGAGTTTAGGGGGACTTTGCTTTCTCCCTTTCCTCCCACCTGCGCCCCAAAGCAGGTTTCCTTTTCTGTCTCACCGAGACCCCAGGCTTTCTCATGAGGGTCTGAGACGGGGTGGTGAATTCCTCTGTGGCCGCAGGGCCCAGGGTTTCTGTACTCTCTCCCTGGCCCACAATCGGCCGTAAGTAATTCACTGTGAATTTGAACAGGGTTCTGTTGACTGGTTCACATATTGTCCCCTGTCTGCCCAAGGGAAGCAGGTGACCCAGTCAGGTCACTTCCTCATCTCCTTGGACATGTTGTCATCTTTTAGCTGACTGTCCTGTCCACGGCTCTCTAGCAGATTGAAGACAGTTGTCATTTTGTGGATTATTCAGGATTTTGTGTTGTATTTGTGGTAGCTTTCTGTATTTTTAGTAGAAGCTGCAATTGTCACATATGTTTAAAGCCAATAAGCAAAACTGAGTTAAGCTGGTTGTCCGAGAAAAATCACAATTTCACATTATTTGCAAATCGACACATAAGGCTTCAAACTCACCCTCATTCTACTCCTCATTTATCAGCCACTGCGATTCTCTGCTATTTTTAGATATAGGATTCTTTACATTGGGTTTGCTTCCCTTCAGGAGAAGGCGCACCTTCCAGGATCCTCAGCCCAGTGCACACGCACGCTCCGGCATCTGCGAAGGTGATGGCTTAGGTAGGACAGTCCTGGGCAGGGCCTGCAGACACTGCGCTTGGAGAGTGTACTTCTGCTGCTCTGAGCGGAGGGGACTGCTCCCCGGGTCAGGGTGGGGAAGGCCCTGCCAGGGTGTGGGAATGGCGAGAGAGACAGAGAGAGAGAGAGAGAGAGAGAGAGAGAGGCAGAGAGAGAGAGAGAGGGAGAGAGAGAGAGGGAGAGAGAGAGGAGAGGAGAGAGAGAGGGAGGGAGAGAGAGAGAGAGAGGAGAGAAGGAAGAGGGGAGTCGAGGGAGGGCGAGGAGGAGGAGGAGAGGGAAGAGAGGGGAGATCCCATGAGAGAGAGGGAGAGAGAGAGGCAGGGAGTGTGCTGAAGAGAGTGAGGAGAGGGGGGGAGAGACAGGAGAGAAGAGAGAGGAGGGGATAGAGGGAGGGAGCTAGAGAGAAGAGTGGCGCCGGGGAGAGCGAGAGAGGAGAGGGAGAGGGCGGAGAGAGCGAGCGGCCCGCACGGCAGATGGCCTCTGGGCCTCTGGTCTCTGTGTGCAGTGAAGCATCAAGTCACAAATGCGGTGGTCCTCATCTTGGCTTCAAAAAAGGGGGGGGCATATTATTCTTTCTGGGATCAAAAGAGTTGGTTGGACATTTGCCCTCCGTGGGAGTGCTGGATTTTTGGGTTCACTCCAGAAAGCCTGAGAGATGCCTGCTTCTGAAACTGCACGGGCAGTGACTGTGCCGTGCGCACCGCACACACAAGCCGCAGGCAGGAGGGGAGGGCACGGACGCTCTGCCTGCACCTCCCGGGGTGCGCCTGGCCCAGACCCGCAGCACGCACACTCAGAAGCGTCCAAGCAAGGTCCGCAGGATACTGAGCGGCAGTGAGTCATGAGCTATTTGTAAATACCCCCGGGTCTCGTCGCCGCGGTGTGAATGCAAGTGTGTTATTTGTGCTCATTAATCAGGAAAAGGGAACAGATTTACTGGGCCAGGAGGGGAGCGAGACCAATTAATTAAGTTCAGGTGAGCGGCGCTGGGGACGCCCGAGTGCGGCGGCACTGAGATCACCTTCGTCTGCCTCTTGGACAGCCTGTGGGGAGGAAGTGCATCCGGCACGCCGTCTCCTTGGTGGAAGGGAGAGAGCCCACTGACCAGCTTCACGAAACCAGGGAGCACAGTTTCCCGTGGTATTTGAAGGGCTTCAGAACTGCAGAGGAGAGAGTATTTAATTAAAAGCAGATGACAGCTAAATAATTAAAGTGCATCGTGGGCCAGGCATTTCCTGTATATGTATGCAACACTCTGGAACTGGAGTATTTCATTTGTGTGTTTCTTTGTTTGTTTGTTTGTTTGTTTTGCAAAGCCTAGAATTGAGAAAGGGGACTTGGACGTTAATGTCAGAAGAAGAGGGAAGGGAAATGACCTGTGACTACATGTAAGGTGAGGACGGACAGTAAGAATGGCTGTCCCGACGCCCCTTCCTGGTCACATCTGTGAGGCCGGGTGCAGAGCCCACGCCCCAGGGAGTGCTGGGGAGCGTGGTTTGTGAGTTTAACCTGGAGCACTCCAGCCACAAAGTCCTCCGTGAATGACAAGAATGAAGAGTTCTGGCTCTTTCATCTGAAGCTGAAGACCGGCCTTTGTGCCCAATCCGCTCTCCTTTGCCTGATAGAACTCTAAGAAGGACGAGTTACACGTTCCGTAATGAAGGAAACGGTGACGCCAGTGCGCGGACCGGCACTGCAAGTCCACGCGGTCTGGGCTCCAGCGACATCGCCCGTGTAACCTGAGTGGCCGTGTGGTCGCCACGGAGCTGTACGGAGACGCAAATGGGACGATGCTCGTGAAGCCCCTGAGCAGAGCGGATGATCAGGAATGGATGTGGCAGAT
The DNA here is from genome assembly GCF_004126475.2 of Phyllostomus discolor. Taxonomy (NCBI): domain Eukaryota; kingdom Metazoa; phylum Chordata; class Mammalia; order Chiroptera; family Phyllostomidae; genus Phyllostomus; species Phyllostomus discolor. The sequence continues at coordinate 2,424,881 of NC_040912.2, forward strand.
ACCATTCTTCTTCTCCGAATCGCAGCGGTGTACAGTGAGCGGCCTCTTTAACATCCTTTTCCTGCATCTTGGACATAAGAGCTGATCCATATACATCCGTGGAAAGACAAGGTCATTGTGATAAAGCGTGTGGCAGCGACACTTCGGACCCGCTGCATACAGGACCAGAAGGACCACCATACAATCGGAAAGATCACGATGCACAAGGAGCAATGCTAGAAGGGGGCTAGGGTACGGAATGTTAGTTTTATTAACATGGTTCAAGCAAAGGCAGACCCCAGCTGCTGCACTGAAACTCCGTGTATTCGAACCCACTACCCGCAGGGCAGCGCCAGGCCCTCGGGAAGGGCACCCGCCCCCGGGCGCTCACTGCCCCGAGAGCGGCCCGGCTGGGTGTGTTCCCGCGCACCTGCTTCCCGGCAGCTATGGAGAAGTCTTACCGCCTCCACACGCCCCCGAAAACAGCTGCTTCTCCGTCCCACTGGTTCTTTTTCTACTATTTCAGGCATTTTGATAGCTTAATGGTCTGGGATTGACAGCATAAGCAATTCATGTTAAAATCAATAAATTGACTATATTTATATTCTATTTACGTTAACATTTTAAAACCATCCGAAGTGTAAGAACCTATACAATGATTATCCAGAGCTTGGCTTTGGTGCTTGGGTACTTTAATCATTCACATTTACAACAAATACCCATTGGCTGCCTACAACAGGCACATCATTGTCCTGTATACTAAGGGTGTTATACAGACCCATGTGGAATATACATTCTAAAGGAAGGAATAGCAACTAATTAAAATAGAGTACTATTATCCTCTATAATTTCGAACTATTATTAGTGCAATGAAGGAAAGCTACAAAGATGTGAGGAAAAAAATAATACAAAAGGCAAAAGAATATATTTCTCAACCAGAATGATCTGTGGTTCTTGTAAGAAATGAAAGTCCTGAGGGTTCAGTCCAGAGACCTGCTACATCAGGATTTCTGTAGCTCTTGCAAAGAAATACACATTTTTCATAACTTTTTCCATTGTTGGACTTCAGGCTTCCAGTGAAGTTCAAGAGCAAGTGTCTTGGGTGATACAGAACAGTTTTACCAGTGGCTAGAACAACTGATTGCTTTTCTAGGTTACAAGCTTCCAAAAGAAATTTTTTGTTTATTATCTTATCATTTATAGAAATGCAATATTGGAATATGTGCATTTGCCATTGGAAATCATGACTCACAAATGTTTTACTCTGGAAACACTAAAATAGATTAATTCCAAGTGTTTAAATATCCTCTTTAAACGCATATATAATGGAAAACCCCATTATGGCACTATGAATATCATTCACATTGCAAAAGGCTCATTTGACAAGAAGTAGTTTCATATTCTAATATTCAAAATAGAATCAGAAGAACTTGAGATTTCCCTAGGACACGCAGAGCTGAGCAAATTCACATCTCTTTCCACATTCTCCAAAACTGAGCAGCTCCAAAACTGGAATGCACGAAACCATTCAGAACCCAGGACAAACAACGCTCCAAAATTCAGTCACCCTTCGGGGTGGAAGCTGGCAGCCAAGCGTGGCTAGTTCCAGACGGAGGTAGAAGGTCAGGCAGAGAGGACACAGAAACAGGAAGCTGATCCCTAACGATGAGGGAATAGACGCAATCACACGAGAAAGAGCGGGTGTGCCCTAAGCGGAGATGTACTGAGAAGGACCTGGACACGGCCAATCAGAGAGCTCACTGTCTGGCGAACTAAAGTGGAGAGCCAGAAGTATGCATGGCCAAGGGTGGTAGACTTGAAATAACGCTGATTCCAGAATAAAAGCATGGGCTTGTGCTCCCTGGGGTCTTGGGATGAAAGGCGAGAAGAAAGAAAGTGATAGAACTTAAGAATAACGTAGAAATAAAAGTATCCTCATATCAGCAGACACTCCCCAACCTTTCCAATGCTATTCTTGAACTGAACAAAAGGGCATTTTCTTAGATGTAAAATACAGTAACTTGCACAAATATCTCACTGATGCCATAGAAATAGCTGTGATCTCTGGTCAAGGAAAATCTGACATTTTCACACATCGTAAAAATGACGAAGATACTCAGGTAGCCTGTCACCCAGAGAGGCAACAATTAAGACGGATTATCACTGATGAGGGCATTTTCCAAAATACAAACCATGAAGCAGAGGAGAACGATTGCAAAACATTCCAACAAAAATTCGATATTGGTAAATAAGCATTTGTAAATATACAAGAACTACGCAAATCAGAAACTTAAATATTATAAAATAAGAAAAGGTTTAGCTAAGCCTCCTAGCAAAAAAAAAGGCTACATCTTATTTAAAGGAATGAAATCAGGATGATAAAGATCTTCTTCCAAAGCAAAAATCAAAACATGACCACAGCAATGCTTTCAGGAGAGTCCTGGGAAGAACGTGTAAGCAAGGGCTGTACATGTATCCAGTACATGCTTCCAACTTGAAAACTACAGGAAGGCATGCTTCACATGCAAAACTCAGAAATGTTTGTGCTCAAGAGCCCTTCTTAGGGAATCGGTGACATCCTTGCAAAACCGTTCTCTCTCTCCCTCTCACCCCCACCTCTCTCCCATCTCTCTCTCTCTCCCTCCCTCTCTCTCTCTCTCCCTCTCTCTCTCTCTCTCTCACAGACACACACACACACACACACACACACACACACACACACACGCACACACCCTTCCATAATACTGAACTCTTATCCTTTTAGTTCATCGCAGAGTCATATTTACAAGCAGTAGTACCTTGTTTTTATGTTTGTTATAAACTGTATCCCCCTCTTATTCTCATCCCTGTTGAGTTGCAAAAATGTTGTTCTTGCTTCCATAAATAGCATATTGCCTCTTCCGTCTTGAGTCTAACAAATCCAACCAGACAAGGAATGATCAAGAAGAGACACAGAGAGACCGTGACAAGGGACACAAGAAGAGACTGCTACTGGAGATTCCAAAGCAGGTGAGACTGTGGATAGAAAGGAAAATAGGGCAACAGAGAAAATAGAAAAAGCAGTACTAGGAAACAGAAAGAAAAAAAGCAGGGGGAGAGAAAATGTTTGTGAAAGGACACAAAGTTAGACATACTTTTATTTGTAAACTTGCCCCAGAAGTCACAGTAATGAGGTGGCAGTCACGATTTCCGCTGGCCTGTCGACGACTCCCTGGAGCCCGTGTAGGTCACACAAATGGGTGACCCAGCAGGTTGCTTCTCACGTAATGGGGACCCACACGCAAGAAAACACCTGGATCCAGCCACCATTAAAAAAATATCACTTCTGTTTATAAAAACATTACATATTTCATGGGAGAATTCAGTTAACTGTTCTGTTGGTAAATAATATGTATTAGAATCCATGACCACAACTTTTCCACATAATACCTCATTTATGAATACAAACACACCTCATAAACACATACCAGTGAGTCACTATTTCTCTCCATTTGTCAGTCATCTCACCCCTTAAGACCGGCTTCACTCACTCAGGGCCGTGGTCTCACTGATTGCAAATACCTGTGATTCCTGCCCATACGGAATAAAATCTGACCTACCATGCACTTTCTAGGTGCCTCTATATTGCCTTTAAAGTTGGAAAACATTCTTGATCCTTATCTCTTCTCTACACTGATTCCCCCATCTGTTAATGCATTATAGTATCAACAAAAAATAAATAAACTAACCAATGGAAGAGAATAGAGAGCTCAGGAAGCAAACGATGTATGTATATGCGGGAACTAAATATACAATAAAGTTGACATAAAATGATGAGTTTTTTAACACAAGGTTCAGAAAACTTCTGTTGAGTTGCGGGAACACAAATATCAATTTTAGGGACATTTCATTTTTATTAGGCTTTACAGAATTTTATCTTATTTTTATTTTAATTAATTCCTTCATTGGAGATTGTTCAATTATGGTAACACTCTTATAAAGAGATTTTTGGCCTAACCAGGGAAAATAAATTGTACAGAAGAGCCAAAATCTGCATGCATACGCTTTTTTACAACTGTGTAGGCAGACAACGATGAGTCCTTTATTGAGGCAGAAACAATGTTTGCTGAGAGACCAGGAGAAACGCCAGCAAGAAAATGCAAGTCAAGAGCAGCGCCACAAACAGACCAAACCAGCAGACCCGGGACCGAGCCCAGGACGCGAGGAACAGGGTGCAGTGCAGGAAGCTCCAGAAGATCTTCCCACTTCTCTCCTTGAAGGTCATTGGATGTTCTCATCCTATTCTGCTCGTTCTCTTCAAACTTTCTTTACCGTCAGCCTTCTCTCTGCCTGTGATGCGATTTTGTGGCAAAAGTCCTCAAAATTTTCCAACATACTGTGCAGTAAATAGTGCTTTGGTCACTCTCAGATAAGGGAAGGTCAAGTCCAATTTATCATACAACTCCACACTCTTCTTTCATTCAGAGCTTCTCGCCGTGGCCTCTCCACCCCCACACTCCTGCCTCAGGTGTGTTTCAACCTCAGATGCCCAGCAGAGACTCCTCCCCGCCCCTGCCTGTCTGGGCTCCGCCCCTCGTCTGCTCTGAAGAACCGGTTCTGTCCCCAGACAGAGCACATTCTCCTCTCCCTTGGAAAGAGACACAAGGGTAGTAACGGCGTGTGACTGATGGGGCGCTTGCAATCCGGAGTCATCGCCTCTCAATCATGGCACATTCTTAGGGTTTCCTGTAGCAAGTAATTAATGTAAAAGAAATTTAAATCAATGAGATCACCAGGTAGAGGGAACCGAGCCGGAAGAAGGGAATAACATTGGAGTCACACAATGTTATTGAGATGAGATTGATGGAGTCAATTATTCCAGGCCCTGGAGACTTTGTACGGCTCCCTGCAGACTCGTACTGCACGCTGCATGCTGACTCCGTGGTTAGTGCCTGGGAAAATTGCCCCCATAAATACACTGCAATCCTCAAATAATAATGACCAGCCAGTCAGAATGTGAACTCTTCAAGGCCTTGTGCACGCCGCTCTATGTTTATATTTTCAGAGTTTGGTGTGAAATTACTTAATAAAAATGTTGTTGGAACAAAATAAAGCGAATTGCTTAGATGGTGACAAAATTTACATTAGATATGATTTTACATTCTCTTTTTTATAATGGTTCAGTCACACGATGGATAAAAATGCATTTTTTATGGTCAATATAGGAATCAAGCATCATTCTAAAACTTGTCTCTGGGGGAAGGGCTGTGAGCTCAAAATTCAATTTATTAAAACAATCTTTTGAAATATGCCCAATTTGTGAATTGGGGGATGCTTATATGTGCTTATCACATCAAAAAGAGAATATGCTCTCCAATTAGAGATAAAAAAAGAGGTATAAAGTAGCATTTCCAGAAAACTGCATAGGCCACCTGAGATTTGGACATTTGAAAATGTGTGCTCTTCCATGTGATATTATTAAAATACAGGGTGGAAGCCAGGTCTTTGGTTTTTTCCTCTTCACTGTCTCCTCCGCTCTGCTTTGAAAGCAGCAGGCTCATAAAATGCAACTGACCTGATTTAATCTTTCATTTGAATGTAGCACATGTACCATTTATATTTGATTTTACTTAAAGAGAAACAACCACATTATTCTCATAAAATCTACGCTGTAAAATCCTTCCAAATTTCCATAACGGGTTTCTAATACAACACTCACACAGCTTTCAGCTGTCTGGGAACAACCACTTTTTTTAGAAAAAAATATTTAAAATGTTTAAAACAAGGAACAACATGAATGCTTATAAAATAAAATATTCTACTTATAAAAGAATGCATTGCTTCAAAGAACTCAAATTCTTGATAACCCAATTTCCAACCAATTAAAGACGTTGAAATGTAAGTTAACTGACTACAAGTGACGTGCATTTTGACCTTCATTGCCTTACTTGTACGTCTTTGCTTGGGGCACAACTGTCCCTCCAGCTATCACACACTGTGGTCACAGCGTGCTTTTAAAGTGACAACCAATGGGAGGAATGAAACAATAAGTGAATGGGTCACCCTGAAGTTAGTGGAAAATGTGACAATATATGCCTGGCACACAGTAAGGCCTCAACAAATGCTAATCACTCTCCGCTCCATTCAATCTTATAACTAGGGGAAACGAGTAAGTCACAGATAAAGCCATGCTCTCAAAATAGAATTACTCTATAAATTTATGTCATATTAACCAGTAAAGGGCATAAAACTTAAAACCAAAGAGCCGCTATAATCCATAGAAAAGGTTAAGTAAGGTTAGAGAGTGTCGTGCTGTAAGACTCACAGTAGAGCACTTAGATCTCATCATCGCTCCCCTAGTTTTAACCCCCCTCTGCACCTTGTCTCTCCTGCTTTCTCCAGCTTCTCACGGGTGGGCTTGAGGGTCCTCCTGGCTAAGGGCGCTCGTTCCCCTCCGGAAGCCAGTGTGTCCTAAACGCACATAACCCCCACATTAGGAGTAATGCTAGAAAAGCAGTAGTCGATGCTGGCCAAGAAGTTTCTGGAATGCATTTTTATCTTTATGGGGTTGCCTCAGATGCGGATGAATGAAAGAACAAATGGCAAGACTTGGAAACTTAAACTATTCTAAGTCACAGTTTGCCCTAGAACCCTCTGTCTCTTGAAAGAATACATAATAAAGCAATAGGAGAGGAGAGGCAGTGGCAGGTTTCTGAGTATTAGTTTCAAGAAAACATGTTTTTTGCATGAGGTACATGTGACATATTTGTCTTGGACACACTCATACATGACACAAAGAATGCACATGCAATGAAATACCCAATAGCATCCTACACGTTATTCAGCCATAAAGAAGAAGGAAACCTTGCTGCTCTCAACAGTATGGATGGACCTAGAGAGCGTTATGCTGAGTGAGCCCACTCAGACCAAGGAAGGCCAGTGTCGTGTGTGGAACAGGAACACCCAAGCAGAACCTGACACACAGACACAGAGGACAGACTGCTCACTGCCAGTGACGGGGGAGAGATGGGGGAAGTGGGGGAAGACGGGCAAAAGTACACACTTCCTCTCATAAAGGAAGTCACGAGACTGTCTTGTGTGACATGATGACGGTAGCTGGTAATAGTGCATTGTGTATCCGACTGTTGATAAGACAGTAGATCTTAAAAGTCCTCATCACACACACACAAAATTGTAACTGCGCGTGGTGAGGGATGTTCACTAGAATTCGTGTGGTGATCATGTCTCAATATATGCAAATATTGGATGATTACAACGTACACCTGAAACTAATATATTGTTATGGCAGTTATATCTTAATGTAAAAAATAGCAATTTTTCCACAGTTCACTCTGGGCAATATCACACAGCACATTCAACTACTCCAACCAAGTTGGAGACACCTGGCTATGGACACATTACTTAAGACCCCGGGACATTAGCACTGTTCAGTGGAAAAAGGATATAATATTTATACCTCTATCCATCTCCAACTCTGTATTCATCTTCATCCAACTATACATTTAGTTGTGTCATTATCTCTATTATTTTTATGAGACGTGAATGAGCTCTGGCCAGGGGGCTCAGCTGGCTGAGCGTCGTCCCAGACACTAACACGCTGTAGGTTCGATCCCCAGTCAGGGCACATACCAGAGGCAACCAATTGATGATTCTGTCTCACACCAATGCTTGCTTCTCTCTCTCTCTCTTTCTCTCCCCCTCTCTCCCCCCACCCCCACATTTCTTCCCCTCTCTCTAAAATCAGTGGGTGTGTCCTTGGGTGAGGATTAAAAAAATAACTAAGCCCTGGCTGGCATAGCTCAGTGGATTGGGCGCGGGCTGTGAACCAGTGTCACAGGTTCGATTCCCAGTCAGGGCACATGCCTGGGTTGCAGGCCACGGCCCCCAGAAACTGCACATTGATGTTTTTCTCTCTCTCTCTTTCTCCGTCCCTTCCCTCTCTAAAACTAAATAAATAAAATTTAAAAAAAAATAACTAAACTAAAATTCTGTTTTGATGGGCTTCTGTCTTCAAGATATTCAAGTTTCATATTAGTATTTATTCCACACCTACTATGACATATTTCTCATGTTCTTGGAAGCTCAGTTACGTATTCAGATGTATGTTTCATGTAAATCACCTGACACTTGGCATTTTTTAGCAGAAATAGTTTGAAAGTATTTGTAAGTGTTATTAGAAGCTGAAATGTAGGGTTGTTTTTATTAGTTATAGGCCTTAGTCATTAGAGACCTCACAACTTAATCATCACCATCCAAAAAAGGCCATGACACATTTTTAAAGTGCAAACTTCCAGTCATGATTGCCAAGATGGAAAACCTAAAATCTTTAGAGACGCATAAAGAAGGAAGTCAATTTTTGTTGTCGCTGGACGGAGATTTCAGGCTGGGGGACAGTCTTCAGTGGTAGCCAGCATGTAGGCCAACTTCATGGACTTTGCAGAGATCTCCCGAGCGTTTCCACAAAAAATCTGCAACAAACTAAATATTAAGGTGGTGATGCACTTTCAACTTTCCCAGGAAAATCAATTTCAGTATGTAAATGACCAAGCTCCCAGGTAGTAATTAAATCAGAATCTGTGAATCTAAGTTTAGATCCAAGTTTCAAAACGAAACATTGTTTGTTACAGGAAATACAAATCTCGATGATCATTTCCTGCAGCGCAGCCTAATGGATTTTGAAGAACACACACTCTCAAACTGGATTTTATGTGGGAAATTTCTGGAATCTTTACGCAAATGCACCTGGAATGAAACCCGTGCATCTGACAGAAGCCTCGGTTCTTCTGGACGTGGGCATCGGCACAACATCGTATTAGACGCCACCCCGCTGTGGCCTGTGATGCGGCCTCACCAGCCTCTCTCCTTGGTCCAGTCTAAATGTTAAAGTTAAATTTTACTTTGTATTTTTAGTGCAATGATTTATCATCAACAATAAACAGTGTAAACCAAGCAATTATTTGATACGGATTTTAAGACATTTCTAAAACAACACTTTGGAAAAAGAATAACAAAACTATGTAATTAAATAGCAGGCCCCTTCATTAGTTTGTTGATATCTTACATAAAATGCAGATATCAGAGCAGTGCTGAGTGCTATCTGGAAAAAGAGCTTTTCATTAACATTACAAGTTCATGAAAGGCCCCTGGTTGTAGAGAAACAGAAGGTTAGTGACACATATTTATGTCATATGTTCTATCTCCAAATTGTACTTATAAACTGTTCATCTTTTATCTGTACTGCAAGGTGTATTAAAAAAAAACCTGCATATAAGTTCAGAGAAACGTTGTGCCAACTCCCTGGATACCCCTAAATAGTTCTTCGTTACCCACGGTTTCACACACGCGCCATCCTGCAGGGAGCAGGGAGGTCGCCGGGCTCTGATGTGTGAATGAGTTCGCGCTTCTAACGCATGGAGCACTGCGAACAGGGCAATGCAGGTGTTCCGGCCCAGCCCTGGCGACGGCCACACTTCCAGATCCCTGGAAGAGCTCAAACCTCCTTTCTTCTCACCACAGTGAAAAACGCAGATGAATCTTTCATTATTCTTGCTTATTTTCAAAGCCAAATACAACCCAGATTTACCTGTTCTGATTGTAGCCTTTTGTATAAAGTATTAGGTAAAAAAAAAAAAAAAAGTAGAATTCATGATGAATTGGAAGGAAAGGACTTTCAGGCTGAGCAGATTTGAAAAAAGGTGAGAAATGTAATTATTTGGAATGAACAAAGCAAGGTGAAAAATCCATACACTAATTTATATTTTCAAATTTCTACTTACTGATAGCAGATGGGGGTAAATAGGTGAAAGAGGCTTAGTTTTCACCCTTTATTTACAAGGGTACAAAAACTCAAATTGATGGTCAAATAAGATAAGAAGCTATTTATATATATTTTATAAATATATTTAGATAGTTGAATATGGAGCTGTTGTTTCATTTATAACTTATTCCGGTAAATTATAAGAATTCACGGATTTCAGCTGATAAGTATCATAAAAGAATACACATGATTTATAAATTATTTACTTATGATTATATGTACTTTTCTCTCAACATTTTTATTTGCCAACAAAATTTCTTAAAATGTTACATTTGAGAACTCTCTTATTATTGAAAACACAGTGGTGTTTACTAGGGTTTTAAGATTCTTAGTAGAGTAATAGTAACAGTTTTATACCCAAAGGAAAATGTTTTCTCAGCTTGACTTTTTATGTGTGATTTTTCTTCAGGCTAAAAACCATTCGCGGAAGAGAAAAGTTATTTTCAAGGAGGTGCTGTATTTGTTCATACTTATAATAACAAGTATAAATCAAGAAAGTGCAAAGAAACATTCAGAGGTAAAGGTCATTCGTTATTTGACATCTTAGTAAATAATAAATGCCACACTTATATATTTTCTTACAAAGGATGCTGTTAATCAGAAGGTCTAGCATTTATTTTCCCTTGTTTCAGTTTTGAAGTGCAGATCCATGTGGATCGAGTTTCTCTCTAGTAATTTCCCTCTTCCCAACAGGGTGTCATTTCTCCCAAAAGCTCACGGGCACGGAGGGCCCATCAAAGAGCAGGGCCCCACTCTGCGACCCGAGGGCCGCCCCTGGGGAAATGACGCGGCAGGAGCCCCACGTCCAGGCTCGTGGAACGGTCCGCTCCAGCCTTGAAATTGCCCTTGAATGAGGAAAGCCTGGGGAGCCTGATGGGACTCAACATGGAAAAAGAGAGGATTCTGGGAGAAATAACTGGATATAATGAGAAAAAGGCACATCTCTGATATTTAAAGGGAATTTATTGATCATGGACCCCGACTGCGTTTGGTGACCATTCCACGTTGTTCTACAAGACGGTCCGTCTGGCGCAGCCGCACAAGAAGGCCCAGGGACGGCTCAGGGAAACAGAGCGCTCCCTCCCCGGCCCTGGCCGCTGACCCCTTGCCGTCTCTCACGGTCACCTAGTCCTGGGAGACGGGCCGTCACCTTCTGCCAGAAAGGTCAAAACACCCTAAATATACAGAATACAAAAAAAAAAGTGATAGTACAGGAATTTTTATTATTTTCTACCGATTCAGTACTGGGAACTGTGATTTTGATATCTACCTGGAAATGTTAATGAACACTGTGCAAAATCCAGAACACAACACACGCTACTTTCTTTTTAGAGAAATGGAGGGGGAGAGAGAAACACCGGCTTATTGCCTCTTGCACACACCCCAGCCAGGAGCAAACCGGAAACCCAGGCATGTGTGCTGACTGGGAATCGAACCGGCGACACATCACTTTCTAGGATGACACCCAACCAACTGAGCCATGCTGGTCAGAGAAACAGATAATTGTGCAAATCCCCTTACTCTTAAGTTACTGGGCGGATGGCAGTGTTAGTGTAGGAAATCCAGGGACGCAGAGCATAGACACATTAGGATGGAGAAAATGTCCAGGGTTTGCCAGCACTGAGGCAGAGACCGGAGTCTCGAAAAGAGGAGATGATTCCTATGCAGGTGAGAAGGAATGGGAGTGGGGCCTGCGTTGCCCAGCAACTGAAGGAAGGAACCCCGCTGTGGGAGAGGGTTGCAGGGAGCAGACCAAGCCTTGACCACAGGCGACCCTGGGTGGTGAGAAGGCCAGGATAAGACCCAAGCCCGTGAGTACACACTCCTCCAAGAGATTCCTGGGACACGGGGGGCCCGGACGGAGGAGGGGACAGGGAACTACTGTAGCAAGGCTAGTCCAGAAATAAATCCCAGAGTGGCTCCCCATTGACCTGCAGATTAAGGAACGCACCTTTGCAGTAAAGGTTTGTCCCTGCCTACCCAAAGTTCCACATAATGTTATAAATCATAATTACAGTCTGTGACATTTACAAATGTATAAATCTTGGCTGGGAGATTGTTAATAATGAGAACTTCTTTCACTCTAATTGTCTCATGAGTGTGCCCCTGAATGTCATCTGCAAACTCTTCATGTTGGAATAAGTAACAAACTGTCACAGCAAAACCGGATGGACCCGTGCATGCTCCGGCCAGTTCTAGCCGAAGTGTCCAGTGGCCAGAAACCAGGGACCGAAAGCGGCCCTATACCAGTAGATAAAGCGTTACTCTGATTCAAACGCCAATCTGTTCGTGACAATTACTTTAAATGATGAGTACTCAGAATCACTAAAGCAGAGCGCAAGTGGATTTACTATGATCAATGAGAATCCACTGGGCCGTAAAAAGGGTTCCATCAAACTGCAGGCAAAAATACATTACTCCCTATTTTCTTACAGGAACACCGAAATACCCGTGACGATGCACAAAGGGTAAGAAGCTGCTGCGTCCAGTGATGTTAATGGGCAATCCATCCCGTTGTCAGGAAGTTTCACGGGTAAAGAAAGGCTCGCGTGTGGCTCTGGGACAGCAGAGGGGCACACGGTGGGGAACGGGAGGGGACATGGGTCCAGCTGCTTCCTGGAAGGATAACACAAGTGACACAGTGCTGTGAATTGCTTGCCACGTGCCACGTGTTGTACTGAATGCATTATCTTACCGAGTCCTCTCTCTGCCCAGGGAGGTAGGGACTCATTATCATACTCGACATAGCGGTGAGGAAAGAGAGGTTAGCGAACTCACTACAGCCACAGCTGGGAAGTGGTAGGACTGGAAAGTGAACACTTGGGCGCAGAACCTACGCCCAGCTAGAAGCCCGGCTCAGGCACTGGGCCTTTGCACAGGTTTGGGTGCCGATGCTACAGCGGACGGGTGGGCTGTCCCCATTAGCCAGACCGCCCCTCCCCTTCAGCGCTCTGCAAGGTGACCACGTGATGACAGGGATTATTATTACCTGTGCACAGAAGGGGGTGGGCGCCACTCTCAAAAGTTTACAGTTGGAAACAGGAAATCACTAAGGGGAAAAAATGGAGGATGTATCTTAAGAGATTGGGTACTTAATTTACTGAGCTTTGTAACCACTGTGGAAAAGAGTGTGGAATTTTCTCAGAAAACTAAAAATGGAACTGCCTTTTGACCCAGCAATTCCACTGCTGGGACTCTATCCTAAGAACCCTGAAACACCAATCCAGAAGAACCTATGCACCCCAATGTTCACAGCAGCACAATTTACAACAGCCAAGTGCTGGAAGCAACCAAGATGCCCATCAGTAAATGAGTGGATCAAAAAACTGTGGTACATTTACACAATGGAATTCTATGCAGCAGAAAGAAAGAAAGAAGGCGCTCCTACCCTTTGCAACAGCGTGGATGGAGCTGGAGAGCATTATGCTAAGCGAAACAAGCCAGGCGGTAAGAGACAAACACCATATGATCTCACCTTGAACAGGAACCTAAACAACAAAACAAAGAAACAAGCAAAATATAACCAAAGACACTGAAATAGGGGACAGGCTGACAGTGACCAGAGGGGAGAGGAGAGGGAACTTCAGGGGAGAAAGGGAAGGGTTTACAGGAACAAATTTAAAGGACACATGGACAAAAACTAGGGGGAGGGTTATAATGGGAGGGAGAGGGAAGGGCTGGGTGGGTGGGTTGGGAAGGGAGTAAAAGAGATAGAAAATTGTACTGCAACAACAATTAAAATAATTTTTTTTAAAAAGAAGAGATCTACTTCTTCAATGTTTAAGTATTTGATGGATAGCTGCTGCTTTAATTTTTCCAAGGGGTGTCTTTTAATCTCTGTTCTCTCTTAAGCCTGAGGCTTGCTTTCTTACTCCCCTTACAGCAAAATCTCATGCGTGCCCTGTGATTTCCTCCAATTATGCCCCTGCCTGATAATCCTGTTCAAAACGGATATGGAGAAAGAGGTGCAAGCAAATTTCTCTCCGGCAAATGATGGCTGAAAAGACAACAGCGCTCCTGGAGATGGCAGGGGCGGGTGTGTCCGGGTGGGCAGCACAGTGCACCCATCGAGAACAGAACAGGACAGTGCTCCCTGGACATGCCAGCCCGGGCTCTGCCCTTCCCTGTGTGCAGGCTACTCTTCACGCTGTATGTGCCTGCAGAGCGTCTACACATGATGGGGGCATCAGCCGGGGCGTCCACCGGCAGCCCTAATATGTACACACACGTGTCCTGCGTTTGTTTGTTAATATGTTGTTTGTAACCAAATGCCCTAACTGGCCTGCTCGGGAACAAATTCCTTCACTTACAATAAAGTGCACGTTTGTTACTTACTTCCCAAAGAACTTACTGAGCACCTGCTACGTGTCAGGGAGATTAGTGTATTAAGATGAGATGCAAAGCTGAGTAACACAAAGGCCACGTTAAGGAAGCTGAGGATAGATCATAAGCATAAGAAAAGTGATTTGTAGGACAGTTAATTCAAATATAAACAGGGAAACGTAGGGGTGGGGTATGAGAATACATTAGAGAGTCAGAAAATTCAGGTCCTTAGAAGGGGGTTTGGAATTCAGAAAAAAGCATTGGGGGAGAAGTAACAGCGCGTTGAGTGAATTTACATGTTAATCGAGGAAAGTGGAAGCATGGAGCTCTGCTCAGATGGCTACACAGACACAGATCCGTCGCGAGGAGAGGAATCCTGGCACTTCGGGGGAGCGGAGAGCGGTCCCAGAACGGCCGTCACCTAGACTGTGCGGGGGGAGTGAGGCCAAGTCCTGGAAGAGCCAGGCACTGATGATCGGGATAAGCTGCTGGACTATTTGGAGGAGAAATGAGCTTTTATCAGACAAGGGAACAAGATTAGAAGACATCCCTCGATGCAAAAATATATAAACTGAATAAAAGATAGAGTGCCAACCAAATTTTGGTGACAAGCTGTGCACATCAGACATAATCTCAAATTAAAAGTAAGGAGATTTCATTCTCTGAGCCACCAAGGGGAATTTTAGAATTTGCTCGTTGAATGGCATTTAGCGTTACGTTCCAACATGAGCTAAAGTCCGAGGAAAGAAAGGCCGAGCAAATAGAGGGAAACCACAGGATAATGCCAACGAAACGCAATGAAAGTGAAATAATACAAAGAGAAAAAGGACCTTCCAATATGAAGTTTTGCTTCAGGGAAAGAAAATACATTATAGAAAGCATCTTTTTTTGTAATCTTGATGGAATTCAGGGAGAAATGAACTCTCCCCAACAAGATAAGAATGATACGGTGATTGTATATATTCATAAACATCTCCAAGAAATATGTGACATTCTGATAGGAAAATGGTTTTCCGGGGACTTGGAGACCCGGGTGTGAGAGAATTAGGTTTCCCCATTATTCACTTTTCTGCACAAAAAAGTCAAGGCCTGGGAAGAATTTCAATTCCATGCATAGAGAAGCCAAGTAACGTTGGCCTCAAACACTAGAAATCAGACATTTACATTAACAAGATGACATTTATCTTCTGTCCCAATTCGGAAGAATGGTAATTTCAGGGAAGCGAAAATTCCCCCCCACTCGGTGCTGACAGTCGGAGTTTAAATCCGTACGAGTGAGAGAAACGCTGTCACGGCGATGCGGGGTGCGTGTTCATTTCAGAGGCATTCGGGGTGGCGATCGCACAGCTCGGTCCCGGGGGTGTGCTGAGAAACGGGGCTCCCGGAACTGCCTGATTCTGTTAACGAGTGTCACCCCAGCACACTCACTAAAAAGAAAAAAACTATTTGAAAAACGATTCCACGTCCTTGAATGTGTTAACAAAAACTTACCTGTTAGGATATTCATCTTTGAATTGTAAAAATTAGAAGCAATCTAAAATTCAACGGCACGAAAAGAGATTCAGCACCGTGCGATGCGCCGCGTGGCGGGGCCCGTGCGCAGCTCTCAAAACACAGGCCGCGGACGAGGATGCTGTGCGGTGGGTGCAGCGACCCTCGCGCGGGCCGGGCCAGCGACAGGCATTGCTTGGAGCCCGCCTGACCGCGCACATCTGTTATGTAACAGTCTTCCGAGAACGCGAGCGCGGACTTCATCTCGGTGTCTTAGGACAGGCGGTTTCAAGTTTGGCTCCTTTTTCTGCATGGCAGCAACCTAGAAAATGAAAGTAGAAATATATATATATGTGCGTGTGTATGCACACATATATATGAAAGAGTGTATTATGCAGAAATTCGGCATTCGCTCTTCTTTTACTTCCTTTTAGGGTGAAATTGTTTTTCTAGAAAAACGATTTCAGTAGGGTCGGACAGGATTGCATCCCCATCTCTTTCTTTAACACAGAGCAGAATCGTGGTGTTCCCTTTTCCAGAACATTCTGGTTTGCGTGAAAAATGCAGAAGCTTGTGTGTTTTGCGGCAATGACTTTATCTGCATGTTTCCCAGGGAGGCGTCTGCTTCGCTGCCCACAAGGTCCCCCGGCGAAGGAAAAGCTTACTCCCTGGTACTGCTTAAATACCCCTGTTTGAAGTCCCCTCCCTTCCAATCCAGCTTATGGCCAGTCGTTTGTGATGGGGGCAGTCACCATTATTATTTGCGTTTAATTTCTCCCAATAAATGGATCCCCATCATCATTTCCCCAGTTTGCTCCCCTAACGCATCCACAGGGACATTAGGATAAGATGCCTGGGACTCAAGGTTACAAGTGACTTCTTTCACGGCAGAAAGATTGCATAGAAACAAGGTGGAAGAGAACGTTTTGGCAGGGATTGACAGGGTTTGACGACTGAATATCTGAATCACTTTTAAAAATGATTATTAAAAATGTTTATGGAGTAGTAATGAATCCAAAGGAATGATGACACATAGATTATTATTTTTAATAATCGCTTAATAGTTTAAAGTATACATGTGTTCATTTTTCAACAGCTGAGAAAACACTGAAATTTTAGCAAGTTCAAGATCACATGAAATCTGTTGTCATGGAAATATATTTATAGAATTGTATTTGTGATAATGATGTTTCAAGAGATGTCTAGTCTAATTTCATTTTCCTAAACTGTGTATGTGTGGAGGTTTGCAAAAGGAAAAAAAAGAGTCAGAAAGAAGTAAAGAAGTTACCAGTGAAACTATTCTTTGGCTGTAAGAGTTTATGTAATTTTTTTGGATTATAAATCTGTTCATCCTTTTCCTTACAAGAAGATGTAGGTCCTTAGACTGGTGAAAATAAGTAACTGAGAGTCAGAGCTGTTCACTGTACAACAGGGTGTTAAAAGATGAGAGTCTCTGAAGTCCTCCAAGTTCATCTGAGCACACAGGAGAGGCAACCCGGCGGAACCCAGCCGCGAGTGGGCGGGGCTGCAGCTCCCGCCAGAGCCCAGAGAGAGCTCTTGCTGGAGAAGAAAAGGCTGAAGCCAAGCAAGGGAATGAGTTCGTTGGCCGCAGCTTGAGCTGCTGCCTTGCGGGCTGCGTGTGACCCGTTCTCCTTAACCCGGGAGCATTGATGGGAACGGACCGGCTCAGGCTTCGCTTGGCCTTTGCAGGCTGCGAAGATACCCGAGCCACCCGAGACCAACGGCCTCCTTGTTCGGTTACTTTTACAGGAGACGGGAGTAAGTGACATCGCCATGAAAACAAGGTCAAAGAAAGAGTGGCATGTTTGTAGGTATAATTATATTATTTAAAAACAGTATAAATCTCTATATTGACCCATCAATTTATTATCTATGATCTTTTAGCCAAAACTGGCATAATACACATGCTTTGAAGTGTTCAAGGAACATTATTACATTAAACCAGAACATAACCCATATAGACCAAGTGTCAATAAGCCTGAAGAACTATATTAATTCACAGTATTTAATTTGACTGTAGAGAAATTAGCTACAAATCAATAACAAAGGCAGCTAGAAAATCCTCAACCTTTCAGTACCATTCAATATATTTACATTTTAAAGTCTCTCTCAGGATAATTGTATAAGTGCTAGACTTTCCATCTCAAACCCAGGATGGAATATCAGTGCATTTCACACTCGCTCCGCCAGAGCACTGAGGATACGCAAGACAGAGTGGCTGGGAAATCTTTTCATCAAAATACGGGGAAATGATTACATTTTGTGTAATCAGGAAGACAGCTCCATTCAATCTCGTGATTAGTATTTAAATAAAAAAAAACCCTAGAAACTTCTGCTACCCAGCAGTTCCTTCTCTCCATGTCTGCTTGTTGATGTTCAGAATCCTTCCCTCTGTCCTGGACAAGATGCTTTCCTGGAAATGATATCCTTCCACAAAACACACAAATCTATACATTCTTGTATGTGTGTGTGGGTCATTGTATGGGTGACACTTGGCTGTCTATTTCAACTACAAATCAGCTCATGGAATTCCCTAGACCACCAATAAATAATACAAAGTTCCCAATTGTGGGTATGTAAGGCCTTGGAATTATGGATACAAATGAAAAAATAACTATACATGTAAGGAAACTATCAGTGTTTTATTATTTGTATATTGGAACTGAGGTTTCATTATTTATTATAATATAGCTAGCATGAATATTACACAAAATAGTGTATGATATAATACTAGAGCAGAGCCAAGCGATACAGAATTTCAGTCACAAAAGGGGAAGCGACGTAGACACATGGTTTAACTCACTCACTGGGAAATACAGGTCCCATGGAGCAAATGTTGCCCCAGCATCTCCAAAAGCCCTAAGCCCTGGCTGGCGTAGCTCAGTAGATTGAGCTCAGGCTGCGAATCAAAGCATCACAGGTTCAATTCCCAATCAGGGCACATGCCTGGGTTGCAGGCCATGGCCCCCAGCAACCGCACATTGATGTTTCTCTCTCTCTTTCTTTCTCCCTCCCTTACCTCTCTAAAAATAAATAGATAAAATCTTTAAAAAAAGAAGCCCTAAGAGTGCATTGCTATCTTCAGTTAGATGTTTAGAGAAAGACCCATTCTCAGGCCTTCCTTCCTCACTCATCGTGAGCATACAGAGCAACATCTGTAGGCGTTACACGGATATGATACGTTTCAACTTATTCAAGAAAAAAGATATGGTGACTCACCAGTCAGTGGTATAAAAAATTGGCCTACCAATTAAACTGAAGATAGCTTTAAGTCTATTTAATAGACACAATATAAATGAATTACTACTAAACTCTGAGAATATTATACCTTAAGTATGCGCCGACTAACCTTGCCAGGCGAAATTAATTCTTCTGTAATAGAAGCCAACGGGAGTGAAGAAGCTCTGGCTGGAAGTCAATTTCTGTGATAAAGAGGAAGCCAGGCAGTCCCACACTGCTTCTAGTAAATTCTTTTGCGCCTCTTTTCTACCGCTGATGAAGCTAAATGAGTAAGAGATAAAAGTCAAACACATGCAAACGATACTTTCCTATGTCGCCCTGTTCTTTTCCTGAAACTAACAAATCGGACAGTAAGAAATGTTTCTGAGGTTATTCTCTTGTAAGAGTAAATGGAAGAACAAGAGCGAAAGCAGCCCGAGAGTTCAGACCAAACTGTGCAAACAAATAGTGGTGTTTTACTGATACTACTGTTTGCCTAATGATTTAAATTGCCTGCCCTGGCTAATTGTATTTATTAACAAACTGGACAGACATGAATCACACGGTGGCGTTCAATGGATGTGCCTACCGCATGCGTGCAGCCCGAGTAGGCTCTCGCCCTGGGCGCTGTGGATCCTCTGCGGGGCGGGCTCTCCCGCGCTGCGGCGGCACCCCTGGTCTCCCCCTCTAGGTGCCAGTAGCATCGCCTACCTCCAGTTGTTACAGCCCACGAGGACTCCAGACGTTGTCACATGTCCCCTGGGGGGAGGAGCAAAATGTGGTCCTGCCTGAGCTTCAGGGCTTGCGATGCAAACTTTGTCCGAGTCGGTTTGTGACGTTTTCGTTTTTGCCAAATTCTTCTTCTCTCTCTCTCTCTCTCTCTCTCTCTCTCTCTCTCTCTCTCTCTCTCTCTCTCCTTTCTCCCCTTCCTTGTCCTGTGACCATCCAATTTCCCTCCAGCCTGCTGCTTCTGTTAGGAAATTCATAGTCCTCTATTCTCCCTGCAGAGACCTCAGCTTTCGGGTGTCCCACGGATCTTCTGGCGGGCCCCAGCTGGGGCTGCTGAGGGCACGCATCCTCGTCTGACACTTGAATGGAATGCTCCTGATGCAGTGTGAGCCTCCAGTGGTCCCCGCAGTCCCTGGGGGACCAGCCGTGTGTTGCTCTCCGTCACGTGCCCCGCAGCAGGGTACGGTGCTGGGGCCTGTGGTTCTCAGGGTTCGGAATCCAACCAGATCACCAGGGAGTCTTCTTAAAACACGGATGTCTATTCCTCCATGTGAAACTTTAAAAGACACCAGACACCGTCTCCTGACTCCTACTCCCTCCGCACACATTTCTGTTGACTTCCTGACTTGGTTCGTCGATTCATAGTGATCTGGTGATTCCTTACAAGAACTCCTCTGCACTTGCGAGCTTCCGTGCAGCTTGCTCGGCAGAGAGCAGCTATGGTTGCAGGAAAAGCAATAAGCTCGGATGACCCTTCACTCACACCTGCTGAGCAGAGTGCTTCTGGCTTCCAAAATACGTGATGATCTCACAGATGACTTGACTGAAAAATGCAGGGCGAGATGAAAGGCCCTCATATGATTGCTAAATTATAGCTTCCTGTTGACATCTCAGACCACCCTGTGAAGCTAGTGCTTGCTCCTAGTTTAGAGAAAATAATGAAGCTCAGACATGTAGAAGAAGTTGGCTAACTCGTCTCTCCTAGTAAGTGATGAAGTGGAACTTGTGTCTGGTTCCGGTTCTCTCCCAAACCCACCTTCTCGCCATGACACGTGCTGTAATTATATTGAGGAAGGAAGCCAAATCATCAGTGAAAAATGTGTCTCTAAAGGAACCAAACAGACACTGCTCTGTATTAGTACAGAGCATAGAGGGTGTGTTGAATAATTTGTTTGAAAGTGAATGCCTATAGAACCAACCACCAGAGGTCAAGATGCCAAATACTATCTGTAGCCCCAAAGTGTTGCACATGCCTGGCCCCGGTCATAGACCCTTCCCTCCAAATGACCGCTACTCTGTCTGTCTTCATGATTATAATATATCTTATCTTTATAATTTCATCATGTATAGAACTACATTAAATGTTTGCATCTTCCCTTTTCACTCAGTCTATGGCATTTTAAAATATATTCTATTGATTATGCTATTACAGTTGTCCCATTTCTCCCCCATAATTCCCCCCTGCCCTGCACACCCCCTCTCACCCTCATCACCCCCCCACCTTAGTTCATGTCCATGGGTCGTACATACAAGTTCTTTGGCTTCCATATTTCCTAGGCTATTCTTAATCTCCCCTGTCTATTTTCTACCTACCATTTATGCTTCTTCTTCCCTGTACCTTCTCCCCCCCTCTCCCCCTCCCCTTCCTCAATGATAACCCTCCAGGTGATCTCTATTTCTGTGATTCTGTTCCTGTTCTAGCTGTTTGCTTTGTTTTTTTTTTTTTTTAGGTTCAGTATTTGATAGTTGTGAGTTTGTTATTATTTTACTGTTGATAGTTTTCATTTTCTTCTTTTACTTATATAAGTCTCTTTAACATTTCATATAATAAGGGCTTGGTGATGATGAACTCCTTCAGCTTGACCTTATCTGGGGAGTACTTTATCTGCCCTTCTATTCTAAAAGATAGCTTTGCTGGATAAAATAATCTTGGATGTAGGTCCTTGCCTTTCATGACTTTGAATACTTCTTTCTGACCCCTTCTTGCCTGCAAGGTTTCTTTTGAGAAATCATGTAATGGTTCTTACGGGAATTCCTTTGTAGGTAACTGTCTCTTTTTCTCTTGCTGCATTTAAGATTCTCTCCTTCTCTTTCATCTTGGGTAATGTAATTATGATGTGTCTTGGTATGCACTTCCTTGGGTTCAACTTCTTTGGGACTCTCTGAGCTACCTAGACTTCCTGCAAGTCTATTTCCTTTGCCAGGTTGGGGAAGTTCTCCTTCATTATATGTTCAAATAAGTTTTCAATTTCTTGTTCTTCCTCTTCTCCTTCTGGCACCCCTGTGATTTGGATGTTAGAATGATTAAAGTTGTCCCAGAGGTTCCTAAGTCTTTCCTCATTTTTTTTGAATTCTTGTTTCTTCATCCTGTTCTGGTTGAATGTTTCTTTCTTCCTTTTGCTCCAAACGATGATTTGAGTTCTGGTTTCATTCCCATCACTGTTGGTTCCCTGTGCATTTTCCTTTAGTCCACTTTTCATAGCCTTTACTCTTTCCTCTATTTTTCGACCATACTCAACCATTTCTGTGAGCATCCTGATTACCAATGTTTTGAACTGTGCATCTGATAGGTTGATTATCTATCCCTTTATTGCTTAGTTGTATTTTTTCTGGAGCTTTGATCTATTATTTCATTTGGGCCATTTTTTTGTCTTGATAGGTCTGTTTTGTAGTAAGGAACAGAGCCTTAGGTATTCTCTAGGTCAGGGCAACCCACTTTGCTATATGTTGGAGAGGGATCTAAAAGGGAATAATGTCACTTGCTGGGCTCTTGGCCCACTTACAGTCACTTCCCCCGCTTCCCACAAGCAAATTGGGCCCTTCTGGTGCTGATTCCCAGGCAGGTGGGTTTGTGTACGTTCTAGGACCCTGTGGGTCTCTCCAACAAACTCTCCTGTGAGGCTGGGAGTTTCTCCCACTGCCGCAACCCCCACAGGTTTTTTCAGTCAGAGGCTTTGAGGCTTTATTTCCCCCTGCTGGAGCCCTGGGTTGCGAGGTCTGTCTTGCTCCCCAGTTGTTCCTCCCAGTTTACCCACACACAAATGTGGGACCACCTGCTCTGCCATCCACTCCCCACTCCAGTCCTCCAGCCGCCACCTGGCTATGAGTCCTCTCTGCCCAGCTGCCCATCTCCACTCCTCCTACTGGTCTGGGTGAGTGTTTCTTTTTTAACTCCTTGGTTGTCGGACTTCCATACAGTTTGATTTTCTGGCAGTTCTGGTTGTTTTTTGTTTTTAAATTTGTTATTGTCCTTCTTTTGGTTGTGTGAGGAGTCACAGTGTATCTGCCTATGCTTCCATCTTGGCCAGAAGTCCATCTATGGCATTTTTCATGGGCACGGTTCTATTCTATTTAAGAATAAACTGTAATTTATCTTACTCCAATGTTGATTCACATTGAGTTGTATAAAATCCCCCACTATTACAAGGAATGTTCCCAAACATGAGCTGTCACATACAGAGTTTGTTTTACAGTCACGTGGTGCCCTATGCTGAGCTGATCCTCAATCTTACTGACTGCCCATTGGCGCTTCTGTGGGCAGTGGTCTGGGTGCGGACCTCTTGGCATCATACACTTCCTTCCCCCTCTGCCACCTGAGTCTCATCCAATAGAGGAAAACTTGGCTTCAATCCTCTCTAACATCATTTGGTTTATTTATCATATCTAACTAAACTTACAAGTCAAAAATAGACACACGATATTACGATAGCCTCTCAATTCTAACTTAGAAAATAAGCATCTTCTAAACTTACATGGAAGCATTTGAGATGAGTTCATAGAGAAATTACAATTTTGTATACACTGGTTAAAAGAATTTAATCATGTATTTAAGGAACATCTTTATTAAACTTTACATTCATAAGTCTATAGCATTTATTACTACAACTTTGTTCATTGCTTTGATAGATTTTCATTGTTAATTTAGTCTTTAAATAATGTGTAACTTCACCCATTTGAAATGGACTTACATTGGGTTAAGATAGGAATATTGACCTATCCAACCATAATAATTATGGAAGTATAAATGTCTTCCCAATTATAAAATCATGGTCTATTTCCTTGCTATTTTCACCACAGACTCATTTAAGTTACTTTGTGTGACCACTGTGCATGTATAAAAAATATGCCATATATAATACATTTTTGCAGACATTTTTCTCCTTTGTAAATGTTAAAATTACCCCAAAAAAGTTAGAAGAGAAAGGTGAGAAATCTAGCTGTGAATGGAAATTTCATTTTGTGCTCTCTTTTGTTCAGTTTAGCTTTTATATATTAACAATTATATAGATTACAAGAATAAAGTACTTTTTCACAGACTAAAGAAATGTAAAAAAAAATGTGACAAGTTGCTTTTTAAGAGACCATTTTTTTACAGATTTTTCTAAGCAAACGTTGCCCAGAATAATACTATCAAAAACACTATTATTCAAGAACTGAATAAATATCCCTTAAGAAAAGTCCATTGTCAAAAAGTTTTGAACGCTGCTGTTCAGAGTTTTATAATGCCCTGGCTGATAACTCTCTAAGAAGTCCTTCAGTAAAAGTTTCTGTTTAACTTTGCAAAAACGTAAAACTTCATGAGCACAGGCTACTTCCATTCAAAACAAACTACTTAGGTGCTTTATGTATTTGTTTGAAATACATGCACTGAGTGTTGTTGTGGACCAGGGGTGTCCAACCTGCCACCCTCAGGCTGCGTGCAGTCCATAATGGCTGGGAAAGCAGGTCAATACAAACTTGTGAACTTAGTTAAAACAATATGAGATTTTTTTGTGATTATGAGTCTCAGTGTATTTAATGTATGGCCCAAGACAACTCTTCTTCTTCCAGTGTGGCCCAGAGATGCCAAACGGTTGGGCACCCCGGTACACGTTCGCCAACAATATAATCTGGAAATCCCATTCAGTTCTCTGTTCCACAGAGCTTTCTGTTCCTCTTCTGTCTCTTCCTCCATCTCAAGACACGGATTTTGGTTTATGTCAGCGTGACATTTCACACAAGGACTCATAAGCAAGGCAATAATAAATATGAAAATAGAAAATACAGCACTTCCCAATATTCAACCTTCAAATTAGTTCAAGATGTTTTTGAAAATGTAATTATCATTTGTTTAAAATTAACATCAGGATTTTCATCAACAAGGAAGTTGCATTTCAATGACATCCACCCAAAAGCCGCTGTGTTTAGCCGATCCTGAGGTTGAGTCCCACTTTCCTTGCAAATGCTGATGGTGCTTTTCAAAGTGCTGCATGTATTTCTCCCAGCTTCTGTGAAGTTCAATGTTGGCTCAGAGTTGGAGGAATTCGTTTCCTTGGCTACGGAAATCAGAAGTTCCTCTTCTGCACGGCAGAGGAAAAATATTGAAATATTGAAAGATTCTCCATGCTTGAAAGCTTTGAAGAAGTGGGATCGCCCAAGTTGGTAGCTGTGAATTACCATATCAACAATATTCCAAAGGGAATTATGGAGTTATTTTTTTCTTCCTGCCTAAGGTTAAAGAAGAAATCTTAAGCTGAAAACTTAAATTTTGTCATTTTTATTTATTATGGATAAATACCATTATGACCCAATTTTAGCCAGGGTTTCAATAAAAGAAAAGAAACAAAAGGGAAGAAAAGAAAAGGAAGAGAAAGAAGAAGAAATAGTAGGAGTGGAAGAATGGGCCTGAATTTTGTAGGAAGAACTCGGTTATGCAACGATGTGCCTTTTTTCCCTATAACTAGACTGATCACCAGGAGCCTCTTCTGTTTCTGAGGTCCCCCAAACTGCCCCCTGTGTTTTCTAAGGAAATTCAATGAGACACAGAGATTCTTCACCTCTTTTAATTATGTTAGAATATCCGCCTCCACCTTTCATCTCTCCAGGTGCTTTGACGCAGGCCACCTCTCACCACTGGCGGGAGAGTTCTCAGCCACTCTCTGCCTGACAGGTCTCAGTCCTTGGCCACCTTATTCCTCCTTATGGAAGCTGATGTGTGTGGCCCTCACACACACCAGCTCTCACGAGTTACGCACAAACCATGGTCATTGCAGCCCCAGGGTTTGATACTGAGAGATCCTGTGTGTTACTCTTGACTCTTCTGATGCCTGATGATAAGCTTTAGACTTGTCACGTATAAAATAGGAATATTGTTCCTCTACAGAATGTTTTCTATTCTTTATGTCATGTAATCCTGCCCAAGCCACAGAGAGTTGGTTGCTGCTGCCCTCATTTTGTAGAATTTATGACATAATTCACGTAAAGGGCTTTGTTGGAATATAACAGAGGGCATAAATGTTAACTATTCACAAGATAGTGAAAAATAAAACTTGACTGGAAGTCAACCTGACTCTTAAAACACGTTTATTTGGGCAATGTTTATTTGCTCTTATAAATTCTAAAGGGATAAAATCGACTAACTTCGTCCCTGGGTCTGACTGTATCTATATAAACTATAACTTAGTTTTTTTTTATTCTTTTTGTTCTTGTCCTTCTTTTAGGTAGTTCTGATTAAAGGTCTTTGCTATTAATGTAGACAATAAAAGAAAAGTCCCATTAGGAGTTACCACTCATCATCGAACTTCTGCAATTTACCTTATTTTTCCTAAGCTTTTCTGGTGAGACACAAACATTCCTATCTTTATGCTCTAGAAGTTTCTTTGATAATCATAACATTATTCCTCTATCCACCTGTGTTGAGAGTAACACAAACATATAGGGTTGGACCACATAGGATACTCTGAGTCCAGAAGGAGCCATTGTCCAGGGACCGTGCCTGGCAACGCTGTATCAGGTATAGAGACACCAGATCTGATGTTGGAGGCAGGTTGGCTGAGGCACTTCCTAGCTAAATCTACCCCGAATGTGGGCGCTGGAGGAGGCGTAAATCCCTGCAATCGGGCACGCAGTCAATGCCCCTCGGCTCACTGCACACCGGAATAGTCGTTGGGAACCAAAGGATGCGGGGTGCAGTCACCCCATCATTTTGGGAGGAAGCATCCCACGTTTCCTTCCAGGGTTGCTTCTTGATTACTGGCTCCACTGGTGCAAACAAAGTACGGACCAGGACCAGGTAGGCCGGGTCATGAGAGAGCCGGCATCTGACTGTTTTGGATCGTTTGGCATGTAACTACCTCTTGTCTGGCCGTTGTGTGGACATCACTCCTACTTTTTGCATTGTGTGTGTGTGTGTGTGTGTGTGTGTGTGTGTGTCTGTGGCCGTGAGGAAAACAAAGAATCTAAGAGAAAGTGAAAGCCTCTGACATTTCAACTCTTTCTTCCATTGATGTTTATCTCACTGCTTTGCTGCTTTTCTTCTCTTAGAAGTGATGCGTTGCAGACTTCATCGAACAAACCTGTTGTGTCTGCCACCATCCATCTAAGGATAGAAAAAAAATCCTTTCTGATTATCCTGGCCTGACTGTTGAGGGGTTTGCATGAAAATGAAGTTAATTAGGCTGAGCTCCCTGTACAGGTGCCTTGGAATGATTTCATTAGAGTCCATGCAAATCGCCAGCAGGTAATATTTCTAATATTAATTTCCATTCCAGAGAGTCTTCAAAACTGCCAGCATTAAATGAAGAAGGTTAGTGTGCTAGCCTCATGCCAGAGTTTGGCTGAACGGAAGATGTATCAGAGGGTTATGGCCTGCCCCACCCCCCCATCCCTTTCTCTCCTCTATTATCTCAGTCACTAGTGTAGAATAACGTTCGTGTCATTGATGCAACTTACCATAACAAATAGGTTGGTACCCAGTAGTGTTATTAAATGTTTCAGTGTAAACATTATACGAGTATGTCTGTGGGAAAAATGATATCTCATTTGTGCACATGTAAGATGTGTCCTTTATTTAGAATCTGACATTCGCCTGTCAGTGACTTAAGAATAAGAACAAGGAATAACAACTTTTTTTTTAGTCCGGGAGTGGGAAGGAGGTGGAGAGCAGCTCCTGTCAGTCTGAAGTCAGTTTCTGGGGAAGGAAGCCAGGCTGGGTGAAAGTTACGGCGTGCCTTGAGCGGCTGATACTCCACTGACAGCTCTGGCGTTGGCAGTTCTGCTTACAGAGACGAGACGGTCTTGACTCCGGGAGAAGGTGTCAGGGGAAGGCACACACCGTGTGGCCTGGGTCTCCTTCTGCTGTTCTCACACTCCACAGCAGGAAGTGAGACAGGGCAGATGCGGAAAAAAATGACACGAAATGATCAGGCAGGGGACCTTAGAAAGACTCATCATTAGGTAACCGTGGCCCAGATGTAAACCCGCATGTTGCAAATAGGAGGTTGGTTCTTTCCAGATGGTAGCAAACTCAGTACACGGAGTAATAGGACTGAAGGCTGAGGAAGACGATCAAGCCAGTGACCCCACAGACAGAAGCAATCAAGAGTCCATTTATTTGTTTTCTGTTCAAGGCAAGAATCGGAGCACAGGTAAGAGACGAGGTGGCTTAAATTGGAGGTGCCTGGCCACTTGGGTTACACTCCTATAATCTGAAATCCCCGCCCACCCACACAGTCAGGGCATGATATAGAGAGGGTTCAGAGGCTTGGCTCACAGGTGACAGCCAAGATGACTGTATCTGTCATGAAAGACAAATCAACAAGCAAACGACCGGACACAGGTATGACAGATATGATGAGTTTAAAATATCTCATTGCAATCAGTGACTGAAGGGAATGCTTGATAATTTGGGACACACTGATTCTAATTTTCTAAAGGAAAAAGAAGTATGCAAAGTAGCACATTTCACTGAAGAGTGTGATTTGGCTGGATCCACGAAATTACGGCTTTGGGACTCATTCCCACAAGGCTAATGGTAACTAGCTACGCGTTATTACTTTCAATCTCCAAACTGAAAAATAAGCTGACTTAGACTTACTTGTCATCAAATGCACAAAAAGTGCGTGTAGCCTTTAAAGGAAATGTGTTATATCATCGCCATAGAGCCACATCTGGATTTATAAAGTCTATCAAAAAATAAGCTAAATTAAATCACATAGTATGTGGTCGGTGAAGGCAGTTATGATATCACGATTAATTGTATTTTAGAATCTCTCTCTAATGTAGAAGCAAACACATCCTTATATCAGAGCAGGCTTTTGTATCACTAGGGTTTCTACTTCATAGAGGAGTTTATGGAGTACTTATAAACGTTTATGGAGCTGTAAATATCTTACACTAAATGGTTAACTTGTCACATTATGATCAAGTAGGCAACACTCAAAATGACTTAAAATTAATTTATATTGCCACAATAAAATTATGCGTTGGGAATGAAGGATAGACACATCTCCCAATTACTCTCCGTGTATCTCATACATGCAACTTTCCTGAAGGGGAAGCAAACAGTTTTCACTTAAGCCCCTTTTGTCTCTGTTCGCGGGAGGTATCTATAATGTAGACCAGCATGCCCGCGCGGCCAGGTCAGCCCGCCGGTGTTTCCGTCTACGGTGCTCGTTTCTGGATGACACAGAGAACCTTCGGGAAATGAGGAGAACAAAGCACACGTGTTTTGGATGGGGTTTTCAGAGTTTAAGAAATCCGCACGCTGCCCCTGAAACGAAGCTCAGCAAAAAGGTTTCAGACGTGGCCTGGGAGAGCATTCAGAGCGGTCTCCACGTTAGTGCGCATCGCGCAGGATGCCACAAAGGGTACTGCCACTTGTCTGATTTTTCTCGTTTTTATTAACATAGTGGCCAAAGTGTAAGAAACATGCTCATAAAGCATGTCAGCACTTTGCAAATTGATAAGACATGACGTCACCCAGGCTCGGGTGACAGAGGGCCCCGCAGACCCAGGGGACGAGCGGGAGTGGGGAGAAGTCCCAGCCGCTCCTGTGAGAAATGCCCTCCCCCGCGTGTGACGATGGCACTTGGGAACGGTTCCTGGCTGCCGACTCTCACCAGCCCGACGGATCTAAAAACCGAAAGCCCTGCCAGTCTGATCTTTGCTCCCGTATCCCCCGCAGGAGCATTTGATTTTCCCTGCTGCTATTTACTCTTTTGATATGTTTGAGCTGGGCAGGTTAATCAAAGTTTGCTCTGAGGTGAACAGTTCCCCTGGGGGAACGAGCTGGAACCCACTAGTGTGGCAGCCCCACGCCAGCCTGCGCCCCGAAGTTGCGCCCGGAGAGCCAGAGGTCTCCATGGTACTTATCTGTCGCGTTCTGACCACAGGCAAAACTTAATTTGTACATGTACCCAAAAATGGGAGCTCTTACAAAGCTTATGTAACACTCCCAAAATACATTTCTGTCCCTGCTTCTGAAAATCCATTTTCTCCATCTTCCTGCCCGTGGAAGTGAGTTAATCTCACTTCATCTGTCTATTTGTTAGAAGTTCGCTACAAGTAGAATTATGAATCTGAATTAGTTTCTACTTGGCCTTATAATAGCCAACAGTCAGTCCTCTCTGTGGTGTTTAATTGTGGTAGGGGCTTTGGAATTTGAAAATAAGCCACAGAATTTCTAAGAGATACTATATTGTAACTATTTAATAAATAAATACCAGTTCTGTGAATGGTTTCTGGAAAAAGAGCATTCAGTCATAAGAACTCTAATACTCCATTTTTTTTTGGAAAAGAAATTCATTTATAGAAATGCATGACCTGAAATCACATTCATTTCAAGATGTTTAAAAACTAATATTATTCAAATTCTCTTTTTCTTTAACCTGTTTTAGAGCCAATTAATTAGTAGTGGTAATGGAGAGATATTCCATTTTTCCTGAATGGATTTTTAAAATCACAGTGTGTCATATCAGTACAAACCATGTCCGAGTGAGAGTCGCGTGGCAATGTTGGTTTTCTACTTTTATCATCTATCATTTCTATGACCTTGAACAAGAGAAAATGTTCCTTACTTTCTTAGTCATGCAGCACATATAAACTCTCAGCTTGTTACCAGACGTGCTGTGGTGGTCCCTATGTAAAGTAAAAGTACATAAATGTGGAATCACTGTGTGGTACACCTGAAGCTGGTATCCTATTGTATGTTAACTGTATTTTAATTTTTTTAAAAGTAAGGCTTTATGCAACCTTGCAGTGCCCAAAGAAAATCTCACGAAGCAGCATGTTTTACAGATCCTTCGTGCAGAAATAAACACACCCGCTGAGTAATTCCTCAAGGACATCCTCACTCGTCGTTGACCACGCCACCGAAGAGACTTGGGGAGCACAGCCCGCCAGCCCTCCCCGTGTCGACGTGTGGGTGCAATGCACGAACTCAATATCATTTCTGTAGACTTAATTTACAAGAGAAAGATGGCACAACTACTACAAATGTACTGTTAATATCAAGAGTATATTTGCACATGGTTTGATGAAAATTATGTCTTAATCCCTTGAGTTAATTTTAAGCCCATTATCCACACATTTATCTATTGGAATCTTCATCTATATGAAGAAGTCTGACCTACAATAAACATCTTGAAAACATTGGTATGTTTCTGGCAGAAGATATTGTCCCAGTGAAAACTTTTGCTTTTGTTCAAATATGATTATTTCTTTGCTCCTCCTATAGTTTTACCCTTGCTATGTCATTGTATTTTAGTTTAAAGCAGTTTAGTCTAAATGCTCATTTATCCTGCTGCATAGGCAGGGGTTTTGGAATTCTCTGTGTTTGTTGACTTTTCACAGCCCCAGCCTCAGAACCAACTGCAGCAGGGAAGTGGGGAAGGGCCAGGGGACCCGCTGCAGGGCCCTGGGGCGACACAGTCACCTCTGAGAGGGGTGGAGGGCCCGAAAGGCTCCGTGCGGACACGTGTGACCCGATGGCACTCCTCAGACCGCCCTGACCCAGATGACAAGAGGAATTAAAGCCAGGCTGAAAAGGCACAGTTTCTAACCCACAGTCAATGGGCATTTTAATCCTGTGTTTGTTTGCTTGTTTTCTTTTCTTTTTTTTTTTTTCTCCACAAGATTACTCTAAAGTTACTTCAGTTCCCTGGGGGGGAAGGTGGGATGAGACATCTAAGCAACAGCCACAGGTATTCTGGTGTTGGAGAGCTGAAATGACTCTATTTCCCCCAAAAAAAACACATCAGAGAAGTTTTCAAGGGTTAGATCTTCGGTTAAACACAAGACGACAGCCCCGAAATGGAGTCGCTTATGCTAAGCCCCGTGCCACCAATAGAGACTGGGTTCCAGTCTGGCTCCCCTGGAGCTGGAACCGGGAGCCTGTCAGTGAGGCGTGGTCCACCTGCGAGACCCCTGGCCTCCCTGAAGGGAGGAGACTTTGCGGTAACAGCCCACTTTTTGCCAACTGGAACCTTCTCCTTCCTCATCCCCTCAGCCTGTAACAGTGTGTCATGATGTGCAGCTCCCCAGAGCCCCTTCCCACCTGCCAGGGGACGCTGCCTGGTTCAGACTGGTTTCTGCTCGAGTGAACCCTTAGGAATCTTGATGCGCTTCAGTTTAGCTTTGAACATGTCTTGATTGTTTTATTTATAGATATTTACTTTGGAAAAGCCAATATTAGATAATATTCACCTGCAGTTTTGACTGTTCAAATTACAATAAAAAATACCTCATCAGTCTCTTAAAGACCATGGAATTAAAAATCTGATATACTTCTATCATTTGTGCAAAAAATAATACTTAACTTATTACCTTAATATTCTATGAAGTAAGAATATTAAAGTTCCTAAAGTTTTGTAGAGCTGTGGGCCCAAGTGGGCCGAGATGCCAGG
The DNA here is from genome assembly GCF_004126475.2 of Phyllostomus discolor. NCBI lineage: Eukaryota > Metazoa > Chordata > Mammalia > Chiroptera > Phyllostomidae > Phyllostomus > Phyllostomus discolor. The sequence goes on from NC_040912.2 coordinate 2,457,122, forward strand.
ATTACCCCTGGAGCCTGTTCACTGCCTCTCCAGGCTCCCCCCGGGAGCCCCTCCTACCTTCCCGGCTCCGGGTAGTGCCGGCGGAGTGTCGTGTTTCCTGACGGCCCCCCTGCTGCTGCGTGAGGGCCGCCTCCCAGCTCCCCTGCACATGCTCATCATCCCCAGACCAGGGCAGTTTCCCTCGTCCATTCTTCTGCATGATTCTGTAGGAATTCATTCACTCGTGGCCCTAAAAGGGAGTTGGCATAGAGGCTCTCCTTTCAGCTTAATCCTGTAAAGTGCCACGGCATGTCAGTCGTGACTGTCCCTCTTCCAAGGCAGAGGCGCAGAAACCATGAGGCACAGGTGTGCAAACAACAGAACCGGACCCAGGTCCACGAGTGCCTTTTCTCTGTGGGAGCGGATTTATTCTTCCCAGAGCAAAATCATCTGTTCCATGATAAAACTGCATTGAGATAGAAGAGATTCCTATAAGCCTTTCTAAAAAATTTCTGGTGTATGTATTTTTTCATTTCACAGTTTTTCTATCCCACAGACTGCTCACCAGATTGTATTTGTGAGCCACATGTTTAATACTATATTTATTCTGCTGGGACGCCGACAAACCTTATGAGGCTTCAGGAAGGAGGAGAAGAGAGCTTATAATTCACCTAAACAGTAGAATAAAAATGGCATTTGTTTTTAAGTCATGCCTATGTTGTGCAAAAGCAAACACCATCAAATTGGAATATAAAAGCATTATTTTCATTCACAGTTTTACAGTTGTTATTCAGTTAAAAATCCCGAACATGCTCATCTGTGATGTAGGTAGAAAACTCGTAACTTTTAACGGACACCAGGATAATATATTTCCATCTACGAACCTACAGGAACATTTGGCTCCAACTCACTCTCATGCAGATAAAACCCTAAATGGGATGCTGAGATGTTTTAGGTGCACAACGGGGTATGTGTCCGGTTCACAAGGGAAGGGCGTCTGTCCGAGTACACGGATTCTCCGGGATGATTCTGAGAAAGGGGGCGTTTCAAAGAACAGAGGAAGCAGGACAGAGAGATTCCTGAGTCTGAAGGCAGAGTGCTCTCCATAGTGACACAGAATCTGGAAAGGGGAGGCTGGTCCCCCAGCAGCTGACCCCAACTCTGCCCCTCCTGGCAGTCTCTGAGTGGCGTTCATGGTTTCCTCCTGTTTGTTCAGTCGGTTTCTGGTCGTCCTGCTGGTGGTCGTAACGGTAATTTCCGATGTAGTGAACGCTTCCTTCCAGATGCTGTGGATTCTGGGCATGTCCCCTCCTGGGGAGAAATTTCAGACAAACAATAAGGGACTCCCTCCCTTAACTGATGTTCTAGAAATGAGCCTAATTCTCTTGGTCAACAGATGCTGATGACCCTGACCTGAAGCATGAAAAGGACAAAGAAGCATAAGTATGATATTTTAATTGGTTTTCCATCATTTCCTTTGTCACGTTTCGTTCGGAAACACCGGAGCAAGCAGAGAGGCATGCGTGATCGATGGCGTCTTTCCTACAAAACGGCCCTTTCGCAGGAGGCAGAGGGACAGCTGGAGGGTGAACAGGAAAGCCTAAGATTGATTGCAATTAATTGTGCCATTGATTTACTTTGTCACTATGTATTTAGCAAATATGGATGAAACCCTCCAAAGGAAATACATGTTGCCGGAAGCCAGGAGCTCAGCAGGCCCAAGGGCATTAACATTCTTCTCCTATTCTCTTTTTAGACTGGTTGTGGAAGGAGAAAAGTCATGAGCTAAAACTGGAAAGAAGTGGGGAAATATGTTCTGAAAACATGAGGCATTAACCCTTTGTTGCCAGTGCCTAGACATGGTCAAAATCCCCACAAATCAGCGCATTGCATTTACTCTCCATTAAGCCTTTTTACTATCCTTTCTTCACTGCGCGTACATCAATCAGGTACCTATGATGTTCCTGACGCAAGGGTATACAGGATACAAAGGATACCCCCAAACTAAGCACATAATATTATTAGCCTCTTATTTAAAAGCAAAAACTGTGAGCAAAGAGCTCATCCTGGATAGAGCCGCCACAGGAAAGCGGCGTGCCTGCCCTTTAACGAGGCAACGGAAATCCATGCGGCCGCCCGCACTTGGCACTCGGCTGTTTATTTTGAATCAGTAAAATCCATAGACTCGGAAGGGGAGCTGAGCGGTAATTAAAAGTGTTACCGAACTAAACACAATTACCAGTGTTTACCTCATTACATAATGCTGTTTGCACCAGAAGCAGAGTTCAAAGCAGTTTCCTCCTCTGCATTCACGTTAGACAGGGTTTAAAGAAATATCTACATCAACGTAACAATGTTAAGAAGGAAAATCAAGCGTGGGAAAACCGCCAACTTACCGACGAAGGCCTCGGAAGCACGCGGCTGCTTGTTTACCAGAACCGGAAGTTTCCCAAAGCCGCGAAAACTCCCTGTTTAGCCCCAAAACACTCCTGCTCTCTGATGGTAGTTCAGTTAGGGGTTTTGGCTCCTAAAGCCTGTGTTCGCACTGCAATCATCCTGTTGAAAAAAAAAAAAAAAAGAGACTTGTCATTAGTAAAGGACAATCAGAATTACAAGGCCCTCATTTTGTGAATGTAATTACAAGGCTAATAATAATTTCATCACAAGGCAAACGGGGTGTGCACCTGAAGGCAATGTAATAATGTAAGTCAACTGTAATTGAAAATAAAAAATGGTAAGCTGAAAAGGCAAATATCTGAAGAAGGTGAACATGATACAAAACATAGATTTGCTTACGGTGTTATCAAATGAAATAAAAATTTAAACATGCACTTGCCATATCTGGTGTCACATATCACAATAGGAAAATAAAGGATTTAATAAAGAGGGAATAACCATGGTCTGCTCAAAGAACTTTTTGGATTGTTAAAGAGGAGCGTAACACGATTTGTATGTATATACATTCAGTTCAGTTCATTAGGGTATTGTCCACATGTTTCTAAGGACAAGCATGATGCCCTAAGCTGCACAGGGTTATTTGTGATTCACTCAAATCATGCAAGTCATGAAAACTGGAAAGGCGGTTCAGATCTAAAACATCGCATGTCTGAAAGGAAGAAAGTGTAACTTCTCCCCGTCTTCCAAACTCTCTGATGGCTGTGGCACACACCCGAAGGGGTGGCCCGAGACCCTGGATGGCCCCGCACCCTCCCCACCACGTACCAAGCACACACCTGCGGATGGTTATCTTTAAGCCACACAACTCGAACATCATCTCCCCTCTAAGGGTTAAGCTTTTCTCCTAACGATGGTAGCCTTGACCACTTTCTCCTTCAGGTTTTGTCTTTTACCTTATTTATATCATTTTACCCGTGAACACTTACTTTATTCATTATTATTATTATTTTACTTTTACATTTCTGTCTCCCACTAGAGTTTGAACACCTTAAGTTCAAACTGTTTTTTCTTTGCACCTTAACACCTAGTACTTTCTGGTGTAGAACTTAAAAGTATTTAGTAAGCGGATGAATGAGGATGCACAAGGCCAAGGCTATTAAATTATAATTCATTTATTAAGTCTTAAGTTAAAGAATGGCATGAGAAATTTAAAATGACTCGGTCAAACAGATGCATGAAGAATATGATGATATTGTTACACAATAGAAGAAATACAAAATTTGACCGGCCATACCCTCCAGCCTCAAAATAAACACAGAAACAACAAAAAAATGGTGATGAGAGAAGAATCATTTTTGCTATCTCTTTCAACTTTACACTGCAAGGTGAAGAACTCTTCAAGATTCTTTTAAAACACTATGAAAATAACTGTTTCTTCAAAAGCTAGTTTATTTTCAATTCCTGCCTCAATAAGATTAGAACTTTAGAGAATTAGAAAGCACCTCTGATAATGACAGTGTCTCAACTGTCATTGAGTTTAAAATGGTTTTCTTTATTCAAAAGACACTATGATGCTGTATAACATTGTGACTTAATTTATACTTACATATCATCTAAGAAATAAGTAACATTTATTTTATTGTATTTTTACCTCTGCTCACATGCATTTAGAGTCATGTGGAAGATTTCGGCCTTCTGAACACCCCGCCTCCTTCGTTCCTGTGACGTCAGATGTAAGGTGTTCATCGTAATCCGGCCCTGCATCTTACAGTGCTCATGTGTGCCCTGGATCTTCGCATCTCCGAGGGTCGGCCTGTGATGTAATGTTCACAGTGTCTATCCTCCCGACTGTCAGGTCAACACTAGACTTCAGTCCCAGTCTTCAGCCTCCGGAGTCAGGTGCCCTGGACCGAACACACACTCCCCGCCGTTTGCAACACTTTGTCCCACTGACATGCTCAGTGTTGGTCACTGGGCCCGTTAGCCATGCCGCTGGGCAAAGGTATCTGTTGTGACCCCTTCTTCTCCGTGACCCATGTATAAATGGACTGCAAACTGGATCTGCTTTGTTCATTAATTTATCTTTAATCTAGTCCGTTCAGCCTGTCCACCGCATCCTTCCTTGCCGGCAGCGTTTCCATGGCGCCCTCACTCTCCGTTCAGCCTCCACGGCCAGGCCCTCCGTGTCAGGCTCGGAACCAGCCCTGGGGATGAGTTTTCTGAAACAGGGGATAGTCCCCTGCCTTTGTGATACCTATTATATAAAACTTAAATTCAACAGTGATATGTTCATGCTTGCAAAATAGACAAATAACCTAGATATAAGTTATAACACCTCCTATATCTTTTAGAAATAACAGCTGAGTATTGGGGATCCTATTAGCAATTAATTGCATGTGAATTAAAGGATCATACCCGTGGCCACACACAATGAGTATTTAAGATTCTTGGCCAGTTATGTCTGCAACGTGGGCTTGCTCTACCTGAGTTAGGGCTGCGCTGTGGGGCTGGCTCCGGAATACAGCTTAGCAGCTCCCTGAGTCAAAACCTGATTTATACATGGAAACAGTTCATCATTGGATATTGGTCTCTATGGAGTGAAGGCATATGAAATTCGGGGTTTGGATATCCCATGGATTTGCAAGATTTTGCAAGCTGTTACAATGTCATGGGCATTATTAATGAGGACTGAGGAGTCCTTCGTGCGTGACTATAATTTGTTTCATGGGCTTAAATCACACTCCCGAATATGTTAGGCCAGAAATCAAAATAGATTTGACTCGCCGAGTCCCCAAAAGAACAAATGTTTCTTCAGAAATTTCATCTCTCTGGCTTCCCTTCATCTCCCCACTTTTTCATTCTTGCAGCCGGAGTGTGCGAGCATCCTGGGTGTGGCCATCCCGGGGCCTGTCCGCGAGCAGGAGAGGAAGACACTGAACAAACTTATAACGTATTGAGTGTATTGCAGTGAGTGGATAATTATACACTGAGATGAGATCTACGAGAGCATAAACGGAATTCTGACCAGTGCGGGAGGTTGTCTGAGGGTCGTTCCATGAAGGATGTGACACGCACCAAGAGATGGATATTGAGCGGAGATACTGAAGGGTAACAATGGTGTCATTAGAGAAGAGGAAGGCGTATAAATAACATTTATCGGAGACAGAGGAATGGACTGGCGAAGAGGGCGCGTGTCGCTTTTAAGGAAGAAAAAGGGGACTCAGACACACACAGGGGCTGAATTAAGCTCGAGGTGTATTCACGGCGGGAGTGTACAGAACTGGGAGGCTGGTGTGAATCATTCTGATCTTTACATTTAATAAAATAATAAATCACCTGAGTGTTCCAAGGAGGACAGCGATATGTGCATTGCTTAAAGTTCACTCTGGCCCCGAGTAGCTGAAAAGGGCAGAAACGGACGCCGAGAAGACGGTCGCGACGGCATGTCATGTTCCGGGCTGCAGACCCGGGGAGCTCCCTTCCGTTACATGTGGAAGGAAATGACGAGAATCGAGAAAACAGAGCAGATGACATCTAGGGAGCTTGTTGAAATATGGGGACAGTGGGCGACAGAGACAGGGGTTTGCGTCAGACGGACAGCAGTACCATTGCACAGGTGGGGGTCATGGCCCACGACCCAAATTGGGTGGGAATCATGGCTTCCTTTATAGGCATGTCTATTTTTATGTTGTTGGATAAACCACTAGAAATGTGTATCTGTGCATAAAACACGTTGGCGATACAAATGATGATACGAAAGGTTTATGTATATATATATATTTTTCAAGGATACTAGTTGGGTTTAGGACTAAATCAGTTACCCTGCCCAAGTACGAAGCTGTGTACAGAGGTGATTACCAAAGGCAAAGCCTCAGTAGTAACCAATAACTTGAGAAAATGGCCTAAGAAATCTTTCTTTGGGGGTACATGAAAAAATGTGAATAAACCACGTTTTAGCTTGCTGCTTCACTGCTCAGACGCCGTCTGTGCTGCCGGCAGAACCAGCCTGTGATGTGCAGGCACAGCCCTTCAGACGGCAGGAGAAAGCCCGCTGCGACCGGGCGGCCGCTGGCAGGCGTCCAGCCACGCGGGGCACTTCCCCGCACTTTCTCTCAGGTCGTGGCCCAGTGCGTACCGCCGCCCTCCACTGTCCCACACCACACCTCTGCTCCAACGGCCTTCTTGCCCCTCTCCATCCATACGACAGCTGGATACTAAGGGACTGGCCACAGCCACAGCGTTCTTTTCCTAACTTTCCCGCACGCCTGCCTCCCCCAAGTGTACAGAGTTCATGGTCACCTCTGAATTCCCAAAGTATCACTGAGTTTCCTACCTATTTATCTCTCAGATGCATTGTTAACATAATTTTTAAATTACTTTATAAAAATGTACATGAATAGGAAGTTACGAACAGATAGTCACAAACATTTATATTATTTTTATTTTTATGTATACGCACCCTTCATTTTGCATTCTACCATTGTATAGAACATTGTAGAATCTTTAAATTTAACAGCAGAATCCAAAGTAAGAGACAGTACAACATATTCTAGCACAGTGTCTCCGTGATGCACAGCACAGCCCGTGAACACACCAGGTCACACAAGCAGCCTACTGGGAGCGTGGACTGTGACTTCTGCGGGGTTTTTAGAAAGCTCGGGTATCTTTAATTTATGTCTGTAGTGGAGGTAAGTATCCTTTTTTGCCCCATAGTTCTGAGAGGCTACAAGGCTGATGAAGCAGAGTAGATGTCTGGCCACAAATTGTTCTACGGGAGATGCTTCTATTCTTCTATTAACATTTTATCATCTTATTTTTATCAAAAATGTGTTCATTTTCTTTTTACATCCAATAGTATTTTGTAGTGGTTTTGCATTCACAGCACAGGGGACAATCATATCCTTTACAGAGTGTCCCCCAGTATCCCCAGTACCCACCTGGCACCGCACACAGCTGCTGCAGCATTCCTGTTCACGATGGTGTCGGCTCTGGAGATGGATGGTGGCGTGGGGGCCACGGCAGTGTGAAGGTCACAGAACAGGGCACTGAAAAATGTTTCAAATGGTAAATTATATGTGATGTCTATTTTATCACAACAAAGATAAATAAATCAAGGAGAGCTGTGTTGCTATCAGATGAAATACATCCAGGAGCATAGAAAGTCATGAGGAATAAAGAAAAATTTTTTACAATGGCAGTGAATCAATTCATGAAGAAGTTCAAAACAGGAGATAAAAACTGATGGAACTTAAAAAGTAAATACATAAATCACTGTAGCTAGTGGTTTCAATAATAAGTCTTGGACAATTGATAGGATACATAAACAAAATATATTGGCCTAATTGACACAAATCAAAGATCTCTCCTCAAAAAAAGAGAAAAGATTCCACTGAAAACCAGAAGAACGTGCTTTTAAAAATATGTAAAATGAAAAATTTGCAAAAATAAAGTAAATTATGTCACCAAAAAGTAGCAATACATTTAAACACACTGAGGTAACATAAAGTGTCATTTCTGACGATGGAATACAAATTAAAATAGCGCCCAACAGCAGATACTGAATTCCATGCCATTGCATTAGGGCCACTGCCCCAACCTCGAGACACCCAAGGTGTCCCTCTGTACCGACCGGGCCAGAGAGCGGGTGTGCTCCCGAGTCACTCCCCTGCCAGTGCCCACCCACGGTCATCCCCTCCCACTCCCCCAGGAGTGACAGTCTCATCCTTCCCCCCACTGCAGCTCCCGGAGCTTATCTGCATCTTATCTACTTCATCTCCCGCCGGCCACAGGGTCCAGTGAAGCCAGCGGCTGCTTCAGCTACAAAGTCCTGTTTAGGAGTTTGCTTCCAGTGGCTGCTCTTGGAATGGAGCATTTTGTTGGAGGGTTGCTTGGGAATGGACCCTGAGACTGAGCGTGGTGTCTAGGAGACCCACGGGGAAGATCTTCGGAAAACACACCCTCTGAGGGATGGGGGAGCTGGGCTGAGTGTAACGTACAGACCCGTGAGTGAGTTGCAAAAGAGGCAACGGCTGGCTCTGTGGGGAAGTCCGGAGTAGCCGTTGCAACTTAAGTACGTTCTGAATGGTGTTGCAAGGGCCAGACTTCACACCCCACCTTGACTGGTCGTTGGAGGGAGGCGGACTGGAGCCCCAGCCGACCTCACTGACCAGTCCCCAATCAGGAAAGCCTCTGTGAGCAGGGGGTCGCCCTCCTGACCTCAGTGGGGCAGGAGCCCTCGGATCACCAAGGAGTCAGGTGGCGTGTCCCAGCACCCGCCTGGGAATCCCATCCGCAGAGTTTATTCTTATTCTCACACTGCGCCACACTTCGCAAATATATTAGCCAGCAAGCAAATTAACAGCATATGGCAATTGTATGAGGATTCCTATTTTTCAAAATTCTTTCTTGATCACATGTCAGTTCTTCCTTACCAACTGCAACCTGACTTCCAGCTTCCTCAGAGGTGCCTCTGACCCACTGGGGAGGGACCAATAAAGGTCCAGTGGGCCCTGGCTGGCGTAGCTCAGTGGATTGAGTGCGGGCTGTGAACCAAAGTGTCGCAGGTTCAATTCCCAGCCAGGGCACATGCCTGGGTTGCAGGCCACCGCCCCCAGCAACCGCACATTGATGTTTCTCTCTCTCTCTCTCTCTCTCTATCTCCCCCCTTCCCTCTCTAAAAATAAATAAATAAAATCTTAAAAAAAAAAGGTCCAGTGGGGACGGCTCTGACCACACAGCTGGAACCGCACGGCTCTGCCTTTCCTTTAGGTACTGCAAATATCCTCAAAAGTTCACTCCATGCGTTATCTGCTGCTAAGCAAATATTAACACATGGCATTATTTAATTTTGTAAGCAATCCTCGTTAGATGGAGAACTGGGCAGATACAGGGACATTAAACATATGTTCCAATTATACTCAGCTGAGAGGCCATAGGGTGAGGATCAAAACCCAGCCATTCCACATTTAAACACGGTATTCTTCTTATCACACAGCCTTTAGAGATTTTAGCCAAGGTCATTTATTTAAATGGCCTTACTAATAAAGTAATTAATTATTTAAGTTAATTTGGGTTTTTACCATTAGGACTCTAAACAGCTCCTGCCTTGGTCCAAGAAATCTAAGTATTCGCACGTCCTGTTTAATATTCTGCCATGAGGCGAGGTTCCCTCAGCACCCGGACTGTCTCCGTGACGGGCCCGTGCTTCCCCCGCGGTGTCGCGGTATTTTTACAGAGCACACGGTGTAACGCTGTAATTAAATACCGAAGTCCTATCAGGATGAGGACACCCGATTTTTCTTCGGCAGAGCTGTGCACCATTTGCTGTCTGAATCCGTGCCTACGGATGAGCATTACTGTCCGCTTTAATTCCATGTTGCTCCGGTGGAGAAGATAAGTGAAGTGCTGAGCAGATGGCTGTCATCACACAATGCAATTTAAAGCCCCGTAAAGGGACCCAGAACTTGGTGCGGCTCTCAGAATCTACGCGAGCAGGTTAGACAAATGGAAAAAAATAAGGGCAAGTGGAACAAAGACGTCGACGTTAAAGATGAAGCCATAATGCAAGGTTAGGAATGGCTTTTAAAAAATATGTTTATAAATGACAAGGAACCTGAGACTCTAGAAACATGTAAGCTCTCTGAACTTAGGCCACCTTGGACGGCGGCTTATCCGCTGAGCACTTAGGGGCGCGGTGAATTCAGCTGGGGGTGCACCCGCCCGCACGACGGTGCTTCAAGCCCAGCTATTCACAGGGCCCACCTGCACCAGCCCTGGCGTGCTGCAGGTGAAATCGAATAGACGGACCTGCACCGACGATGAGCAATTATATTCCTCTGGTCTACGGAAATTTAAAAAAAATCGTTTGCAGTTTACTTGAGTTATAGTTGATTTTTGTTTGGTAAAATCTGCTTTCATTACGTAATTTTACACATACAGTATTCTTCTATTTAATCTACATGTGCTATCTGCAGTCCTAAGGATTTCTATGTTGAGAGCGACCTTAACATACAATTGTTATTAATAAAATGATAATGACAAAAGTTGACGCATCATCTCCACATCTCCCCCACTCCCCCCAAAAAAACCACAACAGTACATCGCTAACAGAGCCACAGGCTGAAAATATATTAAGGGCCACCACAGGGGCAGTGTCATCTGTGACATCAATTCTCCAAACTTATTTGTTATTTTTCCCAGGTTTTTTTCTTCTTATATACCATTTTCTAAATTTTACTTCTAATGTATTCTAAATAAACCACCAACAGTCCTCTGTTTCTTTTTTCCCCTCGCTACTTAAGGTCACACGTGTTTTCCCTCCAGTTCCTCCAGCTCCGCTTACGTTCTGTGTTTGAGTTAGCACCATAGGTCTAAGTGAAACAACCAAGGATATTTATGACAGAAATTTATTTTAAACGTGGAATAAGAGGTGTAATAAAACAATTTCCAGAGTAGCTTCTTTCATTACAGGATATCAGATGAAAATCAGTTTTCTTCTGTTTCTCCTGCAAGCTCTAGGCTTCTCTTGCACTAACACATGCTACTGCATTTCCAATTCCAAGTCCAATCGGACTGAACTAGGAGTCCGCGGGTTTGACTAGGGAAGGGGGGGAAGAGGGGTGTTGCTGGCACTTCTCGTCGGCTGGTCTCCGAAGGCCAGTGGTCTCTGGGTAGCACCTCAGCTTCCATGGCCAGTGTCGCCTCTGTGCAGGGGTGACCAGGGACAACGAGTCCTGGCCTCAGTGCAATGACCAGCTCCCTTGGGTGGGTTGGGGTGGCTCATTTCCTGCCATCGTCCTGTGGGCATACATGGCCCCTTTGTGTGTGGCAGAAGGGAGCCACCCCCAGAACCATTAGCCGTTTGGAAGGTAATACGTGCCCACCTGCACCTCTGGTCCACCGCGTCAGGCTGTCCTCCCCGCGGAGGGGGCTCCTCTGTCGGAAGTGTCTTGCACTGTTTTTCCTCAACCTCCATCGTGGGTGGAGTGACATGAACAGACAGAATGTTTAAGTTTAGAGAACTTCACTTTTTCTACGTTCTCGGAACGGAGATCGCACCTGTGGATTAAAGAGGAGCCTGTTTTGTGAGCTAAATCAGCACTTCAACATCAGCAGTGTCTTTAGGCTTTTCTTCAGATACTACACGGCCACTCCCTATGGAGAAAAACAGTCATTTAAATGGACTAAATGGGTGTCACATGACAAGTTTATTTTTAGTTTTTTATTTATTGATTTTAGAGGGCGGGGGAGGGAGAGAGGAGAGAACACTACCAAACACGTCCACAAACTCGAGTGACACCGGCCCAGTTATGGAAGCTGGGAGACCGAGGGGGAGGCTCCTGTGGGTGGGGTGGAAGTTTTCTTGGGAAGGTCGGACAGTCCTGGGCAAGACGTGCTCGCGAAGCTCTAGCCACTCGTTTCCAGGGGCTCATCAAATACCTGGGAAGAATATCAACTTGTCAAGGGCGAGTCAAACGTTTGGAAATCCTTCTAGAGTCCATTGACTCTCATAATGTCAATACAATATTTCTTTAGCACACATCATCAGTGTTAAAATACTCTGAGGTGTTTAATTGCCTGCTATTTCCTTTCATTCTGATACTTAATTTCACATATTTTTGTCTAATTAAAGTTTTGAAATACATAGAAACAGTGAGAAGCACACATTGCATATTCACACCCACAAAGGCATAGTTGATCGAATTTGATGCTCATTCTTTTAACTTCTGTGTGATGCTCATTCTTTTAACTTCTGTGTGACTCCCATGCTATTGTGTATAGAACCCTACAAACCTTCTGTTCATTGTGTTTACAAAGGGCCACAGCCAAAACCTGTGTGTCGTGGGTGATGATAAGCCATTGCTTTCCATGTTTGCACTGCAAGCACATCTCTTCCCAATGTGTTTAAGAAAATGCAACCTATCAAGTGGGCTGTGGAGGCCTACGGATAATAGAAGAAATGAAATGCTGTTTTCTTCCACTTCCTATAACCTCTCTGGACGGAAAAACAGGTCCAAGTTCACATGCGCATTGTGCCAACATCGCATAAAATTAGGTAGAGAACAGTGAGAGACAAGTGCTCTGATTCCTACTAAGACCCCACTGAATCCCTGGACGCCTTCTCCAGACGACCCTGCGCCCTGGAACTCCTCATTGTCTTCGACCACTGAGGGACCCGATTCCCTCAGTGGTCACTGGAATGACTCACTATTCCTCGGTGATGATCCATGGAAATGGTCTTCCCAGATCTTACCGCTGAAATATTTACAACATTATAATTGCTTTGTGCTGTGGGGAACAATAAAGGAAAAAAATCACAAGCCATGAGAACAGCTAGTTCATAAAAAATATATATGTCTCCTTAACTTCATAGTAACCTTGAGTTAAACAGTGTGTTTACCTTTTCCTGTAGAGATAGAAACAAATATTAAATACTTTTAAAAGCTCTGACACAGGCACATAAAGAAAAGCCCTCTACGGAGAGAGAAACGCTGCGGCAAAACCCAAACTGGGCTTTTCGGTATTGTGAAACCAAGGTCATTGTTAACAGCACGTATCACTTCTCACCCAAGCCTTGCTTGTAAGTGTTCTGTCTTTATCCTGCATGAAACACGTAACTGTTTATGATTGTTTGATTCTAGAAATAATGCATGAGGCATGTTACTCGTACAGTATACTGAAATTTGAAAACAAACCAAGGAGTAAAAAATTGTGTGAGCCGTCACTGTGTGCTCACATATGCATTTCTTCAGCTGCAGTTTATTTCATTTCCATGAGCAATATGAGCACTAGAGCGATGTGAGACGAGTCAGGACTTTATCTCCAAAACACAAAGTAAGCAGAAGACACATTGTCAAAGAGCCACTTGCTGGCTTAGAGTCCAGTCTTGGGTAGTTTATTATATGGTTTGGATAATTAAAGGCATTGGGTTTTGGGAATCCCACATGCTTATCTTCATAAAAAGGAAGCTAATTGTCGATACGATTGGAACTTGTTAGCCTGACCGGGCTGCTCTTCCTATGGATGACACCCAAGCACATATCAGATTTGGGGGTTTAAGATGCAAAAATCTAGGTTTCCTTCCTCCTTTTCTTCACCAACCCTTTCTTAGTTTGGCACAGTTGATCCAACTGTTGCTTCCTAATTAGAAATGCATGCTAGGTTATCTTTCACATTTTATTCCTAGATCAATGTAGTGGAACATTTTGATGTTAGCATTCCAAATTTTCCAAAAGAGCTCTTGGATCACCCCATAGAGAGTAAATATACTGTCACCGTGTGACAGTGTTGCTACCAACATTTATCTTGGTCTCTGTACCTTAAACTCCTGGGGGGCTCTTTCTGCTCCTGCCGCATGAGCTCTCTGCTCTCAGAACCTGGATGTGAAGCTCGTGTCTGTGTGCATTTACATAGCTTATCTGCCAGCTATGTCATTCTGCCTTCCATTGCTTTAGGTTATCTATCCGTGTTTGAAGGTACATAGGTTAGGATATTGGAATCCCATATATCTAAGGAGACATTAAAAATATAGAGCATGATCAGAAAAAAACAACATAATAATTGTTCTAAAAAGGTTAGCTCTGGTGTAGGCTGACTAACTCCCCGCCCACGTGAAAATCAAGACACGATGGTGCTTGCACCAGATCCACATATATGCCCATGGAACTGAATTGACAACCTGAAAATAGAGCCACGTGTCAACTGATTGTTGGTGTGGGTGCCAAGACCTTTCAACTGGCAAAGAAAAGTCTTGTCAACGAATTTGCTCAGTCAACGGGGTTGCCACGTGCAGAAGAACGAAGGAGAACTGCTTTGTTATACCACACACAAGAGCTCGACTTCCTGCGGGAGAGGAAGAGGAACTCGGACCAGAGGAGGAGCACACACGCCCCCACCCACAGGCTCACGGGTGAATTCCGGACAGTCAGCGTTTCATCGGCCCAGCTGTGCAGCCGCTGTGGGGCCCTGTCCTCCCTGGGTGCCAGATTCATCGTCTGTCACCAGTTCCTTCCACCAGAGCTAAAGACTTGGCACGTGTCCATCACACTTCTCTATGAAGAGCTCTGCGGTGATAAAATGTGATGCTTTTGCTGAACTCTCTTACCCTCGTACATGCTTCGATAGTCTGAGGCACTTAAGGACATTTTCCTCTTCGTCCTTCCTCTTCCCCATCTAGGTCTCTACTCCCCCTCCTTCCTGTAAAACACTAGCAAAATAAGAGTAAAAAGCCACCTGAAACCCACCACCAAAAACAACAGCAAAAAGGGAACGCTAAAACAATGAAACTATACGAGAAAAAAATGAGATGTTTACGACTTAGATTTGTAATTGATTAGATGTGGTACCAAATTCAAGACCAACAAAAAAATGCACAAATTGGACTTCATCCAAAATAAAAACTTTTGTGCTTTAAATGTCACTATTGAGAAAGTAAAAAGACAGCTCACGGCATGGAAGAAAAATAATTACTGATCCTACGACTGATGAGAGACTTGTACCTAGCGTTGAAAAAACTTGGCTCAAAAATGAAAAGACCAGCACCCTGATTACAAAACAGGCTGCGGATCTGAACGGCCGCGTCTCCGCAGGAGATGAGCAAGTGACCGATAAGCACACCAAGTGACACCCCAAATCATTAGCCATCAGGGAAGGCAAAATTAAAAGCACCGTAAGGCAACATTTCAAACCCACTAAGACAGCTAGAATCAAAACGTCAGCTAAAAGCCCTGGCTGGCATAGCTCAGTGGATTGAGTGCGGACTGCGAACCAAAGCATCGCAGGTTCGATTCCTAGTCAGGGCACATGCCTGGGTTGCAGGCCACGGCCCCCAGCAACTGCACATTGATGTTTCTCTCTCTCTCTCTTTCTCCCTCCCTTCCCTCTCTAAAAATAAATAAATAAAATCTTTTAAAAAAGATAGTATTAAAAAAAAGAAAGAAAATGAAATTTGGGGGCTCCTGAATACAGTTTGAGTTCATCGCATCCAGACAAGATGCCTATATATAGTCAGTGCCTACTTTCCAGGCACTTTGTGAGCACTTTGTGAGCCAGAAATATGTAGAGATTTAAAATCTAAGGCACAGTGGGCTGAGGGGACTTGCCCAAAGTCGCTAATCTGAAAAGCATCAGACCCGGGAACTGACCCAGGGTTTATAACTCTCAGGCATCCGACTGTGAGATTTTACCTGGTGAAGACGCAGCCCCGTGTGTCAGCACCTGAGATACAGAGGGCTCACGTTCACCATTTAACCTAGGAGCCTTAGACTCTGGAACACGCTGGCCCTGTGAAATGGTCTGGCTTTGCCGCACGAGACGACCAGTGCCACAGGGGCCCGCTGCTCTGATGCGGGTGAGTGATGACCGATTCCTGCGCTGGGGCGAATGGGTTTAGCCAATTTAATTAAACCCACTGTACTTCCCATTAGTGCTCCGGGAAGGACGATGACCTACAGGGGTATGGACTTTGTATGGTCGTACTTCTTTATTGTTGAATAAATGCTGCTCTCACAGCGGCTGGCATAGGAGCCCGTGACCCAACAGGAGTGATGTTTCTGGGTCATATCAATCCGGAACTTTCTGACGTGGAAATCTTGCACTCTGTGTTATGTTAATCACAAAGGGGGGGGGGTGTGCTAAGGAACTGGATATTACATGAACCTGCCAACCACAGAAATGCAAATTAATAACAAATTTAGTGCTGTGAGTGACAGCCTCTAGGTGTAAGGATAAAACAGGCATTCCTGGAAACTTAACCCTTCCGAGTCTGAATTGGCGTCAGTTTATGCTAACATCTGCGGCAAGGCCTGCCCCGAGAGAGAAGGTGTCGGAGCACCCCATCTGTAGTGGCGCCCCCAGCCACACGCTAGTGTTCAAACCGTTTATGTTAGTGTCTTACAACAGCACGATTTTATTCTTTAACATTCTGGAGGCCAGATGCCCCAAAATCCAGTCCCACTGAGTGAAAGTGAGGTCTGGTTCCTCCGGAGACTCCAGGGGCACACCTGCCTCCCCTCCTCGCCCGCCCAGCCTCCAGACACGCCCACGCGCCTTTCTGCCCGCCGCCCTCCTGCCATCCTCAGAGCCGGCGGTTGCATCGGCCAGACCTCAGCTTCCGTCGTCATCGCGTCTCCGTCTGGCGCTCCCGCCTCTGTCTCGCCCTCGTGCAGACAGCGTGATTGTAGTGAAGCCAGATTTATAGTCCGGGCCATCTTCTGATGTCAAGGTCCTTAACTGAGTCACAAATACAAAGTCTCCTTTGCTGTGTGCGGGGACAAGTTAACTGTGTCAGAGGTCAGGACACAGATATCTTCAGGGGAACATTACTCTTCCTACTGTAGGGATTATTGGACAAATGTCAGGTAATGACCTTATGGCCAATACAATAAGATTATTAAAATGATACTTGATTGTCACAAGACTGTCCGCACCGTTATTTAAGTGTAAAATAAATTAAAATAGACTTTGTTGCTAGAAATAGATTTTGTATGTTTTTTATGATTTACATAAAATATTGGAGCAGTGGTTAATGTGTGTGTATGTGTGTGTGTGTATGCATGTACGTGTATATACCCGCCAAGTGTACATATATACATACTTAGCTACATGCATGTATGGTGTATACATGGGATGTGGAAACACAAGGTCGATGGACTTTATGTGATTTGAATAAATGCGCACACATACACACTCTGAAATGAGAACCCACTGATCGAGGGCAATGAGGGTCCCCTTGGGAGTGATTGCGGGGAGCCGCTTCGCTGTTCCCAGGGTCAGAGGCGTCACATGGGCGTTCCCCTCCGGCGGGCCGCGGCCGAGGACTGGCACGCCCCGCCTCGCCTGGCTGTCCGCCGCCGCGCTGCCAAGGACTCCGCGTGCCCCCGCCGTCTGTTTCGGGGTGTCTCCGTGGCTGTCGAAGCCACACTCGGACGTGGTTCATAAATTTTGGATGAACTTGCAGAATGCGAATTCAAAAATTAATGAGCGTGGATTAACACTCTCCGTGGGCAGCCTTTGTTTATGTGCTTAGCACATTAGGCCTGTGACCTGTTGAAACCATTTGCTCTGCACCGTTGCAAACCTACGGCCCGGGCAGGCGCGCTGCGACTGGGTAAGGCGCCGTCAGGAATACCACCAAGGTCTTGGTGCCTCCACTGCTCCGGCTGAGAAGACGTGAGACGCAGGGGCTATGCGTAAACAGAGGCTTACCAAATTTTATCGGGGAAAATCAAGGGCTGTGCAAGTTTCATGATGGCATCAGTACCAAACTTATACTGAAAATGTACTTTAACGCTGTTAATTAATAATGCAACAAAAAGAAACTAGTTACAAAAAAGGTGAACTGTTTAAATGGTATGTTGATATGGTAAGTTTTTTCTTGGTGCTTAAGGACTGGGAGGAGAAAGGAAACTACATATTGCTTCAGAGTGAGACAAGATGTAGAAGTATACATTGCTGGGTGCAGACAATTTATGCAGAAATGAATATGGAATAGTCTTTATGCACAAGCCATGAAAATGGCTAACTGCATACACCTTACCTAAATCTTGCAAAAGAAAGATGAAGCCAGAATTACCTGGTTAGTTTTTTATATGTCTATTCCAAGAAATTTGCATAAGTCTACAATTTCATCCAGAGACTATGGCGATTTGTATTTTGCTTGAATTTTAACAAGACCTTTTTTTTTAAGATCCCGAGGATTTATCTGTGGCGGCCGCGCTGGTGGAGGGAGTGATTAGGCGTGGGCTCACTGCTGAGTGAGAAGAGACTGCCCGACTCAGTGGGATTCTCTGTGAAGCGTTTCATGTGAACATCCTCCGCTTTATTCTTTCGAACATTTTTATCCAATTACACATAACGGTGGTGACATGCTTATCCAATTACAGGAGGCCCTACTGCACGAGACAGCTTTAAATCCTTGAGCGTGAGGGACAGTGTTCACGATGCACAAGTTCTCATTTGGTACCGGATCGCCCCTTCTGTCCCTCCTCCCCCAAAGCATGACACAGCTGTAAATGTCACCCAAGTTTCATGAGCAGAAAGCGGAGATCTGGGAAAAGGACATCCATTACAAGGCATTTACTCTTGTAAAGATCGGAGAAGACAATTAATTCTCTTAAAGGGTGCATTCCATGCCATAAGCACACAATGGCAAGCGTTCGATCAATACAAAGACCTTCTAGTCAGTCTTTGGTATTTCTCAAACTCCTTATTCTTAGAAAAAGGCTGTTTCTATGTTTGCATCATTTTATGTTAGGTCTTCTAGTGTCTCTAAGGGTCTCTAAGCCCCTAAGAGAGTGATTTTTAAATAAGTTATATTTGTACTTTTGCTAACTTTTGGTTGCTTCATAAATTAGCATTTCTGGTGGGAAACATTAGAGACATGAAATAAACGCTTGTGTATTAAAAGTCTGTGTCTGTTTTTCCCCAAATTTATTTCATGTGTAGGGCAATTTATATAGGAGTGGTCAACCCTGAGCCTCCTATTTTAAGATGCTACAGAGAAAATGAAATTTTAATTTTTCTAAGAAGGTACCAACCTTTTGCAATGCTTAGCTAAATATCAAAACATGCAAAAATTCCTTTAATCAGCAACATAAAAAAATACCTCCTAAGCTTTTCTTTCAATTATAAAAGAGAACATCAAAGATGATAACATTTTTCCTTTGTGGCTGAAGTTGGGGGGAGGGTGGGAGTTTTCTATTGCCCCGTAACGATCACCATGAAGTCTGTGGGGCACCGCCCTGTTCTTTACCCCGCAGCTTCTGCAGTCGGGAAGTCCGGGCACCGAGGCACTGACCCCTGGTCAGGGTTTCAATAGTTTAAAACCCGAGTGTCTGTCAGGCTGAGCTTTTATCGGGGACGTGACGTCTGACACCCAGCTCCTGCAGGCAGCCGGGCGAATTTAGTTCCTCGCTCGAGTAGAAACGAGATCCCCGTTTTCTTCCCGGTGTTGGCCAGGGGAACACTGTCTCCTCCCACGGGCCACCGCCCTCCGGTTCCGGGCGAACGGCCTTTGCACGGTGTGGCAGCTGGTTTCTGGACAGCCAGCGGGAGTCCTACTCCATGTCCTGAAACAGAGCCTTGTGTGAAATGATGTCCCATCGCCTTCATTTCCCAGCGTGACCTACCCCGGGACTACGGCCCTGTCACGTGTGCTGCTCATGTCGCTGCACCCACAGGGAGAGGCGTGTGCACTAGTGCACTGAGTCCTCAGGGCATCTCGGAGGTGCGCCTCCCACAAGAAAAAAATATTTTTGTATATATATGATATATATAATGTATATGTGTGCATTATACACACACATGCATATGCATACAGGGCCCAGCAGAAGTAACGCCTGCTTGAGTGTGGTTGGTAGGGTAATAATATGGGTGTCATAATTTATAGTTTTAATTGGAACATTTCACCTAAGATGTCATACTGTGTGCTTGAGGGTGATAGTGTTATGTTACAGAATTACATGCGTATGGCTCTGTAATAAAACAAGGGCACTATTTGTGTCGACCATATATATATATATATATATATATATATATATGGGGGGAGATCGCTTGAAGATTCCCGTTCTGTACCAGCATTTAAAAGCCTTACTTGTCGGTTCATTCATGCATGTATCAACTTGTTCCTCGGAGAGATGGGCGTGCCCGCCAGTGCTGCAGTGAGTGCAACCCGGACCCGAGCTGCTGGGGTCTGCGGACCCCGAAGGCCCGAGGCTCAGCCGCCAGCCGGCGAGACTGCACACCTGCAGACACAGCAGGTTCCAGGGGCCTCGCAACCCCCTCGGGTTTGGAAGTGCGTTAGAATGGCTGGCGGAACTCAGAAAAGCATGGCACTTATGAGTGCAGCTCCGCTGTAAAACATGTAAGCCGGGGCCAGGAGAGTGAAGAAGCACAGAGGGAACGAGCAGGAGGGTCTCGAACCCAGACCTGTGAGCCCGGCCCCCAGGAGAATCAGGACAGCTCCCGAGTCCTGCACGTGGACACACTCATCACCCGGGAGGCTCCCACCGGCCTTGATGTATTTATCGGGGTGGCATTTGGCACATAATTGATTGAGTCATGAGCTACGTGATTGGACTCAATCCTTAGCCCTCTCCCTTCCCAGGAAGTTGGACCGACACCACGTGGCTCAAAATTCCAGTCCTCTCAGCACGTGACTAGTCTTTCTGCCAGGACCAGCCCCCAACGCTGAGTCCTCTCCCCACCATACACTCCGGCGTGGTTCAAGGATCTGCAGAGAATGCTGAAGGCATTCTAATGGCTCGGAACACTCCAAAGCGTGCAAGCTGTTACACAACAGCCCCCTGATCGCCATGAGCTGACCTAGGCTTTTCGGCGGCTCTGTTGAACGTGCGGTGAGAGAATGACAGGAATTAAACCAGTTCTTAAAAAAGGAGTCAGACGGACAGAATGAGAAAGAGAGGAGACTCCGAAAACGTCTGTTAGGGAAAGCTTAACTCCCGGGAGAACAGAGAAAGCCCTCCTTGAGAAGTGACAGGAAAACTGAGGTTTAATGGAGAGTAACGGTGAACAAGGTCTAGTGTGAGTGTTCCGTAACGGTCACCGAATTGCCGTCTATAAAGTGTCCCGGCAAAGTGAAGCCTGGATCAAGGGAGGAGATGGAAGAGCAGCACCTGTTCAACACACAGTCTGAAGGTCAGAGTTGTCAGACGGAGTCTGGGTAGTTAAGGAGGCAAACCACCGTGGAGAACTGTAGGGGATGTGAATGGAGTTAGAAACGTAACCCAGAAAATGGGATATCGCTGAAGGCATCTTGGCGCCGGTAGTCCCTCGTCACCAGTGTCAGTTCCGAAACCTCTCCTTGCTCCCGAGGGGAGCCAAGAGGAGTGGGGAAAGGGAAGACGGGAGTCTGCTGAGGCTGTGCCGGTCCTGGCGAGGGCTGATGGGGACCCGCCGCGTCACCTGTGGTGTCAGCAGCATGGATAAAAGGAGGCGGACACACCGCTTCTCTCTCCGGGAGAACATGAAAGGGGAGGCTGAGAAAAGGGTCCTAATCATGGGCTCACGCTTGACCTAGATCCCCATTACTGAAACACCTGCGTACCAGCCACACCATTACCTCTTACAGACAAACAAGGAAAATATAGCCAAAGGCACCGAAGGTGGGAACAGGCTGACAGTGGCCAGAGGGAGAGGGGAGGGAATTTCAGGGGGAAAGAGCGAAGGGTTTGCAGGAACAAGTATAAAGGACACATGGACAGTAACAGCGGGGGTGTGGAAACGGGAGGGAGGTGGGGAGGGCTGGGGGGGTGGGCTGGGGTTGGGGGAAAGGCAGAAAACCGTACTTGAACAACAATAAAAAACATAAACAGAAAGAGTACCCGCTCTCCTCTCTGCAGAGCCGAGCGTTTGTCACGCACAACCGCACAGCAGCTCCCGAAGACAGGGGCCGCTCACGCTGAAGAGTGCTCCATCCCCACACCTGCTCTGTTTGCCTCGCTGTCGTCACGGCCCCACTGCTGGGCCCCCTTGGACTTCCAAATGGCTCTGTCGACGTGATCGACATTCTATAGTAACTGGATTAGTTAAGTGTTTTGACTAACATAAAGAGAATTAGAGATGACACATTATTCAAAACGATGCCACAGCTTACACTTTGTAAGGTCCCCTCCTGTTAGTTTGCCTCAAAGGGGAAGTACCCGATGAGGCGGGACAGGGAATCCGCAGTGTGACTGATACCCCGGGACGAAGGACCCGTGGACGGGATGCACGGGACTGAACGCCACCAGCCCGGAGTCTTATTCTTGCCATGTTTTACATCGTAACCATGTGTACAACTTATTTTCTTAGTCATTCCGTGTTCCCACTGGAAATGCCATGTGCGAGTCATTTGGCTGCGTGAATGTGCTCCATGGTATATATTCAATCGTAAACTTGCCTGGGTGTTACACTGACGTGCCTGGCCACTCACTCCTATGGCTTCCCCTCTGCCTGAGGTAAAAGGCACAAATGGCGAGGGCTTCAGGGGCTTTATGTCAAGTGTCTCTTGTTCTTTTGTTTTCCTTTTTCTTATTGTTGTTCAAGTACAGTTGCCCCTATTTTCCTGCTACCATTTCCCCTGCCCCACCCACCCCCACCTCCCACCCTCAATCCTACCAGCGCCTCTTGTTCTAATGAGGTGACCCTGGTGGGCTCCTCGGGGGAGGAGGGTTGGTTACAAGAAGGACTGGGTCATGGTCGCAAGCTGGAGACTGTCAGCCCCACTCCCCACTCTACTGAGAAGGCAGCAGGGCTGGAAACGGAGTCAATGACCCGCCATGGCTGTGTGATGAAACCCCCGTAAAATCCCGCTAGTATGGGGTCCAGAGAGCGTCCGGGTTGGCGAGCCCGTGGAGGGTCCGGGAGGCTGGCGCGCCTGGGGAAGGCAGGGGAGCTCCGCAACCTTCCCGCACCCTCGCCCTGCGCACCTCCTCCCTCGGGAGGTCCATCAGTGTCCTTTATCATAATCTCCGATAATAAATGCGTAAACGCAAAACAAACAGTCATAAGTGGCGAGTAATAACAGACCAGGAATCGAAGTTAAATGTACCATAAACTGTCATCAACAAGAAGGTCTGCCTCATAACTCAAGAAAAACACTAATGACAAACACGGCATCATATATATGGATTTCATTGTTGCTCAAAATCTTTGCTTTCGGCATATTAATTGGAAACATGGACTTCTCTGTATACACATAAGCTCTTCTGCCTAAAAAATGTCATTGATCTAATATGTCTCCATGCCCTTTATAAATGATTCAACGTTATGCTGACTGTCTTAAAAGCGGTTAGGAAGATGAGAAGGTTCTCTTATCTCCTTGAGACAGGATTTATAGGCCTCCTGTCCTGAAGCAGGCGGCGTGGCTTTCTTGAGGGATATAACAAATTAGATAGTGTCACTGGCATTTTTCCATAATATGCATAAAATATAAATTTATCCATCTCAAGATTCAAATTTTAGGT
Source organism: Phyllostomus discolor (assembly GCF_004126475.2). Classification (NCBI taxonomy): domain Eukaryota; kingdom Metazoa; phylum Chordata; class Mammalia; order Chiroptera; family Phyllostomidae; genus Phyllostomus; species Phyllostomus discolor. The sequence goes on from NC_040912.2 coordinate 2,480,461, forward strand.
TTGTGTGACTGAGACACAGAAATGAAGACTTTGAGGTGCATACTGTATGAATGACATCTCATGCACTCTAGACAATTCTTATTACTCTCAGTTCCACCCTTGATGTGATCGGAGACGCCGGATGACTTAGCGCTGTCACAGCCTGCCCTCCACACCACGGCAAGCGTCTCGGCGCCCCCCTGACTTGTACTCACCAACAGATTTCCTTCGACACTGCTTCTGCACACTGATCATGTCACTTTATGTCACTGTATTTGAAGCAGCTGAAAAGCTTCTCGTGAACATTTGGGTAACATCGTGGAACGGTATCTCCGTTTGCCTTCAGCCCATTTGAAACATTGATGAGGCAGGGACTGAAAGGTTCTGGAACTTGTTTCAAATGATGTCAGCAAGGAATTAAGTTAGCTTGCTCAGATTTATTTTAATGTCAAAGAATGACATCCAAGGATTACACAGGCCCGACCACCAAGTGAGCCGGTGACCTGTCCCTCTCCGCAGGCACTGGGACAGCCTGTGAGCGCTGTGGGGGAGGTGGCTCTCCTCCACGGGAGTGCTGCCGAAATAGGTTACCTTCCGGCCTCAGTTCCAGGTACACCTTAATGTGATGTGGTTTCTAGATGTGGTGAGATGGATGGAAAGAGCTAGCTGATCACCAAGGCAGCATAGTAGAATGGAAGCTAGTATCATGTCCTTATCTATTTATTTATTTATTTTTAATTAGCTGCAGTAGAAACAGACGAAAGCTAAGATATTCAGCTTCCTCTTAGAAAATGAAATACAGACCCATACCTAACACTGAAAATTAAAAACACAATTTTACAGTGGAAATTTCATGGGATAAACATATTTTTACAATTATGGAAAAATGTGTTTCTATAGCAGAATGAGCTCAAACACACTTATATGGAAATGTTAGCTACAATAATTTCAAAAGTATGCTTATCCTCAAATTCGCTTGCTACTTACACAGAAAACAGAGTTATCTGGTATTTAGTGCAGTTGAGAATGTTCCCCATGAATCATCCGATTTTTATTTGGAGGTCTCTTCCCTAAGGTTACTTCTGAAACCACACTTACAGCACAGACACTGAGCTACAGTTTCTTGGGTTAAGAACTGTACTTTTCCTTGAAGGTGTAACCACCATCCATTCGGGGCTTCTCAGTGGCAGACCCTAAGTTAGGAAGGTAATTCTAAGTAGATTATTTAGGAAGCACAGAGAACATTATTTGGAAAAGAAATGGGGAAGCAATATTATCATATTACAGACAAAACACAAGAAGAATCTTTAAAGTTTTTAAACATAATTTGTTATCTACATTTTCTATACTTTGCCGTATGCCACCAAGACTGTGGTGTACACCGCCTTCCAAGGGGAAGGGAAAATCATTCCTGTTTCACATTTTAGTTCTTTAAATTGACCTGTGCGACTTTTTCTTTTACTGACTTCTTAAATAACCTACTATTGATCATTTAGGCCATCTTTTATTATTTCATATCATACTTTCAATGAAAATAGTAATATATTTTATTTAAAAACAAAGCACCTCAAAATTGTGGTCACCACAGAAGACGATGAAAGAGAAGTTTATTGATCACTGCAATAGCGTTTTACCTGACCACTGAAGGCAATCAAGTAAACATCGTCAAGACAAAAATACATCTTCGAAAAGGGTCAGTTTTTCAGAGACCGGATCACTTTCTGAACAAATAATCTCTACAGATCTTTCCATCTTTAAATGTGAATACTGACAAACGAGTGTGTTTGTATTTCTTTGTTTTCTTGATCTATAACGACATCCCGAAATAACCTGCAGACCGCACTGCTTTGCTGGGATTGTCATAACAAATCGCCACACTGGGTGACTTCAATCACAGAAATTTATTTCCTCGCTGTTCTGCAGGCTAGAAATGGAAGATCGATGTGGAATAAAGTTTGGTTCTTCTGAGGCCTCCGTCGGGCTGTCTGCTCCCTGTGTCTCCACACGGTCTTGCTTCTATGTGAGTCTGGGTCCCAATTACCTCTCTCGTGTGAGGCTGCCATCGCATCCGATTAGGCTGCACCCTGGTGCCTCGCTTTCACTTAATAAAAAAAGAAAAAGAATTAAAAAAAAAACTTATTACCTCTGCCAAGCGCCTGTCTCTAAATACAGTCACATCCTGAGGTCCTGGCGGTTAGGATTTTCACTGACGAATTGGGGAGGGGGAACACCGACCAAAGTCCTTCTACTGCCATAATAGGTAAAAATGTAACAATTTAAAAATAAAATATGTTATTTGCAGAAACATCTCAGTATCAAGGAAGTATTCAGAGATAAGCATCAGCACGATAAATAGCACCCCCCTTGAAATTTAAATCCAATAGCAGTAGTGTTACAAGCAGGAAGACGCGAGGGCTGCATTCAGAGATGCTGCCCCACGCACACATGCACACGCACACACACACACACACACAGCACTTTTAATTAAGTTGGATTAGTGCACAAAATGGCACAGAGAAAAGCATCCGCGAAGGTCTGCATATCTACACAGGAAGCTAAAGAAGCTTTCCTCCTTTTCCCTCGGGCATTATCTTAATAACCGTAATCCAACGTATCTTCACATTTCAGTCCTTGATATATTTTTAAAAAGTAATTTTGTGGACTTCAGACTATGTGCCCAGAAAAATAGAGAAAACTTATTATAGATTAAATTGTACACTATGTTCACCGTTCTGTTTATTTCCATAAAAATTAACACATATTATTAATATTCAAGGTTGCCTCAGTCCTCTGGGTGATCTTCTGGAGAATGAGATAATCCTAATCTCCCAGTGCCTTGGTTAAAGCAGGGGTCTCCAACCTCTGAGCCGAGGACCGGTACCTGTCCGGGCCTGTTAGGAACCAGGCCGCACCACGGGAGGTGAGCTTGAGTGTAATGCGCTTGAATCATCTCAAAACCAGCCCCTGCACCAGGCCACAGAAAAATCGTCTTCCAGGAAACCGGTTCCTGGTCCCAAAATGTTGGGGACCGCTGGGTTAAAGCACCTTCGTTAGTTGGATATTCAAATGGCAATTATTTAATATAAATTGCTTTAGAATAATATTAATTAAAGATATAAACCTCATTTTTAATCTTCTTGACAGAAATATAATTTATTATCAAACATAATTTATTCATAAGTTTATGAACATATAAGTATGTGACATATACTTATGAACAAATAAGTATAATTTATTCATAAGTATATGAAGGGTTTCCCCTGGCATATTTTTAATATATGCCATAGTATGTCTGTGTGTGTATATATATGAATATATATATATATTTCTTTATAGTTACAGTTTGAATACAGCATACTAATTCAGCATTAACACTTTCAGCTCCTGAAAATTATTTAAGAATAAAGGGGAAAACAGCTCTACTTTTAAAGTGTGAGCTACATTGAAACCCCTTATACATCAAATAGTCACAGGTGGGCTGCATAAGGAGGACCAGAGGGCACACACGTCACAGAGAGAAATAAGTGGTGAGAATATCAGGAGGTAAAAACAACCAGCCGAAATCCAGTCCCTGATGTAAAAGGCCCAGCTCAAGGTGGAAAACCTGTATCCATTTGCAACAGAACACTCAAAATGCATGGACTAAAAAACAAACGAATAATAATAAAAGTGTATGTATGGCCTGCTAGGGGACGGACATCAGCATTTTATATTTTATCATGGACATTGTCGTCATCATCATCACCTCCACCTCGGAGAAGTGCCCAGTTACATTTTCAGAACAAAATGCGGAATGAGAGAGAGCTTGCTTTGTGAAATCCGAAAACTGGACAGCCCGTGGGACTTGTCTGACAGCTCCCGGGAGAGCCCCTCCAGACAGGTGGGCCAGGACAGTCCCATTGGTTCCAAAAGCAAGGAACAATTTTTCAACGTTGTTGAAAGAGCAACCGTCTAACAATGCCATAACAAACAAGGTGCTAAGAAAAGTACAGGAGAGCCTACCAACCACACACATTAAAAAATTGTTGTAATAGATGAAAGTTGAAAACATCAAGTCTCAGGTTTCATAGCGAGACATCAGCCCCATCCGTGAAAAAGATGACCAGCTGTTGCAGGAAGGGGGTGGATGCTAAGAGCTGGGGGTGGTTGGAGGGGAGGGGGCAATGGGGGCTGGCGCTGCACGCGAGCTGAGGCTCCAAACCCCTAACACACGCTCTGTTCTTCTATTGGACCGAAGCTACAAAGCACCAATTCAAAACTCAAATTGTGTGGGTTTCAGGATAACAACTGCAGAGCATGAACCCCTGAGCACGAGCAGCATGTGTGGCGAAGGGACCGTGTTGGTAACAATCCCTGAAGCTCATCCTGCCTCTAGATTTGTATCCTCCATCGTCTGGGGAAAGTTAAAACACCCCTCAGAAATGCCCTCCAGAGGGTGGAGAGAGCGATTCAGTTATGGATGATGTGGAGCTCACCTGCCATCAGCTCCGTCCGCCTGCATAGGCTCAGGCTATGTGACCGTGAACCGGCAGTGCTCACTGGTGCTGCTCCCCATACACGTGGGTCACGGTCAACTTTTGCAGAACTGAAGCAGGTTTTGGATAATACTATGTAAGTGACTCCACCTTCTTTAACGCCTCAAAACTCTTCATAGTACAGCACGACTCTGCAAAATCCTCAGGAGACAGACTACAGGTGAGTTGAGCCCGTGTGATTCTTCTATTGTCACAGACCAGCCTCCGATCTGGGGGGGCGCCCCCACCCACCCCTGAGACAACATGTTTTATTCCCAGTCATCTCCCACCACGACAGAGAACCTCAATGTATCCAAGTTGGTTTTGCTTCTTTATAGTGTTTGCTTTCTGCTCCTGACTCTGTACTAGACATACAATACATTTAATTCATTTGTCTTGAGAAAGCTATTTAAATATTCAAAGAGAGTCAAAATATCTTCTCTAGATTGATGTGTTTTATATTTAGCAGAGGAGACAAAAACCCGTTAACTCATCCTCCTAATAATTACTGAGTGTCTCCCCTTTGTCAGCGTGTAAATACAAAGGTGATTTACAGGAGGCATCGCTCCTGCTCCGAGGGACGGCAGCCGTGTGGCTCCGGCAGGCAGCTCTCCGAGCAAAACCAGTCTAATAAACGGGGTGGGAGGTGCCGCTTGTCAGGAAGTCACGGAACAAGGAAATCGAGTCCACGCGAACCTGAGTATCACCCGGGAGAGCATGCCCTCTGTGAGCACGAATTGCTGACAAGGTGCAGGAGGAGGTTAGAAGCATCCTAGGAAGATATGGAGAATAATAAATACCCAACACAATGACAACGTGCTATGACTAAGAGCTAAACTGACGCTTTGGCTCACCTGGGAAGAGTGGGCACAGGATTGTACAGGGCTGTGTAAACCGTTGTATACATGTCGACAAGTTTGAATTTGACTCGAAGGTTAAAGAAACCATCACAGTGTTTTCCAAGTAAGCTGCTCACAGTTTGGAGAGAGACAGACGACTCTGAATGCATCATGAGTCAGGAGAAGAAGGAAGAAACGCTTGCGGCCACAAGGACAGCGTTGTGTGTGTCGAAGGAATCTCAGCGGGAGACGGGGGGGCCCCTTCTAAGGAAGAGTTAGTATTGAGCAAATAAGCGCAGTGGATCCAGGCCTTACAGAGTGTCAAAATAGCAGAGCATGTTGCTAGGATGTGGGAAAAATGAAAAGAGTTAAAGGTAATACCCCTGTTGCAATTTTGGCAAAATTATGGATAGTGCTGCCTTTCATTACGGTAGGAATCAGAAGAACGGATTTAGGGAGAAGATTGTGGACAGGTTAGGGCTGATGTGACTCATCCAAGCAGAGAGGCTCAAAAGAAGTTGCAAAATATAAGCCAGGAGAGAGCGGCTGGAGACGCCTACTAAGGAGACACTGTTTGTAGGTGGAAATGAAAGGCTGGCTCCTGGCGGTGACTGCGCAACAACAAAACCATGGAGAAGAGCAGAGGGCGCGTAGCAGAGAGTGGACGCACCACTGATACCTGTAGGGCAAGGTGGGGACACGGCGGTGGGAAGGAATCCGAGCTGCAGCACCCAAGTGTGTTAGCACAGGGCCCGTGGGTCTGGAAAATGAGGAAGGAATTGGGTGCGAACGGCGAGAGAAAGGTAAAGCTTTGTGTGTGTAAGAGACACCTCTCCCTGTAGTAGGGAGCTGGAGCTTGGGGATGATGGAGTCATTTTAGACACTCTGCCTCAACGTTCTGTTTTCACTTTGGAAAAACTCAGAACGTGCGTCCGGAGGGAGCAGGAAATGTATCATATGAGGAATGAGGAAGGTGTGCGGACCGCAGCTGTGGGCTAGAGAAAGGGAACTGATGTGCGATATAAAGGTGACACGGGACAGGACGGCCCGGGATGAAGCCATCATCGTCCTGCAGTCACAGCGGCATTAATTTGGGCTTTTGATCGAAATTCTCCAGGAAAACTCAGTGTAAGACAAATAAATATTCATAATCTATCTATCTCTATATATGCATACATTTACATATGTTTCTTCATATACATAAAGAATGTCATGATAAGATTAGAAAATCTGACTTTTATGTTTATTACAGAAGTAGGAAAGTTCTGGCACATAACATGCAGGCTGTACCCACGGTCGTGAGCAATTGGAATGGATCATGCAAGGTCCTTGGTGCTGAGAAGGCCAGGGTTTAAGGAAAAGTTGGTTACCACTGAATAAACTGGAGTCTCTGCTACATCCATTCACCCACAACGTGCTGTAACCACAGGATCTGGTTTCCTTGTTAACAGGATGCCTCTGGCTGCTGAGCCGGAAACAGATCGATGGAAAAGGGGCACTAGGCATACAGCAAGACCCACAGTTCAGCAGAGGGCTCCGTCTTAACCTCTGTGTTCTCCCTGTAAACACAGTCACAACCCCATGGTACCACAGCCTCGGTAACAGAAGGAGAGCTGGGTGTACCGGGCACCGGTGCAGGAAGCAGCAGGCACAGTCAATACTGAGCCTGTCCACCTAGAGCACAGGTGCGGGGAGCAATGCTGCAGGTTTAAGGTAAATGGGCCAGATGCAAGGCGTTGGGGAAGAAACAAAACAGGGGGATAGATACCGCAGGATCCTTGCACAGGATCAATAACTCATTTCAGCGCAGTGATTGGGAACGTCAGAGGCTCCCTTTCACCATGGTTACCCGTTTTTCTTCCGCCGGGACAGCTGCCGGAGCACGGAGCGGGATTGCCAAAGACATCCCTTTAACGAGAGCTAGCCCTGCGCTGTGGAGGGATTCGGATGGTCGTGACTGCGGGACCGGGGATGTGTTAGTGCTGAGTTTACACCGGGTGAACGGGAAGGGCACAAAGACAGGCCAGGGTGACAGACGCAGGATCGATACACAGCGACTGCCACCTGCGTGGGGCTACACTCGCCCTGGAGCCAGCAGGAGCGGGGTGACGGAGAGGGTAATGCCGAGGCCTGGGTGCGGCCCCTGCAGAACGGGAGCTGCCGCGGCCGAGGGCCCAGATGACTAGGCGTGGATTTCAGATGCTAATGCGTTCACATTGTCTCTCTTTTTAATTTGTCAAATGGATCACGTTGATGTAAGTTGTTAATAGTAGAAGAAGTTGGGAACAAGGTATAGGGGAACTCTGTTTCCTTTCTTTGCAATACTCCGTAAACCAAAAACTGTTCCAAAAATGAAGTGCATTAAAAACTTGATTACCTACCTATTCATCTCAGTAAGTAAAAAATATAACAGAAAATCTTACATAAAAAATGTAAGATCAAAAAAGGTAAATTTAAAGAATTATAAACAGGAAATACAATACGACCTGTTTGTCTTTTAAATAAGAATAGTGAAATAGGAATAATTATGGTGACATTAACCAAAAACAAAAAAAAAACCCTAAATAATAAAAAAGAAAATGAAACATTAGGGAAATAATTATAAAATAAGAATGGGACAGAATCACAAGCCAAGTGGAGATTCTGAAAATCATAAAAGTACAATATACTACTTTAAGCCAATTAACTACAAAATCAGATAAATAGATAAAATATAGAAAAGTGGAGGCAATGTTTAAGAATGTTCCAGAACTGGTTAAATACAGGGTCCAGCAGAGGTGAGGCCTGCTGGAGTGTGGTTGGTAGGGTAATCATATGGGTGCAATGCTTTATAGGTTTAACCTGAACATTTCACCTAAAATGTCACATGGTGTGCTTGAGTGTGATATTGTTATGTTACAGAATTACATGCTTACGATTCTGTAATAAAAAGGGGTGTTATTTGTTCCAGACCTTGTATATCAACCCAAAATTTCAAGGAAGTCGGTGAACACAGGGTTGGATAAAGGTGAAGAAAGCCTCATCAGGAGTGCACACTAAAGCTGCTGAGAAATCAATGAAACAGGCAAAAATCTTGAAAAGAGCAGATAATTTTAAGTGAAATTACAATTATAGTGACAGATATATTCTCAAAAGAAATGTTGAGGCAAGAATAAATTGACTCTTTAAAGTTAAAAAAAAAACAAAAACGAAATCCTGATGACCTAGATTCAATGTTCAAAAAAAATATCTCTCACTTGAACTTACCAAAACCCTGGAGGAAAGGCATTAAGCTGGTTTATAGACCCACAGACTGTGGGCAACTCAGGACAGGGACCCTTGAGATGGATCACAGAGGGATGGGGCGTCCCCAGAGACATCTGGGGGAGAGCTTCCAGGCCACAGACCTGTGAGGGGGCTCTTGGAGGAAACCGGCTCTCCCCGCATCGGAAAGGTAGAACCAGGAGCCGAGAAGAGTCAAGGCAGCTAGCGTTCCCAGGACGGAGGGCCAGAGAGGAGAGAGTGACCAGGTGACAAAGCTTCCGTGGTGCAGAGAGGGTCCCGTGTGAGTCATAAGCCTGATGCAGAAGAGCGCGTGGGCTGGCTCCCGCCGTCTGGGGAGGGAATCACCTGGGCGGGGGGGGGGGGGCAGCGGGAACAGACGTGAGGGCTCACACAGGAGCCACTGGTCCTCCCGCACCACCGTGGGAAGCTCCGGAAGTCACGCAGAGGGAAACTATTCCAAATAACTTTACATTCAGTGACATACATATGTAATAGATACAAGTAGTTACTCTAACATTCTTAGAGTTGACATAGAAAATTATCTTGGGAACCAGAATGTTCGCCATGGGGGTGGAATATAACAATCTAACTCAGATATTGGCAAAGCCAGTTTACGCTACTTGTCATTGATGATGTGTTTGGGTGTATTTATTACATCTTATCTTGCAATTTTTAAAGCTGATTTTCTCTTTCTCTTTATTGTCTCGAGGCAATTTTTCTTTATTGGTAACTGTTAAAAAACGTGTTCTATTTCTCTAAATGTACATTTCCTTTAGTTTAGATTCAAACTATACACATTATTTCTTGTGAATTAAAGATCGTTTTAAAATTTTGCATGCCTGTTTAACTTAAACATTCTAATATCAAAATATCCTCTTTCTTCATCTCTCTTAGAAAAGCTACTTGAGTTATTATTCTTAAAATCTCTTGAGTTACTATTCAAACTTCCATTATTTCATTTGTATTAACCAAATTAGGCATTATTAACATTACTTTATTCAGACAACTTGCTATTTTAATCTTACTGTTTCTGAGTCGTATTGGTTATGTGCAGAGGAAGATTTTCAGGTGTCTGGATGTGAATGACCGTGGCATAACTAGAGATGCTCTGTGTACTGGGGGGGCGGGGCTTCTGAGCAGCCAGACGTCGGCTACCGAACGCTGCAGTGACACTAGCCACGGGCCACGCCCACTAACGCCGACCGTGGGCCGAGCGGCCCCATTTGGAGGCACGAATGGTCAAGTTCGGTGAGAAAGAGCGCGAAAGCACAGGCCGACCATGACTAGAGAGGCAGGTAGGTCGCCCCAACTGCGGAACACGGGGAAGGGGGCCAGCACAGAAAGCGTCAGTGAGCAGTGATAACCTAACCATCAGAACACCCTGAAATGAATGTTTACTTCCCCCCATTTTCGGAGAACGCACAGGCCCTGGTCTGCCAGGACCGTCACCACAAATCCCCCAGTCGGGGCGACACAAACGGCAGACAACGTTCTCTCCATCCTGGAGGCTCCAAGTCCGAGGTCAAGGTGAAGCGGGGCTGGTAGGATCTCAGGCCTCTCTTCTTGGCCAGAAGTGTCATCACGTGCATCTGGCTCTGTGCCTCTGCATTCAAGTTTCCTCGTCTTGTGAGGAAATGGGGACCGGGACCCACCTGGATTGGCCTCTTTTTAACTTCATCACCTCTTTAGAGACTGCATGACATGGGGAGGGTCCTGAGCAGGGGAGTGGGCGCGAGGAGAGGGGGCAAAGGTACAGGGAGTGTGCAGCATAAACGGTAGGTGGAGGACAGACAGGGGGAGGGTAAGGACAGTACAGGAAATGGAAAAGCCAAAGAACGTGTATGTATGACCCATGGACGGGAACTAAAGGGGGGGGTGCAGGGAGAAGGGGGATAAAGGCAGGGAAATGGGACAACTGTAATAGCATAATCAATAAAATGTATTTTTAAAAAATAAAAAAAGAAAGGAAGTCAGCCCCGTCAACTGGGAGGGACTGGGGCTGTGAGTTTCGGCAGGGCACGGGAGCTGTATTCAGCCCCAGCAAGGTGATTCAGGTGGACGGAGTGAAACAGGCTGTGTCAGGGGACCGTGCGAACTCAGGTACCCGGACTCACACCAGGCCTTTGTTATCTGGTCTCATGATTCCATGGTGGAGACCTCCAACCAGACAGGACTCCAATGTTTTAGAAAGCTATTCGGGGTGTCCTATGGAGAGTATTGCCTATGAAGATATGTTTTCATCTAAATGTTTAAATATCTATTTGCATTCACATGCTATTACTTCCCATGTCAGGATAAAGCTTACCAAAGTAAATGTAAACAAGGCAGAAAATGTTTTCCCAATATTCATTTTGTTGAAAAAAAAAACCATTGTGGAGCTACTTCACTTTCAAATATGAAGTGCAGGTTTATACATATTTTTGGAGCACGACAGAGATGAATTTCTTTAGAGTAACTAAATTTATCTGACATCAAATGGATTACGTTTATGGGTATAGTTTATTTCTACCAAACGTTGCTTTGATGGCCCCTCATCTCTGTTGATCAAAGATATATATGTTTACTTTCCTCATTCAGGAGTTTTTATACATCCATTTTTCTTCTGTCAACTCACTTATGGGTGAGCCTGCTTACACGGCAGATGCGGACCCGGGAGCCTGCCTGCCGCTATCCAAGGTGCTTACCTCGACAGGTGAGGATGGGGATTTAGTGCTCCTCTCTGCTTCAGTTCCCAGGCTGCAGACTCGCCCGGGGTGCAATCTCTCTCAGAGACAGCGGCATTTCCTGGGAGTGTGCAGTTATCTATTACGGTATGACTGTTTGAGAGCCCGGAGCCAAACGGACATTATTTTCAATAATCCCCCCAAATAAAGAACTCAGATCAGACTTTATCAATGTTGAAGTCTTTACGTCAAATCTCAGAAGATGACACTATTGATGATAAGGATTGTGTGGGATACTGAAATTAAGGATCACTGGTGAAAAAAGAAAACCAAAACGTAATTTTCAACATATTTGCCTTTCATCCAGAAAGCCACATCCCTGATAGATACCCACCTACACAGCAGGGTGTTATTCTTGGATAAAATCATTGCCCCCTAAAAGTTGCAGAGAATGGTAGTAACATGATTCAAGAAGGTAGGAAATGGAGGCCATGGCTAAGGTGGAAAAATAGGATGGTTTCCAGGTGCTGTGATTCTCGCCGCCAGTATGTCTGTCTGTCTGTCCATGAGAAAACCACGGTCTCAGCTCGCTGTCTTCTAAGTCTCTACAAGCACCTTCATCGCCATGTAAAATGCACACTTTTTGGCCCAGTTTTTGAGGGAAAAATAAGGATGTGCATTATACATGGGTAGTATTAATTCCATATCTATATAAATGTTTTTAATTGTTTTATTTAGGCTTATGCATTAAAAGTGCAACTCTAGGAAGCAATGACGATATCCATACGTAAAATAATACCCTAGAATATGAGAGTTGATTTTGTTTCTAAATATCAATTAATTAATTAAAAATAAAGCAAAAAATTATTTTTTTCCTGAAAGTCTGGGCCAAAAACGTGGGTGCGCATTATACACCACACAATACGGTAGTTAAAGACATGTGAACACACACCGTCACCCCGTTGAGCCAAATATTGGACTTCAAGGTTGCAATGGGCAAACTCCAATATTACTTATAGTTTATGCATGTCAGATCTATTTAGTTAAAGCCATCATTTATGAATAATTTGGACTTCATGATATTGACCAGTTTTTGCATATTTAAAGTTGCATGATTACAATTCAGCACTGCTTTTAAAAATATATTGTTCTGTTTCTAACATTTAGTTTAGAATGAATGGTAGAGGAGAAGGTAAATATGACTTCTAAAGGCTTATGGCATGACTGAATCTAATATACCCATACCTGTATTTACCTTTAAATGTGGATGAATTTTAATGGTAAGATTCTTCCTTTCCAACCTATCCTAACTCACAAAGCATGGTACTCAGCATGGTGGCGTTTATTTCCCCCACATGTATTTTATAAAAAGCATTTTAAGAATCACTTCATAGCCCAGTAGGAGACTTCTACTTCTTGGACATTTTTAAAAGAATATTCTCAATCACGGACATTTGGAATGTTTCTTAATGGAAAAAAAAAATGCTTGTGTAGCAGACAATTCCTTTAAGTTTGCAGCGGGCGAAGGGCCTGAGAGATCCCTCCCAGAGGAAACGCTGGCTGGAGCGTGCGGACGCGCAGGGGCCAGGTGAGGACGGCCCACTCTGACGACGAGGTCCTCGGCGTGTGACCGCCAGCTTGGGAGACGACACGACTGGGCACCTCGACGCCGCACAGGAATTGCAAAGAGGTCCCACGGACCGCGGGGCATGGGATCACGACACCGTTACCGGGGGCAGAAAACTTCCTGAGTGGCCCTAAGTGGTCTTCTAAATGATCCCAGAATGTGGCTAAAAGGCCCTAGCGGGTTGCCGCATGTCCCTTTGACACACCCGGTACGCCGTGTCCTTCCGATGTGAGGGATGGAGCTCGGGAGCGCGCAACCACCACCGGCAGCTGCTGGAATTCTGCCAGGCGTGAGCGATTTGCGGTAAGGACCACGGCCGGTGCGTAACTCGGAGCAAACGCCTCATTCTCCTCTCCTGCTAGGACAGCAGCTGGGCACTTAAACAGGGAGCAGAACTACCTCAACGACATCCTGGTGCGGAACCAAACCACAGAGCGTCCCAGGCAGAGCACACACAGGGACTGCAAACATGACACAGCAGCAAAGGAACCAGAAGACCCAACGGTGGCATAACTGGGCAGGGATGACCACGTAGGGCTGGCCGGCTGGCTGGCGCAAACCCAGATACTCCGGCGGGGGCGGGGCATCCTGGTTACTCGCGTCTCCCTCCCAAACGTCCCTATCTGCAACAGATGTCGTCACGTCACAGTGCAAATCTCTACTCATCTTAGCCACCGTCTTAAAATTCTTTTTATTTTGTTCACTTTGCTAAATACTTACCAATTTTATAGGATAAATTTTATAATATAATAAGTTTCTAAGCCCTGGCTGGCGTAGCTCAGTGGATTGAGCGTGGGCTGTGAACCAGGCATCGCAGGTTCGATTCCCAGTCAGGGCACATGCCTGGGTTGCAGGCCATGACCCCCAGCAACCACACATTGATGTTTCTCTCTCTCTCTCCCTCTCTCTCTCTCTCTCTCTCTCTCCCTTCCCTCTCTAAAAATAAATAAATAGAATCTTAAAAAAAGATTAAAAATAATAATAAGTTTCTCTTTAAAGACAATGGATTAAGAGTTTATGATGGCTAAAATATTTATAAACTTCAAAGAGATTTTCTTGTAGTTTTGGATAAACTGAGATTGGTCAGCATCAATACTTATTTACAAATTATATTTCACCAAATCTTATCGCATATTTTCTTAAAATATGTCATTCATCACCTTGAGTTTTAAATTATACTGTGTAGAATTTTTAACTTGTCAGTTATTACAATTTCACACTCTCGGACATAATATATGCTGTAAGCACTTACCATTTTAGCCATTCTTCAAGAAATTAGGTCAACCTAAAACTTTAAGAAGCACTCAATAAAATAAAGCATACATGGAAAATTTAAAAATGTATTCCAGATATATTCATAACCCTTCCAGGAACAGTAAAAAGAAATATTCGAACTAGTTTGACACTTGTACATTAATATGTGCATTTCCATAATGGAACCACATTTCCATTAAAATGCCCATTAAGAAAGCCTGCACCTGTGGCGTGCAGGCCCTGCCCTGGAGAACGAGGAACCAGGCCAAGCTCGCGTGTGAGGCGCGTGTCAGCACGGGGTTCCATCTTCAGGGGGGAAGCGAGGACACCATCTCAGGGCATGAAGGACCACTAAGGTACAGGCAGCAAACCCTGGAAGGTAAGTCTGTTTTGTAGTTTGATTTTTGCAAACTCTGAAATACACAGTCAAATAATTACTGTCGGAAGTTCCAGCTTCTACCCAAAGGGCAGACGGCTGGTAAAGTGTCTCGTCTATAAAAATTACGTGGGAAAAAACTGGATGATCTTCAACTTCATAAGTTTTTGAACCTACCAGAGAGGCGGGGTTCAATGCAGTTAAGCACCCTGAACTCCCAAGAAAGACAGGTACCTCTGACCGGACGTGAGAAGCAAGCCCGGACTCACCTGTGGCGGAGCACGGGAAGAACAAGGACGTGGTGATGCCTCTAAGCAGGTAAGAACATCGCCAAAGTGCCCTGTGCATTGCTAAAGGCCCAGCACGGCCTCGTATGAAGGTAGCCACGGAGACAAGTCTCATCCGAAGAACAGAAACAGCAGAAAAGCAGGGTCGAGATTGTTGCTGCTTAGAAAGAGAAAAAAAATTGACTCCAAACAAGTATTAGATTTTTTCAATGACAGATTTTGGGTCCTTCGTGACCAGTAACCTGCTGACCACTCCTGGGAAGCCTGGGACAGCGGCTCAGAGAGATGGGCCCGCAGGTCCAAGTTCAAGCACTTATAGGGAGAGTGACTGTGACAAAGTTCCAGAAACTCTGAGACGAGCGCATTGGCACCAGAGTTGAAGTTCCCTTCATTTACCCAAAGCCAGGCAGCATCCAGTGGGCACCCAGAGAATGCCTTCATAATTAGGAAAAGATGGTGCTCCAGCTTTCTTTAAACCTAAAGTAGCCCAGGGAGAATGACACCATATATTTCCCGTTACTGGAAAAAAAATGGACCACAATAAAGCCTTGACTGCTGTCCTATTTTTCATTTAAAAACTATTAGTACGGTAGAAACAAATAACACTGTAATCGTTTCAAAAAAAAAACCAACAACATCAATAGCCATTACAGTAAATATTCACCACTGTGTTTCATTTGACAAGGCTATCACAGGATTGTTTTGTCTTTGTTTTTTAATAAATTGTTATCATTTTTCTTAGTGTTAGGCTAGCGAGCTTTCTATAGATGAAAGTCATAACCCAGTGATCTTGGAAAAGTAATATTTACTCTTTTCACTAATGCTGTTAGGAATTTTCTTGGAATCCAGTGGTGAGTACTTATGTTTTCTTTGAATAAGTTTGTTTTTATACATATCACACGTAAATGTTTGGACCTAAGCTCTTAGATGCCAGCTTCATGGACGCTGTGGGAGGGGCCAAAAGCTAGTCACGTGCTTTTCCTCGATCTGCTGGTCCCCCAGGGGAGCTCAGCTTTAGCAGATTCATCCAGGTGTGTGACCCGTACATGGAGGTGCGAGGTAATATCTGGCTTTTCCATATGCACATAAAATTCAGCCAAAACATTTTTTAAAAAGCAAATGTTACAAAGTACGAAGAACCCTTTAAAAAAGTTATCTGGTCAATGATAATTCGATAGCTTTTTAAAGAGAAAGGTAAGATTCATGGAGAGGGAAATCTACGTAGCAGCTCTTTCAGCTGAGAGTACTCGATGCATCACTCGAACTTTAAATATTTGGGGGTTTCAAATCTAAATATAGATTGTGAGATTTGATTGATTCATTTAAACCCAGACCTTACTCACCCCTGGTATTTGCACCTTAAAAATTAAATCATTAGACCCATCGCCAAAATAACTTTAGGATATATGTCTGCTATTGGTTGTGTTTCTCTGGAGAAACTTATTGGTAATAATAACTTATGTTTTTTTAAAAAACTGGTGATACTGATTTTTAAGTGGGACGGTTAGGATGTTACTCATACTATAACAGTTGTGTGAAGAAAGCTCTAATCCCTGAGGAGAGACAGAGAGGAGAAATGTTTTGGCTGAAGAGACGAGAACTCCGCGCCCATCGGACTCGAAGCGAAACAGCGCTGGCGGCTGCTCGGGGTGGAGCCCGGGACTTGGATCCCGGGCGGAAAGTACTGAAGCTCCAACATTAAAATTGCATTTACCTGTCAGACCTTGTAAAGCAGATGGCAAAGATGGCTCTTTTCATCTCACAGATAAAGATGATAAGTTACAGGGAAGTTCATGTTTCTTATCTACTGTGAGATAATATGTCATTTTAGGAGCTAAGGACAAAGGACAGGTTTCTTCCCCAAACTGCAGCCCGGCATCCCTCGCGCTGGGTTGCACCCTGTAATGACAACAGAAACCGGTGTCCTGAAACCAGCTGGCGGGACCTCGGCAGCAGGGACAGTGCGGGGAGTGTTGGTGTTTGTGAGGGACCGTGCACCCAGCGTGGTGTCGTCACGGATGTACTTGAACTGGTAAGCGGGCCGCCCCACAGACAGGCAGCATCTGTTCGGCCAGGATGTTACCTGTTCAGAGGAATTAATCGGCGGCTCTTTTTGTGCGTTCTGTCGACGTCTGAGTTCCGCACGGGTAATTGTTTGATGAGGAAGACAAAACAGCATGTCGCCCTCCTTCCTTCCTTCCAGGCATCGCTTCTCCCTCCTTTGTTGGGAAATAGATGTGCGTCTTGGAGTGGTTTGTAGTGACAGTCAGGAGAGCCCACAGGACTGAAAACCCTACAGAACACTCGAGAAAATCTGCCACTGCAGGCGAAGCTTCAGTGTTTCGAGTGGCCCTGGGCTGGCCTGTCCAGCTGCACGACGCAGAGGTGACCGCTCTGCAGAGAGCTGCGTGGGATGCCTGATGGCCCAGGGTCACTGCTCTGGGAGGCGACAAAGGGAGTGGAGTCACTCTTGTGGTTTAGTTTTTGTGTATAACCTCCTCCAAGTCTGACAAACTTCACCGTAAACTCTCTCTCTCACTTGGAAAATACAAGAGTGCAACCCCTAAGACTTATCCTACCCACGGGGTCAGTTGACATTGTGCTTTTTTAAAAAATGGAGTTGATTGGGGTGACATTGGTGAATGAGGTCATATAGGTCTCAAATGCACGGTTCTACGGTGCAGCCTCAGTCTATCACACGGCGGCGTGCTCACCATAAAGGGTGGAGGGGCATCGGCCCTGAGGACGGTGCAGGCGGGATCTCCGAGCCGGCCCACTGAGCACTGGCGTCTGGTAGCGGGCCGGAACATTCCCCTGTCTCTGTCTTCACGCCTGTTCTGGGCGCTTCCCGAAGCCTGGGAATATAGTTTTCGTTTTCCGGGTGATTCTTCTGTTGTGTAATTTTTGAAGCTGATAAAATTTCATAACTAATTTGTTCAACCAACTGTTCAATATTTATACCTTGAACTATCTCTGTAATTGGTTTTTCTGTGTTATTTCCAACAAGGCGAACTGTGCAGAACAGGGAATAGACCGGGTGTGGAGAGCCAGGGATGTTCAGTCGAGCAGGCAGGACACGGGGTGGTGGACAGACTAATGAGCACCCCAAGTCCCCACGCCCAGGGAAGAGGGTCCAGAGGGCAGCTGTTGGCCATCCATGGAGGGAACCGCATCAGTAAGATCTCACTCGAGAGAAGCTGGGGGTGTGCACTAGGACACGGGAGGAGGGGAGGAAAGGTGGGGATAAGTAAGGAAGCTTAGAATCCTCACGGGGAGGAAGGCAGCTGCCTGAACTGGACCTCAGGGGCCCCCAGGCACAGGCAGAGCCACAGGGACAGGACGCATGGTGGACCGGAACTGGGAGCAGAGAGGAGGGGCCATGGAGGAGCCGGCATCCCGCGCATCTCTGCAGACAGCCCTGGGACAGCCCGGGGGCAGCACCTTCTGTCCCAGACTAGCACCCAGGGTGACTCGCTCGCCTCCGAATGCATGGCAGAGGCGTCCTGTTCCCACACAAGGTGCCGCCATGGTGACGGCTCTGCTGTCACCCCTGGGACGTTCTGCCAAGGTCAGACAAGCACAAAGGCGATTTAATGTTGGGTTTTACATCAGGAGTATTTGGAGATGGTCAGGGTTGCCGAGGGGACTCCCGTGTCCAGATGCATTAGCAGGAATTAAAGAGGGCTCACTTCTGCCCTGACTACCCTCCCACTGATGTGTGTCACGCCCCCCCCCCACCGGAAAGTGAGCAACCAGAATACAGGTTCAACATATTCCCGTATGTACCCAGTCTTAATAGGTTCATGAGACTGTTCCGCATTTTTATTCATTTTACCAACATCTTACCAACATAGACAAGGACAGATTCGTGGGTTCCTCGGGATGGTTGGAAAAGGATGCAGCTTCCCCAGTTCCCGAACAATTCCTCAGGGTCCCTGCCCCCCCACTCCCTCCGCTGTCTAGAGCAGGATGACTGTGGGTAAGACTTATCTTGCCTAGTCAGCAACAAAGCCACCGTGGGAACATGGCTCACCTGGAAACACCTTGCTCAGAGTGCTCAGGACGCTTCATCCTGGAGGAGAAAAGGGATATTAAGGGAAAACTGGTGAAATCCCAATGGAAACTCAACTTGAAGTGATAGTCTAATGCCCATGCCTGTGTCCTCATCTTTATCATTGTACCATGGATATGCAAAAGGTGACAGTCACATGGACACTGTACCACCTCAACCGTTCTCCCCTAAATCTAACAATATTTAACAATAAAAATCTAAAATTAAAAACATACAGGTCTTATACCACAAGTATCACCCATTAATAGTCTGCAGAACTTGACTATGCACTTTGAAAACAGCTGGAGAGTTGATTAGTCCCTGCAAGCTCAGGGTTGCAACTTGACTTTGTTGCATGCATTAAAATTTAAAGAAAGCAACTATTAAATATTAATCAAATCTGCCATCTGACCTATATATCATAATTTTATACAACATTGTACGTTTAAGATGAGGCTTGAATGCACTGTAATCAATCAATGTCTAAACTCCTTGCACGCCACCGTAAAGATCTTCTCTTTGAAGATTCCCAGACAAGGAAAGGTTTCATTATCACAGCGTTGGCTCATAAAAAGTTTTTATTGAGCTAATACAAATACCCATTTATTTTTTACCCAGCATACCATTCTCAGCCTCTTATTTTGACAGAAAATAAATTCAATGTAAAAGCTGTAATCCTTGTATCTTCACACTAACAAGGTACAAAAATCTCATATTTCTTCTTGTTTCAAGAATCCTTTGTCTCTCTTTTAATGGTATTTGCAAGTCTTTCTTTATATATTACTCATAATACCTTAGAAGATAAACTGAACATTTTATATACAATATAATCTCATCAGCAAAAACCTTAAGAGGAATCAGAAATCTATTGTCTACATACTTTCATTTGTTAACATAACTTAAATTCATATGAGCTCTTTACACTATCGAAATACATTGATAGGCCCTCCCCCCTCACACACATTTCTTGTAGCATTTTCTTATAGCATTTCTTACAGATATTTTTGAATTTGGTTTTCTAGACCAAAGTTTTTAGTCATTGGCATTACAGAATTATTCTTAAAAGAATTATAGTACTATTTCTTCCCTTCCAAACTACTTTGAATACTTAATTTCTTTCTTCTTGTAACCTTTAAAGATATAATTATTATCAATGTCATTAGCTGAAAAAGAAAGAAAGAAAGAAAGAAAGAAGAAAATAATCAAAAAGCTGCCCTTTCTTTGTGAGCTAATGGTTGTTTGTAGTGGTATGCTTTGATTCTTTTCTTTTTATCCTTTTTTTATCCATTATAGACTTTGCTTTGTGATTACTATACGGCTCTCATAATACATCTTATAACAGTCAGTTTTTAGTTGTGTCATATAGTGATTTACAGTGGAAATATGTGTTTTCTGTCCCTGTTCCTGGCATAGATCTCCTAAGACCCTAGGGATGCCCTAAGTGATAAGAGTGATAAAGGTGTCTTGATATTTATAACGAACCCTATGCAACCACACCCGAGTTTATATTAATGAAGTGACTTGCTAAAAGTGCCTAAAGATGGGGACTGGATGCCAAGGGCACCAACTGTGTCTTCAGATGGCTGGAACCTTCAGCCCCACCCCCCTCACCTCTGGGGCTGGAGACTGAGTTCAACCACCAACGGCCAACGCTCGAATCAATCGTGTCTAAGTGGTGACACTTCCCTGAAATCCCCAAGGACGGGAGCTGCAAATCTGCTGGCAGCTGCATGGAGAAGCAGGGAGCTCGGGGCCCCGGCAGAACATGTGGTCGCTCTGTGCTTCCCCCCACACCGGGTCCTGTGCATCCCTTCCCTCTGCCTGTTCCTGAGCGGCACCCTTCCAGGGTAAACCAGCAATCTAATCCAACAAATACAGGAATTCCCTGAGTTCTGTGAGCCACTCCGGAAAACTAACTGAACCCAAGGAGGCAATTGTTGGAACTCCCGACCTACAGCTGCCTGATCAGAAGCACGGTTAGTAGCCTGGACTTGCAGTCGGCATCTGAGGTCGGGGACGGGTGGGCAATCGTGCAGGACTCAGCCCTTCACCTGGGTCTGATGCTGTGTCCAGGCAGAGAGTCACGGAGCAGCACTGACTGCAGAACACACCCTGGTGCCTGGGACTTGCTTGTCGGGGCGGGCGAAGCCCCCGCACCTTAGAGTGGGAGCAGGACTATTAAACTGATATCAACTTACCTTCAGTTGCATAACAAATTCTATACAGCCCTGGCTGGTGTAGCTCAGTGGATTGAGCACGGGCTGCAAACCAGGCATCGCAGGTTCGATTCCCAGCCAGGGCACATGCCTGGGTTGCAGGCCATGGCCCCCAGCAACCGCACATGGATGTTTCTCTCCCTCTCTCTCTCTCTCTCTCTCTCCCTTCCCTCTCTAAAAATAAATAAATAAAATCTTTAAAAAAAAAATTCTATACATTAACTTGCCCACCTCTAATTTATGTCCGTGATATCCTGATTTACATCTTTTTACATTGTATAAGTACTGTAGCAACAGTACTTTTAACTTTCGTTTTTTAACCTGTACCCTAGAGTTCAATGTGGTTTGCACACTACCATTTCAGTATTTGAGTATTTTGAATTTGACTATAGGTTTACCTTATACCCGTGAATTTTATGCTCTCCTGTTTTCATGTTGTTAATTAGCATCCTTTTTGTTTCAGCTCTAAGAGCACCCTTTAGCATTCCTCACAAGGCAGTTCTCGTGGTGATAAACTCCCTCAGCTTTTGTTTGCTGGAGAAAGTCTTTATCCTGCCTTCACTTTTGAAGGATAACTGTGCTTGGTAAAGCATTCCCGACTGACAGTTTATTTCTTTGAATGCAGTAACGTGTCACTTAATGATGGGGATGTGGTCTAAGACATGCGTCGTTAGGCGATTTCATTATTGTGTGAGCATCATAGAGGCGCTTGCGCAAACCTAGACGGTGCAGCCCACATGCACCTGGGCTGTGTGATGATGCAGCCCCCGGGCGGCTGGGCTGCACACCTATCGGGCAGGTCACTGTGCCGGACAACACAGGACTAAATCAAGCACAAGAGAAAGTGTTGCAAATCAAAAGACCGGGCAAAAACAGCATAATACAGGGTATTGTCTTACAGCAAACTTTTTTAATAAGTAGGAAGTGTACACACTAAAATAATAAGTATAGTGTAGTAAGTACATAAACCAGTAACATAGACATTTATTAGCATTGTCATTCATTATGTGCTGTTCATCGTTACATGTGCTGTAATTTTCTAAAACCGATAGAAAGGTAGGTTTTTTGCACCAGCGTCAGCACAGACATGTGAGGCATGCCCTGCGCAATGACGTGAGGACCGCTATGACGTCACCACACGGGAGATACTTTCCAGCTCCATTATCGTATATTCAGTTCATCGTGAATGAAAATTTGTTCTGGGGCCTGACTGCAGTTTGAATGTGTCGCCCCTCTCCCTCCTGGCCTTTGAGATTTCTGTCCAGAGATCTGCTGATGGCCTTATCAGAGTTCCCTTGCATGTGGTGAGTCATGTTCTTACCTTGCTGCTTTCACATTCTTTCTCTCTGATTTTCGAGAGCTTGATTTTGACGTGGATACCGTATACATCACTGGATCTGAACTTGAGCCACACTCCATTCCATGTCCCCCTGCTTCTGGCACAAGTCATGGCGATTCACGGCCCTGAAGAATATTCTACCAGATACCGGTGCCACCGCGAGTGGCTCCAGCAGGTTCAGACCCACTGAGGCAGGCGCGGCCACTCTGCCGCGCACAGACACGGGACCTGTCCGCCCGGTGACGTGGAGCTGACCGGATTCAAACTTATTCTCCACAAGATCACAAATACGTCCTCTAAATCCCATAAGCCCCTTGAATGATGTTTTTTTAAAGAATGAAACGTTTATGATAATGCTACTTTCTTGTTTTTATTTTTACCACTTTTTCCAGTCCGTTTTTATACCCAAGTTAAAATCGTATTTGAAGTTCCTGTGTCCTTTGATAATATATGCATTGGTGGTAAAGGCCACGTGAGCCCCCAAACCAAGTGCCCCCGAACGTGACAAGTGCCGTAACATTCACGCAGTGCCGCGGCCCACCCGTGGCTGAATACGTCACCCCTACGTCTTCTCCACCCTGAGACCGGAAACCCCCGCGGATCAGATACTTCCAAGCACAACACTCGTCTTTGTCAGAATAGGACGGGGTAACCAAGTCACTGTCTTTGAAGTGGATGAGAAGAATAACACATGCCCTCCCTTGACCCAGAGAACCCAGGCGGCGCTGAGGAATTACCGGCAGAACTGCAGCAGCGTGTCGGACTCGCTACTCCGCAAGTGCAAGTGTGAGCCCCGCCCAGCCGCGGAGGATGTAAGGATTCCTCACCTGGGCAGGAGCCTCGGACACAATGGATCAGGCGTTCACCTGGGGGTCTGTTCCTGTGGGTGTTTTGTGTGCAGCAACCATTTTTAACCAAATCTATGTCAAGTCTAACAATGGAGTCACGTTGAAAGTGTTACAGGAGCAGAAAAGGAGGGGAGGTAAAGTGAGAACGTGTGTGTGTGTGTGTGTGTGTGTGTGTGTGAGAAAGATGACGGAGGACCCAGGACCAGTGACTGTAAGGGCAAAGTCACGGTGAAATAGACACTGTGAGGTGTCCAGGGCCAAGAGCAGTACAGGAGGATGAACTGCAAGGAAGGGACCAGGGAAGAGGAGGCGACGGCTAATCACCATGCCAACTGGAAAACGTTTCAGAAGATTGGAAGTCTTGCAGGCTTTTAAGCAGGGCCAAACCATGACCAAATTCATCATCACAATGAAGTTTATGGAATCATAACCACATGCAAATACGTGGCCAAATTCTGAAGGTCTTAAAAAGTCTTAGGATCTCTCCTTCAAGTCATGACTCATTGAGCTGTACCAGACTCTCTCTGCAGTTACACGGGAGCGAGCAGCTAGGCCCTGAGCGGGAAGCAGCGATGCACAGCACAAGGCTGAGGCCCGCTGAGAGAAGGGACAGCGCCGGGCACGGCCCCATGGACGTCACCAGTGCTCCGCAGGTGGAGAGTTGCAGGTGATCAAGCTTGCACTAATGTGAACAATGCCCCAGAGAACACAAATGCATTCGTGCATGAGTCACTCCAGGTGTCTGCTCGTTACGGGCATGAATGACGTGCATTATCCCATCAAGTGCGTCTTAGAAATACGTACTCTCTGTGTCTGTTGCTGTCGCTCCCCCTGCAGCAGCCATTTACCAATCTACATATTTGCCTGCTTATATGATGTATGCATGTCCATATGCACGTAAATATGTGTAGTTTGATGAATTGTTCCTAAGATGCAAAATGGTATATTGCAGTTCTAATTTGCATTTCCCATATTATGCAAGGAGCTCTGCATGCTTGCTCATATTTAAGAGTCATGTTAATTTTATTTTCTACCACATTTGCACTCTATAACCATTTTTCTATTGAGTTGTTTCTTTTGCTGTCATTTGCGTGAAGTTATTTTATGTATTAAGAAAATCATCCTTTATGGGTTTTAAGATTTATAGATATTTTTCTTGGTATCTCATTTGCTTTTGAATTTTATCTGATGCGTTTTCCCTTTGTGTTTATAATATGTTATAAGGAAAAGCTTATCAAGCATTTCTTTTATGTTTTCTGCTTCTTTACAATTATAGAAACCTCCACATTCCAAAATTAATGCAAAAAAATAAAGCTTTTATGACTTCTCTCATACTGCCATGGTTTCCTTTTACTATATAACAACTCAGTTTCCATTACTCTACAACTCTTCTGTGAGATGCAAAACATGCTGTTTGGCTAATTGTCCAGGTGGTGGTGTGGGGGGCAGGTCCCTGAAGGACAGAACTTGGGACGACATTGGGTCCAGAAAAGGCCATGGCCGTCAGTCAGAGAGATGGCGAGGACACACACAGACCTGGGATTGTAGGATGCGAGCTCACGCACCAAGCGACGAGAGCCTGCATTTGAACCTCCGCACACACATTCACGGTGAGTCTTCCTTGTACGCCGATGTAGTTTGTAGCAAAGCTCTGCCAGCTCCAGAAGCCATATTTTAATAAGTAAATTCATCTATGATTAATAAAAGTTTTCATCTAAGAGACTGAAAAGTAAATATTGATTTCGGAATTTATATTTTCCTGTTCAAACCTGATACATTACTTAATAACTAAAATAATGATCCCATGTCGGTTATTATTTAACTTTGTTCTTTTCATTTGTATTCTCACTTTTAAACCTTTCAAGAAGCCTTGAAAAGTTTAGCAAAAGTCACTCACGTGAACGTAAATGAAAATTAGTCCTTTGGCTGCATGACCAAAGTGGCAGTTCATTAAATGCCATTAAATCTGATTAGGCCTTTTAAGGCATTCCTTGTGCCGTCAAGTTGACATCGGCTTATCCTGAGGTGAACCCATTAGGAATTTCAGTGACGGATTCGGGACACTCCGCCACTTCAGGTACGGGATGCGGCCTGCCTCCCCGCGCTGGGTCCCCGTGGAATGAATCCCTCGCAGAACAGTAGGAGAACTACTCTTCTGTTTGAAAGAATGCTCCTTCATTAGGGACTCGCTGTCCAAGAAATCTAGGTTCTCGGAAGACTCGGATTCAGCAGGCAGGTGAGATAAAACCTTCAGATGTCCACTTAGTTCTGGGGAGTTGTCTTTACGGAGACGAGGGTAGTGAGGTGTGCTGCTGGGCCCCTCCCTGCAGCCGCAGGGCGCTGCAGGGGCATCTGTAGACGCAGCTCCAGTGCCTGCCAAGCCCGCTGACCATTCCGTCCACTCCAGTTTCTGAGGTTGCCAATCACCTTGCAGGACCAGAGGGGCCGCCCTCCTGTTCCACTGAGCCTGCCCCGCAGGGAGCACAGCGCTGCGGCTGGGGCTGCTGCCCTCCAGGAGGCAGCCACGGTGGGGCGGTGCGCTCCCCTCGCCCCGCTCCAGTTTCTGTGCCCGTGCAAAAACCACCCCGGAGTTCAGTGGCCCAGCACAGCCAGCATCCGTTCCACGTCTCTGATGGGTGTTCCGTCTCTGGCCTTTGCCCTAGAAACTCGTCTAGAACGGTAAACCGGGGCAGTCCCAGGGCTCAGCTCACTGGTGTCCGTCGGCCAGGGACCCCTGTCCTCCTCGCCTCACCGTCTAGTGTCTCTGAACCCATGTTCTCATACACAGTGTTCGATTCTGTCTGTTGCCGGTGAGAGGGTAAGCCTGGTCTCCATTCGTTTCTTGCCCTGCAGCAAAAGTCTTCACTGAGGTTCTCGATGATCCCCCTTTTTAAGATATCTTCCCACTCTTTTAGGCCACGCAGATACTTAAATCTGACTGTACTTTCTCACTTTTAAGCTTTTTGGTGAGTCCTCCGGGTCCGCACTGCTGACGGCTGTTGAATCGCTCATCACGGATCGGGGCCCATGCCCTTGTAGCTGCTGTTCACTCCCAGGCACTCCCTGTGTCCAGTTCCCCCTGAACCACCATCCCCACAGCTGACCCCAGAGGCTCTTAATCCCAGTGTCCTCGTGGCTCCTACATTTTGCCCTGAAAAGATTCAGTTTTTCTCATCCCAAAATGGCTTTCTTGTCTTATTACCAGGACTTACAGACTCGGGGTGCCAGACAGGGCCTCTTCCTTTCCACATGTTTCTGCCATCGGGAAGCGGTCTTGACCTCAGAGCGCCTGTCGGAGCGGAAACCAGACGGACCGGACTACCTGTGCCGGGTCTGGCGTTGACCCCCAACACGGCCCCGGGAGCTTCACTGCAGACACCTGCTTCCCGAAGTCCTCGCTTCTCCTCCACCTTCCTACACACTTGCAAAGGGGCTATCCATCATTTATCTATCTATCCATCTATCTATCCATGGTCCATCTATCTAGTAGTTATATATTTTTATTTATCCATATGTCTATATTTAAACATCTGAGAAATCAGCTTTCATTTGAAAAAGTAATCCACTTGCACTGCTGTAGAGAGTTTGGGAGGAATCCAAGAATACTTGAACAAAAATAGAGAGAGAGAGAAGAGAGAGAGACCATCGCACCAGGGGGCCAGAAAGTAGCAGGTTAGAGCCCGATCCTACTTGAAATGCATTCTTTGAAGATTTAGGAGGCCTTTTTACTTCTAAGTAAGTATGACTTGATTGACTGAGGTAGTCCATTCTTCCAAACTATTCAAGTGTCCTATAGTAGCAATTTTTCTGTGCTATTTAAGAGCTAACTACATAGTAATTTTTGTCACGCCTAACAAAGCGGGGATACTTACCAACTCCACGGTAGGTACAGTTTCCTAGTAGCTTTTCAAGAGTAAGACATTGGGGTCAGCTCTGAATAACTTGAGGAAATGAGAGCAAATTAGGGGAGAAACGCAGGGCCCAGATTCACATTAAAACACAACTTTCCCTGGAGCAGACCGACAGGGACCAGCAGGGAGGGGGAGGGGGGGAGGGAGGGGAGAACGGGAAGCACCCAGCTCAAGAACAAGTATAAACGACCCACGGACAAGGACAGCAGAGTGCGGATTGGCTGTGGGAGCGGGAGGTGGGAGGGGCAAAGGAGAGCAATGGGGGAAAATTGGGACAGCTATAATAGAACAACAATTAAAAAAATTCATTAAAAAAAGTGAAAGTTGTCTTTCCCTGAGAAAAAAAAAAACATCATCGTCATGAAGATCACAGCAACACAAGCATTTATGGAAGGTCTGGAAAACCACTGTGGGGTAACCCGAAGGTCAATGGCACGCATTAGGACGTCTGAGATTCTACAGGGAAAAAAATGTTTAGCCAGAAAACAGAGACACAATATCAAACGTATGCTTGTTGTATTGGAAAGAAACATAACTCATTTAAATCATTTCCCATGGCTCTCTTCTAAGACAAACAAGATATTTTTAATTAAATTGTAAGTAGAGTTGTATTTTACCTCTCGTGTCTGTTTCGTACCAAATACCTGGTGGTACTCGGGATTTTTTATGCTCTTTCTCTCTCTAATTCAGAAGGCTGCAGCTACGGGAAGCTGGAAAGCTGGTGATTGGCCACTTCATCACCACAATGCCCCCACTCATGCGTCGCATCTCGTGTAGAGTGTTTTGGCAAAACATCAAATCACCCAGGTGACTCATCCCCCCTACAGTCCAGGCTTGGTGTCCTGTGACTTCTAGCTTTAAATAAAACTGAAATCACCTTTGAAAGGGAAGAGATTTCAGACCATCGATGAGATTCAGGAATATACACAGGGCAGCTGATGCTGATTGAGACAACTATGAGGTCCCAAAGTGCCTACTTTGAAGGGGACTGAGGCATCATTGTCCTGTGTACAGCGTTTCTTGTATCTTCTTCAATAAAGGTCTCTATTTTTCATATTATATGGCTGTGCACTTTCTGGACAGAACTCCGTATATAATAGATACTTCTTTTTGGAAAAGCTTGTGACTTCAGCCTTTTCTTCTGAATTATTGCAAGCCTCCCTGAGTAAACTGGCCCTCAGGAGAGACTTTTGAACAAGCAGGTGAAGTAATCTGGTGCAGTCCTGGTGCCAAATGGAAATAACTCCCTCTGGGTGAGAGTTACGTAACAACCCTGGTACCACCATTAGCTTTTGGATACCACCTTAAAGGTGACCTTGATTTACTTAGCTGATTAGTCAGTCGATAGTTTATGGAGTTCAATATTCTAAAGATTGATCAAAAAAGGAAACTTTTAATGCCCTTAATGAGGTCATTAGTGATATTAGCACATGAAATGGAACCAAAGGACAATCTCAACAATCCTCTTTTTAGTTCTAATAGCGAACCCCTGGGAAAGTTAATAGCTGGTATAAATTGGTACCTATTTCTTTTATCTCATTCCCTTTATCTGGCTTAAATAGATAACAGATACACTGACTATGAATTAGAAGCATTGCCTCTTTTCTAAACTTGACTCTTAAAAAAGTAAATGAATAAATCTTTACAAACTCGAGGGAAGTTTTTATGGAGAGTCAATAATACTTTTATAAAGTTGACACATTTTTCATGGACAATAAACGTAACTATAATGTTTTTCAGTGTGGAATGCATTTATGATGCAGCTATTGATTCCAGTTTCAATTTGTGAATGATTATCCCAGGTGATAAGACTCCCAAGTCATAGGAAAGACTCATCAAAAGCACCATCAAAAGAAATCACTTTCCAAATAATAGGACAGTATGTACTTTCACGTGCTCTGCCCCAAATGAGGACACACCATGAAATAAACTCTAGACAGAGGTCATGGATTGCCGATTTTCACCCAGATTTTGCCAAGCACCAGAGAACGTAACCTTCTAAGCCTCGCCCTGCTCTTGTTTTGACTGGGGAATGATTTGGCATGCCTTGCTTCCTCTATAAGTTTTATGTAAGAATCAAATCAGATGACACATGTGCAAGCATCACGGAACTATAAAACGACACATAAACAAATGATATTTTAGAAGCGTCACTACGTTGTACTCAAACCTGACTTCATATTACTCTTGTAAGCAGCAGGAAGAATTCTTTGATTGTGGAGGTCTGCTGCTTCTTCTAAAGCAAATGAAACAAACCTAGGATGGCACATTTGCCTCATGGCTAGGACCTGTTAAGTGGGACATCAACCTTAAATACAGGGTGAGGCAAAAGCAGGTTTACAGTTGTGACTACATAAAATACAGAGTTTACTCTTGTATTATTACTCATTCATTATTGTATTTTTTAAAGATTTTATTTATTTATTTTTAGAGAGGGAAGGGAGGGAGGGGGAGAGAGAGAGAGAGAGAGAGAAAGAGAGAAACATCAGTGTGTGGTTGCTGGGGGTCGTGGCCTACAACCCAGGCACGTGCCCTGACTGGGAATCGAACCTGCGACACTTTGGTTCGCAGCCCGCGCTCAATCCACTGAGCTACGCCAGCCAGGGTGATTTTTCATACAAACAACTGTGAATCTACCTTTGCCTACCCCTGTAATTGATAACAAATGTGCAGAAGAACTGGTGATTAGTATGTCCGATGATATATTCAATATAAATTCCTCATAATATGTACGAAAGAGAGAAATAAATAAAAGCACCCAAATAAAAGACCACAGGTGTCACGTGGAGACAAGCCCGACTGGAGGCTGGGAGGTGGTCCCTTCACCGGGGAGAGGCCTCCTGAGGCTCAGTGAGCGCAGCGCCCTCTGTAGGTGGGTTGAGGGACTACAGCAGCAGAGGAGGTGTGGACTGGTGTTGACTGGTCTCATTATCCCTTGCAGCCTCTTTCCCCCCAGAGACCTTGGGAGGTGACTAAGCTTTCACGAGTTGGCGAGCCTTTAAAGGGGCAGTGGCGTTTCTCCTTCAGGAGGGAGCTGTCTGTCCTCTAAGGGGCGCTGGAAGGGAGTGTGCCTTCGTATCCTCCTTCGTGATGTGTGAAGCGGGACAGGAACGATTAGGTGACCTGATGAAATGTTTGGGAATGCTAGGCAAACACAAAGCATCCTGCCCGAAAGTGCCTAATGTGCTGAGCGCCTCTGAGATGGAGCGTCACTCACTACTGACGCTGCAGTTTCGGGCCATGCTGCCAGTTACGTAACTTTCATCCCATAAAAAACACCCCAGCGCACTAACATCGCTCGAGTTCTAAGAAACGTCGCAGACAGCTGAGTCACCCAAATAGCCAAAGTGTCTGCTTCTTAAGCAACTTTAACATCAAGTAAATCTTAATTTTGGTTTTTAATGAACTGTACATCTGAGAAGACTATTCATCATGACCAGGGTGAGGAAAGGAATTAGCATTAATTAAGCCCCCGTAATGTGTCAGGCAGCGTTTGAATTCCACCCAATGTCATCATCCCAGTGACCTCAGAGTGTCAGTGTTAACTGATCTGCAGACGAAGAAACTGAGGCTCGCAAGGGCTCAGTGACTTGACCAAAGCCACTCGAACCGAAAGTGGCAACACCTGACTGCGAAGCAGACCCACCAGACTCCAAAGCCCCCCCTCACTTCCCCCAGACGTATCCCGCTCTGTAACGGTTTATGACAAATACCCCAATGAATAGCCAACACATAAGTAATTAAAAGTAAAAAAAAAACCTAATATAAAATACAAATGATATTTATTAAATGGGCTGGCATGTGCTAATACACTGAAAGTTGTATTCCTGGTAGGTGCAGCCGTCTGGTCCCCATACCTGGGAGGGAGGACGCGTTTCATAGAATAAATTCGTAAGAACACTTTGCTGTATTCCAGGCCTCTGCTTTATGTGTGAACTTATTTAATCTTCTCTGTGATCCTACAAGGTAGCCGATGCCACCGGCACCATTTACGGGCGAATCGAACGAGGCACTTTGATGCCACCGGCAGAGCTGTCCTCACCTGGTTCAGCGGGACACCTGACAACCCTGCAGACCTGGCAGGGAGCCCTTTTCTCCGGGGTCGGAGCTCATTCATTCTCCGCGGGCATGAGTGCGCTCCTTACCCCAACAGGGGGCGCTCCAGCATCCCGTCTCCCAGGTCGAGGGTGGCGGAGCACTGGATGTGCCCAGAACACTCCTCCCGTCCTTCGCACCCCCTTAAACTCCGTTACTTACCAATAAACAGTCTGCGAGGTTCCGGGGCCGAGGCCACGTCCTCCCATGTGCCCTGCGGAAGAGGAGTCCCCGGGGGGTGACGCTGCCCCTCCGGAAGGTGAGCCGCAGTGCACCGCTCCCTGCGGGAGAAGGGACAGAAGGAAACCCGTGTTTTTCTCGTCTGTGCTGACCCCACTTTGACATTTTAGTCTTTCTTCAACAATAGTCTCTGTTCCACTGTAAAAACCCACGCCCATGTCACCGCACAGTTTCTGCGGAACCCTGGCGTGTGATCCCTAGCGACTGATCGCTCCCGTACAACAGGGTCACGTGGTCAAGTGAGGGCGCAGGGACTGGGACCCAGGCTTCTACGCAACCAAACTGTGTTTATGAATTAAGCTCAAGTTAACCTAAACTCCTATTGAAAATTCACATATGACCCTGTTGGACTCCTAACGTTCATTTCTTGTTGTTTGGGATGATATCACCAGACATCACCCAACAAGAGGGCTGAGACTTCCCAGCAAATGGGAACTTGACTTAGGACGTATTGGAGTAAGACCAGAGGCGGAATTTTTTCTGGCCATGGCAGACCAGCGCAACGCCGAGTCTCTGGGAGGAAGACGATGGCATCTGAAAGGTGAGCCTTATCGTGGAAGAGACAGGCGGTGGCTCAGGAGTGAGGCAGACCTGGTGTAGAATCACCACGCCTTCAGGTCTAAGAGATTGTGTGCGTGCGGTCAGGTTCGTTCCCGTGGCGAAGTCTCTTCTGTTTCTAAAGTGGGATGGACAATAGTGTTTACTTCATAGGGTAGTTCAGCGATGAAAGAAAACGTACACAGAGTGTCTGAAACACTACCTGGCACGTCATCACAGACGCGCAATTCACCCTCACTGGTGGTGTCCTCCGTGTGAGCACGTTCACTGTAGCCAGGTGAAACTCAGGCGTCGCCAAGGTCGCGGTGAGAATGACTGCAGCTAATGACTCAGGTCAAGGGCCGTGTCACTAGCTTTGCCCTTGGCCCTGCACATAGTCGCTCCTGTAAGTATTCCACAACACGCCAGAACTGGAGAAGGCGGCGTCTGAGTGCACAGGCACAGATAAATAACATTTCGACCCCAGTGACGGGTACTTAAAGGCAAAGCACTAGACTGCATTAGACGTTGTTCCACTTAATGAGATGCAGAAGGAATGACAGTTCAAAATATATGCCAATAAAATTACAAACATATAATATCTGCCTGTAACTATGGAGTGCAATTATTCCTTTTAGCAAATGTGTCGGTGTTTCTCAGAGGAAGGGGCCACGTGGTTTCACCTCCCAAGCGACCCTTTCACAAACAATGGTTTCAGTTGCGCGTAACTTCAAACTGACTTGCGAGACGAGCTATTTCATCTCTACAAATTAGAAACCTTGCCTCGGTCTCCACGGTGATCTGAGAACTGGCTGAAAGGGACTCGCATATCTAAACACAAACGACCTTGGATGTGAGAATTGGAAATTCCACTTTCTGCTCCAGATGAGGCAACACTACAGGTATTCGAGAGATGGAGAAAATAAGTGTGCTATCACTCCATTGTTTTAGAGTATGTTCCTGTATTACACAGTTGTAGCAACACAACAAAGATAATACTGAATTTTCACTTAGAAAACAATATATTTGTGTGTGATTTCTATGGTGTTGGAGGTACTATTCGTCTGGTCTTCTGTTGGTTTGCATAATTGACAGTATTCCAAGAGCTCTGTGGAGTCCATAGGAATAAAAGTTAATAAGAACAAAACCTTAAGCGAACTATTTTATCTTGGTTATCGCTATATTGGAAAATTGTCTTAATCTCATGGATGTTTTTAGATAGAAATGTATGATTTACTGCATGTGAACATTTATGAATATGGATTTCCTTCAGCACTTGCTCTCAAGTGCAACTCACACCTCGTTTCAAATGAATGGTGTTATACAGAGAAAATATTACACATCTGATACACTTACATTTTATTGGCCTGAATGTTTAAAAAATATAATATTCAGCACCGAATCAGTGGGATAAACATAGCAATGGTGGAAGAACACGGAAAGAGGTGCCTGTGTGGTTGACTGGGAGGATCAAGGATGGGCGTTTAACCCTTAAAATGGAAAAGTAGCCTCACTACTCACACTGTATGTTATGTTACTAATCCGAGTGTGTCACCAGCTCTGTTCTCAAATCCCTTCACAACAGCAGCTTATTCAAAACCCCGTGCCACTTAAATCACAATGTTCTAATCACAAAATATATAAATGAAATATGGCCTTGTGATTTTAACCATTTGTTCTGAGGGCCAGATAAAACAATATGTGGAAAAATATTTAATAAACTGTAAAGTTCATTACTATGAATAGTGAAGTATTAGTCCTAGAATTGTTGATCCCTTAATTCTTTTTTAAATTCATCATACGTTACTCCTTCAAATAAAAGTACATGAATGGCTCGCCTATATCAACGAGGGCTGACATTGATTGCAACTTTCATGATCTAGTGGATGATACCGTGACCCCTGAAAAGACACATCTCTGCCGAGAAGGACTCCTCGTGGCGAAGGGGGCCCAAACCCACCCCCAGAGTGCAGAGGGTGCTGCGGACCGACACCTCTCTGGCTCTCAGCACCCACCGCAGGGAAGAGCCATAGGCGGGGCTGTCAGCCTCCCGCACTGCGCTCCTGCTGCCGAGTCCACCCCGGTGAGGGCGTTCCTGGTTGCATCTTTCCACCAATGGACTGGGGCCTGCCCCAGCCAATCAGAACTGCACGACTGTATCCTCATTTGCATCCAAGAGAACCGATTGGAACTGCTCCCCGGTGACCGATCACAATGCATAATAACAACCTATCAGGACTGCACGACTCCACCAATCACAACTGCGCGAATTTGGATGCTTCATTTACATAAAATTGGACTATTTTCGAACTTGGGTGGGAGCTTTATAAAAAGTAGCCCCCTCTTTGTGTCCGGGGAGTGCACTTCTGATTTCTACCAGAAACTGTGTTTCCCTTGCTTTGCAAACCTGAATAAAGAGAAACCTGAACAAAGTCTTTCCTTTTCTGCATGTGTTTGGGCATTGTTGTTGTCAATACCAAGATGGCAAAGTCACAGGCTCATCTCCTGTAGCCACACTCGAATGGGTCCAGGGGTCCTGAAAAATCCGATTACTTACCTACACACTTTATGTAACAAACATTCAGCTTCCACCACTTCATCACTGCTGTTGTTTACCCGAATAGCTGTGAGCTGCTCTGTTCTCTAGTGCACCGTTAAACTTGAGCCACACCCCTCGCTCAGTGAAGAGTGTGGAGCATGACCAGGCCGGCTATAGTGACCAGTCCAGCAGACGAATTGGAGCGCTGAAAGACGCGTGTGTTGGACCATAAAGGATGACGACATACGGAGTAGTTTGAAGCCCTCAGAAATTGGCAACAAAAGATCTCATTCTGTTGCTAAGGCTTTTTGCTTGTATTGTGTTGCCTAGTTTTTCATAATCTATCGCATCCACTAAACAGTATGCTCCGTGAGGGCACAGCTCTGTTTTACTTGCCCACAGAATGATCGTTGGCTGTCACCCTTTCTGCCACAGAGGAAAAGCTCAAAAGTCAATTCTTGGTGTGACAGATATTTTTAGAACATTCATGTCGTATTTCTGCCTATATAAAACATTTCTTTTATTTTATGTGTGCCGTTGATCTTTACGAGCCGCAGGTTTAAACTGCTCAGGCCCACTTACAAGCAGATTTGCTTCGGAAAGTGCCGGGCTGTGTTCCATCCACGGCGGGGAGTCTGCATGCAGAGGACCAACGGTTGGCATCGATCCATACCCTTTATGTGGTAACATTTTTTGATAGTATAAAAATCTTTTAAACTTTAAAATTGAAAAAATGTTATGTCTCCATCTGCTAACTGCATCCTACTAGCTGTATGACGTTGCCAACTTATTTAACCTCTTTCCACAGAACCTTCGTCTGTAAAATGGGGGTCACAATGCAGGGTCCGGCAGAAGTAACACCTGCTTCGGTGTGGCTGGAAGGGTCGTAATATGGGGGTAATGATTTGTAGTTTTAATTTGAACATTTTACCTGAAATGTCACATGGCGTACCTGAGTATGATGTTGTTACATTACAGAATTACATTTTTATGATTTTGGAATAAAAAAGGGGTGTTATTTGTGCTGGACCCTGTATATCCACCTGAGAAGATTTGGGGAGAATCTCCTGCATTAATTACATAAATGAGTCTGGTACAGAATTAACCTATATCATTTTTAAACCAATGTTTTACCCCAATAAATTCAATTTTAAAAACACTGTAAAATTAGTACTATTAATATAAGTATTGGTTCGTGTTGGTTATACACATTGAAGATACGAAGGATCTTTAATACAAAGCAAGACTACAGAGCTGTAAGCACCGAGCAAATGTTTCCTTAAATGTGTACAGTGAGACACTATTTGTGAACTTTAAAAAACTATAAGAAAGTTAATAAGTTTAAGAAGGAAGGTGAAATAGAAATATGAAACAATAAGAACAATAATGTATATTATCAACCAATAACCATGGACTAGATTGAAATGAAAATAGGTACTTTTTATTAACTTTTGGTTTCTAGATAAGTTGGTTTATTTTCCAGTTCTTCTTCGTTACTGTGGTACAACACTGTATAAATGTACTGGGATATATTAATCAGTTCAGCTATTAATTGGTAATCAGGTAGTTCCCGATTTTTGACTATGATGAAGAAGGTTCTATGAATATATATGTAGGTATAGAAATACACAAATAAAGCAAGTGTATTGGAGAGGCAACGATTGGAAAATAACAAAAAAGTATACAAAAATTATGACACAAGATGATGGGTGTCCGGTGGATGCCGCATGGCCCACATTCGAGAGTCCTGCAGGGGGTGAGCAGGGGTGTCTGGGGGCTGGTGTTGGTCCACGTGGGCATCACAGGACCTGAAAGTTTAAGTCAGAAGAAGAACAGGTTTTATCTGGCCTCAGCCCTTGTAATGGTAAGAATGTTAGCAACTTGACTAATATTGTATTATTCCATATTCCATTGTATATATTCCATATCTTTACTGTATCCTCATGCTTACATTTCAACTCCACATAATTTTCCTGTGTTAAAAAATATAATCCTTTTTGTTTTGTTTTGCTTTGCTTTGTTTTGCTTCGTTTCTGACAGTTTAAAAGCAATAACGATTTTTGGCTGATGATACAAAACTAAGTGGCATATTGGATTCCATGCCTGGGGCTGCGAACTTCCGAGGCCTGTTGTCAGTGACTGTGTTTTGAAAGTTTAATTGGTGTGGTTCTCCAACAAATGCCTTATCTGTTTATCCATCAAGCTGAGGGCTAGCCCTTTTCCCATAACCAATCGTCGTTTAGCACTGGAATGAATAAAACTATTCAATGGTTTTCTCAGAATTTCCGCACGGATGGGCCAGACAAAACAGACTGGCTGTATGAACTACCTAGAGCAGGAGGTGGGCTGCGGTGGTCAGGCAAGTGCCAGCCGGAAGAAGTTGCCTTCAGTGGGAGAGAGGTGAAATGTCATGTCCAGAAGCGAGAGTGGCACCTTGAAGGACCTGCATGCCATCTGGTGTGGGCGCTGTGCTCCTGGTTAGTGTTCTCCAAGGAACAGCACCCGATCCCCCAGGTTCCAGCTGCAGAGGCGGCGCTGTGTCCGTCTGGACTTCTTCCATAAGATTTGTAGTGGTCTCTCTCGTGCTAGAATTTCATCTGTTTTCACAGCTTCCACAGCGACTCAGAAAACTCCCTCCTGACATTTACAATGTGCGAAGTTCACTCAAGACATGACTTCTCTCTTCTGGTCATATTTTCCTGGCAGAAATGACAATTTATTATACTCTCTCCTCGTCTCAGGAGGACACATGTCTCCTGCAAAGGAAATTCTGCCTCGCCACACTGTCTGAAGACGACTTCCAATGTCTCCCGCGCAGTAGAAACGGTGAGGGAAGAGCCGGGGCACAGAACATGAGGAGGCCCCCCCCTCCCCCCCTCCCCCACAGCTTGGCCCAGTCCCGGCAGGGTCCCTGGATCTAAGCTGCCTCAGGAAGGTTCTTGGCTCCCTTCTCTTGCCTTTCTAGACATTTAGCTATTTCTAGATTATTAAAATAATTTCATCTCACCATTTCTCATATTTTCAAAATCAATAAATATTTTATTGATTTATTTTAGGGAGGGGAAGGGAGTGAGAAAGAGAGGGAGAGAAACATCAGTGTGAGGTTGCTTCTCATGTGCCCCTTGTTGGAGACATGGCCCACAGCCCAGGCATGTGCCCTGACTAGGAATTGAACCGGCGACCCTTTGGTTTGCAGGCTTGGAGTGTGGCTCCACTGAGCCACACCAGCCAGGGCACCATTGGTCAAGTTTAAATGCTTTTTTTTTTTTATTCTCACAGAAAACATTTTGTACTGTTCAATTGATTGATTTAAGGAATCAAGTATTTTTAAAATGTATTTAAGTTGCTAGATACATGCTTTTGAAATTCTTGCAATGTCTGTGTGCCTATAAAACCTTTCACCATGCAGGCACTAATCAAATACCCTAAATACGTTTACTCTTGCTTATGATTTCAGTTTTTAACGGAAAACGTTTTCCTGATGATGGAATTATGGCACGCTTCTTGAAGATTCTGGGAAGCGTCCAAACCCCAGGGGGAAAGTGGAGAGAACTGACGCTGGCCCACGCCGCACACTTCCCTTGCCACGTGCTCCGGTGCAGTCTTCAAATCTTTGGCATTGTCGTTTCAAGTGACAACCAACTTTGAGTAAAAAGCAATTAATTTGTGTAGTTGTTTAAAACTTCATTTTAATTAGTAATGAAGAAACACAGTGTCTATTTGTATAATTTGGAGTTATCCGCTGTCCATATTCATCATATTTTGAGACTTTTGTCTTTGGGGGGATAAATCATTCCCTAATTAATTTGTGTGACCTTTTCATGTGATTGATTTTCGCTTCTTTCTGTCTTATTTTGCAATTATTTTTCCAGTTTATCATTTTAATTATAGAATAGCCATTGTATTCATACTGGTCTGAATTTGTGTGCTCTGTAACAAGTTAATCCTTAATCTGGGTAACCTAATACACTGAAGGTTCATTTATCATAAAAAACAGTTCCTAGTTCGGGTGGTGCGACCCTCCGTAACAAACACGATCAGGGAGGGGAACCAGGCGTTGGGATTGGAACCAGGACCACGGTGACAGACGTCGTCTGGCCACGTGCTGCCCCAGCAGGGCAGAGAGAACCACACAGCACAGCCAGGTGCATCCTTTCCAATGTGGGCGGGAACCCCCACCCCGAATTCTCCTCTCAGCCAATCAGATAGAACCAAGCACAGGGCTTTCATTCAGGCAAGCATCGGGCAGAAGGATGTCTTGGCCATGGCATCTGCCACAGAGAAATGCTACAATCTGACTTGGGAGCATCCAGATTTGTCGTTGGAGCTGCTTGTGAGGTCGTGGTGCCTCACGCTCTTTCCATCCATTGACTCATTTCTGCTCGGACCCGCCTCCTTCTCTGCTGTCGGAACCCCCAGTCCGCCCCCCAGGCCATGAGCGAGACTCGCTTACTCTTTTGAGTCTTCCCGATGCCGCCAGCGGAACGGCCCGTTGGGAGCCTCTGTACATGACTCACACTGAGTTTCTGACCCACGTCCCTTCTCATCGTGTCCATCTCTGCAGCGAGGGCCTGGGGCCAGGCATCGTGTCGTCCGTGTCCACCACCCCATTCCCGACACGCACCTAAGGCAGCCCAGTGGCCAGTGCGGAAGCCTGGAATTCCAACGGGTTTCATACCAATAGTTGTTAGTGCGATTTTAAGGTAGCAGCCACTTTAGGCTTTAAAATGAAAGGTAACAAAAATCATATTTTTATAGGAACCAAATGAAATAGCCTATGCAAAATGCCAACTCCAGCACTCAACAGAGGTTAGAAAATTAATTATTTTCATTTTTTAAAAAAAGTTCTCCTTTCTCCTCTTTCTCACATCTTTTGGTATATAACAAGGACACTAAAATATTCAAGAGCTATTATATGGCAAAATGCTTCCAAAGCTTCATTTATTTATTTACCAATTATACAATTTTGCAATAACTTTTGACAACACATATTATAATATACCTAATAGTAGTTTGCTTTATATAGTTACAAAATATATTTACAGTGAAAGTTTTATATCACTAGCATTAATGGAAAACCAGTAGCACTTGCCATAAATAAAAGGTAACAACACAACTTTATTAAATTGCCCACTAAATTGTGAAATAAAAACAAACAATAAATCGTAAAAGCACATTTCAACCTTGAAAAATGCTCATTAGACAAGTTTTTAATGAGGAGTCTTGAAATACTCATGATTATTTGGTAATGGAGGTCTATTTGGCTCCGTTTGGCTTGTTGAAATATGCCAGTAGTTCCGTGTCGAAAAGGAAACTATGTTTTGATGTTCTGATGTTCATCTGCACTGAGAATCCATTGTCCGGTGAGTGGATTAGCACCGAAAGATGTCGTGAGTCTCCCGAGAGGTCCGAGCGCTGAGACAGAACGCTCTCACACGAACTCATGTAAATGGCTGTCGGCATTCACATTGTCATTGCAAGAGGTCGTGTTCTTACAACACCTTCCACATTGTGACTGGCATACATCTTTCATAGTAAAAGTAGCCACGAAAAACTTAATGAAGTTTTCACAATATCAGTAAAATAAGAAACTATCTCTTAATAAAATGCAATGAACTTCAAGATAAAACAATAACCAATTTAATTTTCACCCATTTTTATAAAACTAAGAAGAAAACAAAGGTATTCAATAACCGGCCCCAAGGACACTTGGCAGTTGCTTAGCCTCAGCAGACGGCTAGCTCTCCTCATTGTCTGTAGGTAGGCTGGCCACCCTCTGTACATCCCGCCAGATGAAACGTGGGCAAAACCTCTCAGGGGACAAAGCTTTGCATGTTCCCTATGTTTCAGTGATCTGCTTCCTATGTATGTTACCGCTTAACATTTTCTGCATCTCTACCGATCCACAAACACTTGCAGAACACTAGGACATCCGGGCTCCTTTGCACCTGCAGGCTGGGCAATCCTAAAAGATTTCCCGGGTTCCCAGCAATGGCTATTTGATCGCTGATAATGGATAACACTGAGCATTGTAAACTATTTACAAATTTATATATGAAATAACAACCTTAAATTTTGGGCTGTATCTCTAATTAAAATGTTTCCTTGTCATTGTGGAATTATTTTTTCCTTGTATTCATAGAGATCTTTCTATTTTATGTTCATATGTGTGTTCCTGACTTTTATTCCCTCTTGTGTCATTCTGTGAATCCTTACATGACAGCCACGTCTCTCTGTTAAGACTTTGCCTTAAATCAGTGGCGCCTGCTCTCCAAGCACCCACTCCAGGGGTGGCGGGATGCTTGTGTGGAATTGCACACGTGCTCACAGCCGCCTGCACACGGGTAATGTCTGTCGGTTACCAGGGCCACACACGGGCACTGGAAGCACCTGCTGAATGCTCAGGTGTCACTAGCCCGGTGTGGTCACCTACCTGCCCCCCCCCCCGGCCAGTGCCACCAGGACCAGGCCCCACACTCTCCACATACACCAACGGTAGGAATGAAGTGGCGTGGCCCCGTGCTTCAGCCCCAGCTCCTCCATGACTGTGAACCGGAGGGCGCCCGCAGCGGTCCGCCTCCCCACGCGCACAGTCCTCACGCTCACCGTGTGTAGTGGTGCACCCCATGGACAGTGCGCACTCCAAGACCCATGGTCTCCTCGTCACCTCCCGCTCCCGGGCCTGAAATTCACCGAGTCCCGGGTTGCACTGCCTCCTCATTTCTTTCCATCTAAAACCTCTTTAACAGGGTTTTAAAAATACCATCCGAGCTATTTCAGTCCCGGGGGTTGTACCTGAGTTAGAGCTGACATATTCCGAAGTGAGGTGTCAGACAATACTCTTCCTTTCAGGAAAATGAAGTGTCTGAGCAGCGGTGTTTTAACAAGTAGCTCACCTCCAGCCCAAGAAACAGTTTGCAGAGACAGCAAGTGAGTCAAGGTGAGGAGCGAGTAGACACAGGTGTGTGCGGAGACACCCGCCGGCTTCCAGGGGGTCCCCTGGGCCTGCCCGTCCCCCGCGCTGGAGTGAGTCTGTGAGCATGTGTGGAGGGTGGGTGGATGCTGCCCTTTTATTTTAACAGTAGAAACCTCACAGGGGCCGCCTAGAACCCCCATAGATGCGGAAGGGGAGAACACCATGGGAAGCTAAGGAAAGAAAAGTCACAATTTGCCAGCAGGTAGGTGAGTGCACGCACCTGAGTCAGACGTGACTGGGGGAGAGCAGGTTCTGTAAGGAGCTGGTGGTAACGCGCTGACCGGCGGACCGGCCAGGAGGAGGCAGCGCTAGAACGCACCGAGGTGGTAGCCAAAGAGCGGTTTGCCCGGTTCCCTTCCGGCTCTTCCCTGCCTTCCCTGCTCCCCGCCCTGCCTCTGCAGGCCCCAGGCATCGCCCATCACGAAGATGGGGGGGGTGGGTGGGAAATGGCAGGCCGGGGGAGGGGGCAGAACCCTCCATTCCTCGTCTGGGGACAGGGAGGGACATCCTCCAAACTGTGCACTGGGACGTGGGACGGGCCACGTGAATTGCTGAGCAGAGAGTGTTTTGAGACTGGATGGGGAGAATGCAGGATTTTCCTACCTGAGTGTAAGCAGAGGGAAAACCTCACCTGCCCCAAATCCAGCCCCAAAGGGGCAAAGGAACAGCCCCTCACGGTGCTGGGTTTGTGCAGCAGTGAGAGCGGGGGCGGGGGCGGTGAGCTGCTCTCTGGTTTCCGTCTGGGGGT
Source organism: Phyllostomus discolor (assembly GCF_004126475.2). Taxonomy (NCBI): domain Eukaryota; kingdom Metazoa; phylum Chordata; class Mammalia; order Chiroptera; family Phyllostomidae; genus Phyllostomus; species Phyllostomus discolor. Next base: position 2,522,764 of record NC_040912.2, read on the forward strand.
CCCGATGGCTGTCAGGACGGCTCCTGTGTCTTGTGTCCGGGGCGTGCTTCCCCACTTCCTCCTTGTCCGTGTTTTCCGTGGCAGCTCTGCCTTCGGAGCAGAGCCCACGCACAGCACCACCGTGCCACGTGGACCGAGAACCCGCCGCATTTACTTCAGAGCCGGAACACAGCGGCAGCATGTATCAGCCTTTCTTCTGTGTTTGGGGGAATGTTTAATGGGGAGTTAAAAATGAATAAATCGAGAAAGGTTGCCTTCCTGTCCTCTCAAATGAGGAGCCACTGTCAATAACTCAGCTGCTACTTATCTGAGTCAATGGTGCTGGATATAAAACTAAACGACCCAGGGCCCCAGGCGCACCCCGGCGCCTCCCTGGGGAGAGGCTCGCAGCCCCTTCGTGTCTGTGGGTGGGTAGGTCAGCACTGGACAGGGTGAGAGGCACCACTGGGCCTCGCCTTGCTCTCACAGCGCAGCCAGCTTGGCGAAAACCTGGCACCGTGACGCACACACATCCCCGGGACTAAGTACGCTGAGGGCGACCGGGACGGATCAGGAGTCTGCCTGCACCGCCCACCAGCTGGTTGATTGTGCAAAGGCCCCCGACTCGGCAAAAGCCCCGTGTTCCTATTGCAAATGGAGAAGCGGTGCCCATCTCCCGAGCTGCGTCTCGGTTGTGAGAATGAAAGCGTGTGTGTTGACCAAGAACCTGCATTTTGAACCAACTGTTATTGAAAATAACAGCTTTCATGCTATCTATCTACAAAGACTCTATCTATCAGCTATCTGTTTAATGGCAGGCAGAACAATGGTAGTTTTCTCCAGGGAAGGACCCACATCAAACTAACGGGGCCTCGGGAGACCTCACCGTCCCAGGGGCAGCCGAGGAGAAGACTGGCCCGGAAGGGGGCCGGCCCACAGGCGGGGGTCTGCGTCAGCAGCACCACGAGCTGCCCGTGGAGGTAAATTAATGCAACTGTGCAAAGAGAGATCAGAATTCATTCGACTTCATTCCATTATTTTAAATGTCTACCTTTCATTTGACTTTCAGGAGTTTACCTGTTCAACAGAAGGGTATACAATGTAGTCCTCACTCGGACGATAAAGGTGAAAGCCCTGACATCCAGAGAAGTTTCTGGAAACCCCATCGGTGAGGGAGTACCTTCAATCCACACGATGGACGGAACACACCATCTACAAAGCCTGCCCAGCGGCCGCCCACCTGAGGACAGGCTTGGAAGAGCAGCTGGGGGCTCTGTAGGCTGGGGGGTGTCTCTGGCGGAGGGTCAGGGGGTGGAAATTCCATTTCGACACCCCGCACGTGGCTGCCGTGTGGGAGCTCCATGTGCAAGAACTGGGGCTCCCTTGGGGCTTTCCACGGGGCTTTCCACGGGGCTTGGACGAGCACCGCATTCCCCACTCCCATCTGAGCAGTGAAGACCACGTGAAAGTGAGCTTCGCGCTGGCCACTCCGCCAGCTAAGCAGTCATTACCGCCACGTTGTCACGCTGCGCGTGTTTGAAACCACGCAGGCGGCGTCTGCCCTGTCCCTACCCCGCCCCCCGTCACTGCGGTCCTCAACGGTGATGTTATCCTTGTTTACAGGGAGGTGATTATACTATAACCATGGAAATATGTTCTTGCAACAAAGTATAAAAGAAGTAACAGATGGATATCTGTTACGGAATAATTTTGCCTTTCTTTAAATATGCGGGTAGTAAAGGAAAGAAATGAAGTTTTAAAAATACATGAGGAAAACATCTCTGAGTGTGTTTAAATATTTATCCATTAAACATCAAATGGTCTATTTTGTTTTATTTCTGCGGAACATTAAACTTATGTTTTCTTTTATATCTGCGAATCAGATTCCCCAGTTGAACATATATTTCTTGCTATTTGTTCAACCTGTTTGTTTTGCAGATGAATAAACAGAGGCCCAAGAGCAGATAATGCCTGTCCACAATTTGACAGCTAATGATTGAAAGAGGGCGATATAACGCTGGAAGCTTCTGGCTTTCCCCATTTTTCTACACCACACACATTGCCCCCACTCCTCATTTAAACGACGCATTAATGTTCTGTGTTGCAGGTGACCGGCACCTCAAATAATGCCATTTTTGATATTATACTTTATTCTTTATAAAAATTAGCATCCCTTTCCCCTCACAGGCCTTTCACTGTCACTGAGCTGTTGCAGAGAGGGACGGCAGCTGCCCTCGTGGACTGAAACATCACCCGAGCACGGCCCGCCCCACCCCTCACAGGGTGGAAGTAGTTACGTGCATGATCCAGGGAGAAGGGAGCGTGTGTGCGACCAACAAGGAGGAACGTGAGACAAAGTCCCGAAAGCCCGTCTGAGGAACACGAACACCCACCTCTAATGGCAGCAGTGACCCTGCCGTGGGGTTAACCTGTAGGTGACAGGACTTCTGGCCAGCCGGGTTGCAGCCTCAGGACGGGGAAGAGGTGTGGCTTTGCGACAGGAGGGCGAAGGAGCTGAGTTCGTAGCGGACGGCAAAGCTGGCTGCACTCCTTCCCTCCCCCCAGCTCCGTTTGCAATGCCGCACACACCCTTCCCGTTAGGAGGTGCAGTCCACGCCTCCCCCTGTGAGTCTGGGATATCTTTGCGAGCGTCTTTGCTCAGCGGATGCAGCACAGGTGGTGGGGGGCAGGAGACCCGTGTCCTTTCCCTCCGTCTCTCTTGGGGTCCCTGCTTGTGTACCAGAGCATCAGCCTGCTGCCAGCGCCCTGGAGAATGGGGAGCCGGGCAAACCAGCACCACATCGGAGCAGCCCTTTCAGCCGCAGCCCCTGGCAGTGGGTGAAGAACACAGCCAGGGTCCGGAACCCCCCTGTCCTGACCGTGACCCAGTGCCGAAGCGTGAAAGGCGCCATCTGAGACAAGACTAAACGGCCGACTTGAGTGACTACACATACTCAGTGCTTGTTGTTTCACCAGCACCGAGGTGAGGGTGGTTTGTTACACAGCAGTAGCTAACTGGTACAAAATCCTTGTGGTACTTCTCAGGGAGACTACTTTTTAAAAGAGTGGGCAGTGGGGTCGAAGTAGGATGATGAGCCCAGTGAAGATGCCCGATGCTGCCAGCAGGATGCTGAAGTAAGACATTCCGAGCAGGAAGAGGCGGGAGCCAGGCCGTCAGGGGGTGGGGCCGTCGGAGGGTGGGGCAGTGGGGCAGGACTGAGCAGCTCAGCACCGGTGACGACACACCGTCACTCCTGTGACCCACTGTTACATCTGTGCCACACTTCACGTCCGTGTGACCCTCAGTTTACTGGTTTTCTCATCATTTTTCTAATATTTTAGAAAAGAAAAGAAGTCTCCCAAGAGGAACCCATCAGCTGGCTCCTCTCAGGTCAAGCGTCCACTGTGGGTCGGCCGCACGGAGCTGTGGATACAGCACGGAGCAGCACCCCCCAGCACGTCTTCCTGGGAACTGTGCACGTGTGTCGTATTTAACATAGCAGCATATGAACATGACCTCAGGTGCCCGCATAGAGTGTCCTGTTGTCCTGGATAAAGAACGCATGGGTAGCTCAGAAGTGTGCAAGAAATGTCTGCTTTAGTTACTTAGAGAGAAGAGAACGAGGAGGAGGAGGAGGTCACTACCATGACGGCGCTGCCCGGAGTCTGAGGAAGAGAGGGTTCGGGAACAAAGGCGTGAAAATCACGGTCCAGCCCTGACTGCGCGTCACCTGAGGCCTTGCCAGTGGGACTGGAGCTGAGGAGGAGGGATGGCGGGGCGGCCCGAGCAGGTCAAAGTACGAAGAGGGCCTCTGAGTAAGCGTGGTGTGGAGGGGTGCGGTGTCGGAAGGAAGGGGCGGAGCACAGAAGAGCAGAGGTTATGGAGAAGCTTGTCCGAGAAATGTCCATTTATGTCAAAGTACAAAAAATGGACTCACACTTCATTAGAGGGTGTGTCTTACCTTAAAGCAGGATGGGCAGTCTCCATCCGCTACCTGCTCTCTCTATGCAGGCCCTGCTCGCCCCACATTCGGAAGCCTGGTGGTAATGACGCAGCAGTGGGGGTGTGGGGGCTGTGTGAATGGGACTGTGGCTGTGGGGATAAAGCCCACCCTAGCAGCCTGACACTCACCACCTCCTCCCGAGTGTCCGGAGGGCGTGTCTGCTGAGACTCAGGGACCCCGGTGGCTGCTGCTCCTCCTCCTCTCTCGGGAGCGTCATTACCGGCCGGCAGAACTGTCCACCAGGGCAAAACTACCTAATGGCACGGTGTCTCCTATCCGGTGTGCTGTTATCTTAAGTTACGTAGCAATATATGACATTTTCTTTAAAAAACCCATGTGTTTGCCCCAGCTGGTGTGGCTCAGTGGACTGAGTGCCAGCCTGTGAACCAGAGGGTCATCGGTATGACTCCCAGTCGGGACACGCGCCTGGATTGCAAGCCAGGTCCCCAACAGGGGGCATGTGAGAGGCAGCCACACATGGATGTTTCTCTCCCTCTCTTCCTCCCTCCCTTCCCCTCTCTAAAAACAAGTAAATAATATCTTTAAAAACTTAAAAGTAAAACATCCATATATTTCAGAACAGAGCTTAATTTGACATTTGGCTACAAATAAAGGTTATGAGTGAAGATGGAGGTTTGAGGAGTTATTCTCATAATGGTTATTAATGGCCGTTAATGAGAACGAGTGTGGAGACGGAGGAACCTCTACCGGAATAACAAGCATGTGCCCTAATTAGGGAAGGGTCCGAGTCGTACTGCAGGCAGAAAGAATAAGTGGGGAAAGCATTGTTTAGAGCAAAGGGACTAACATATAGAATAACACTGAAATAAAAAATGCATGAGCAACAGTGGTCTCTGCCTGTTTCATGAAGTTATCTATTCAGTTCCTCAACTGGAAATAATAAGTGTTCCTGATATAAGCTTTTATTCAAATATCCCAGCTTTGTGTTTCACTGCCTTCCTGCCACCCGTCTCAGAGTCCTGCTGGCCAGCTTGAAGCAGGAGACACAGGAGATTTAGTTGCTGGAAAAATCTCACCAGCTCTCTTCGGGAAAGAAGACTGGTAAGGATTAGATTTCTGAGAATCAGTAATATGCACAGTCGCCTTGGGAAAAGGCAGTGTTTTTCAGACAAGGAGCTTCGGGCATACAGGACAGCAGTTATTGGGGAACCAGGTGGAGGGGAGAAGGGAATTGAATGGCAGAGAAAGGGGGAGTTTCTCACAGGTGCTGGGAACGGGTGGGTGGAGCGGCCGGGACTCAGGTACCAGGAAGGAGGAGTCCGAGCGTGAGACGTCCCTTCCAGCGCGTCCAGGCTCAGCAGGTCTTACGCAGCTGTCCTGCGAGTGACAGGCCAACCCCGGGGGGTGCAGTGAAGCCACAGCGTCAACAGCCTCTGGCCCCAGACATGTGCAGACCCTAAACACGGCAATGTAACTGTCACTTACAGTTTCTTATTACCCCCTTAGGTACTGGTTTGCTCGTTATTGAAAAATAGAGAGCGAAAAGTTTATGGAACTGGAAGAATTCCCAACTGGAAGGAAATATGGAAACTAATAACAATAATAGCGCTGATAATATATAAATCGTAATTACACAAGTGTTGAATTTGAGCCAGACTAGGGGCTCTTCTAAGACACACACACACACACACACACACACACACACACTTCGATCCCCCTAACACCTCACGGAAAGCATGTACACGTGACATTACCCTAATTTGCAGGTGAGGAGACTGAGGAGGAGAGAGTTTGTTTCCCGAAGTCCACGTGCTCACAGCTGGGCAGCCAGGATGAGACGGGCAGGCTTCTAGCACTTTCTGGGCACTGGGGGAGCTCAGACAGACTACGCAGGGAACATTTACCCTTGCAGAGGTCATCTATCCTTCAAAGCAGAGTCTCTCTGGAGCTGTGTCTGTTTCTCTGCTCAGAAACCATCCGGAACTTCTGGGTGTTCTCAGGACAGGCCCCAGACCCTTACCAACGTGAACAGGTAAGGCACGTTCTGGGGCCTCACCTGGCCACCTCCCGCCCTGGTTTTGACCATTCATACCCAGGCCATACACTGCTCTACCTGCAAACACCAACCCGTGCTTCTCTCCGTCTCGTGGCTCTTCCCAGCTTGCGCCCACCCTTCTCTCAATAAGGGTTCCATTCCGATTTAGCTTCAAGAACATGTTTTCAAAGAAACCGGTCAATCCTGAACTTCCTGGCTATGTGAGTTCTCCTGTTCAGCGTTCCCTTGACACGGCGGAGCCGTGGTAACTAGCGAATTACTACTTTGCACTTTTCCAGCCAGTCTTCCCCATCCCCGCTCAGCAGCCATGACGACATTATGTGTGTGTAAATGGCTGAGAGCATTAGTAAAGGCTGAAAGTCCTGGCTGGTGTGGCTCAGTGGATTGAGCTCAGGCTGTGAACCAAAGGGTCACTGGTTCGATTCCCAGTCAGGGCACATGCCTGGGTTGCAGGCCAGTTCCCCAGGAGGGGGCGCATGAGAAGCAACCACACATTGATGTTTCTCTCCCTCTCTTTCTCCCTCCCTTCCCTTCTCTTTAAAAATAAATGAAACCTTTCAAAAAAAGACTGAAAAACAATACATATTCTTTAAAATGAACGAATAACCCCACCACTTCGTCTTTTACATGTGTGCCTGATTATACTATTTATAACTTTATTTTGTTTTCTCACCATCTTAGAGGAATGAGTGAAAAGGAGCAGCAAACTGATTCTGACACGGAACGAAATCACAAAACTCACCATCAGACCGTTCTGGGGACCTCACAGGAGTTTCCTTGGGAACTACAGGTCTCCGACCGGCGTTCCAGCGGCCGTCCGTTTGGATTTTCTCCACGATGCCGGGCTGCACTCTCCCAGGGTGGAGGTGCTCATTCCGACCACAGGGGGCCCGGGGCCGAGCGGGAGGAGAGGGGCGCCCTTCCCAGGGTAACAGCTGTGAAGAGAAACACATGCCGCTGATTAGCTGTGTGGTGCTGCTGATTCCAAGTCATTGTCAGGAGGATTGCAATGTGGTTGAAATGACACGCCCGACAATATCAATTTCCTGTCGCATCCTATCCCTATTCATCGCATGTATAATTTTCGTGTTTACCCAGTCCATGGGCATTTTCCTTTTATGACTGTTTAGATCTCATTAGTCATCTCTTCTGCTCACACGCCAGACTGTGGGCATGTTTGTTCACAAATCCTGGTGAAGGAGAACTGTGGAGGGAAACAGGCCTCTCAGGCTCAGGAGCCAGAAAGATGAGGTTGATACATTGTTTCTATATGGGGTATTGAAATGATGTAGGATGCCTGGATAAGTATGCTACATTCATGAGTAATCAGTCATTAATCATTATCGGTATCGAGATTCATTAAGTTAGTTGCACACCGCTGCGAATGAGAAGGGGAAGGGTCTTCGAGGAACACGTATACAGGGCCCATGGACAAAGCCACAGCTCGGGGGATGGAGGGTGGGAGGTGGGGGTGGGTGGGATGGGGGAGACAACTGTATTCGAACAGCAGTAAAAAAAGATTGGAAAAAAACAGGCATTTGGTTAAATCCTTGCTGAGTCAGAGAGCGTGGGCTGTTAAATTTGTCGTGGTCTAAATTCAAAACACCAATGGACCAATGTGCTCATTCTTGTCCCACCAAGACGGTGGCATCCTCGGTGTGTCACTGACAGTACCGCATCTTTAACCCTCACCCGAGGGACAGTGGCAGTCCCCTGGTATGTAACTATGGATGTGTGCAATAGGAATTCACTTTCACACCATCGCAAATGTCAAGAGAGGAGGCGGTGGGAACGTGTGACCGTCACTTTTTGTAGTTCTCCAGCCACCCTCAAACCACGGCAGATGTCTCAGGTCAAGGTCAAGGTCAGATGAAGTGACTTGATGGGCTTTAGGTTTTAGAAATGGATCATCACGGAGTGGAGTGACTGCATTCAGCACGACAGATGCACAAAGGTCAGGTTTACAGGCCACAGCTGCTCCTCTGTTCTTGCCTGCCTCTCTCTCCCAGTCATTTGCTCCCTATGACGTGTGGTGCCCGTTTCTGGTTTATAGGATATTAAAATGTGGAGCACTCAATGTACACGGGAAGTACCAATATTATCAATTATCAGTATTACCGGGGGTCAAGACTAGTGAGCATGTTAATAAGAATTATCTCCATGTAAGGAGATCAGAGTAGGGCTGTTCAAAAGTTCTGTGAGGGGACAACATGAACCCGTCTTATACCCCCAGTGAGTACGGGCGCAAAATATTTCGGAAGTACACAGAACGGAGCCAGGGAAAATTCACTTTTCGTGATGTCAATATACTGAGAAAAAGAGTCAAATTAGTTGACTGAAATGAGAAGTGAGTTCATTAAAAAGCCCACAAAGAAAACCTAAAGCTCAAGTCTCAGAAGTTTTTATCTATGCTCTTTTATTGTGGAATAATTACATTATGCCACATCAATCTTGTTGCATTAAAATAATATTTACTTTTTATAAGCTTTCAATATGGATTTAATTTCAAAACATTCTCAATCATGCCCCATGGTACCGTAGACATTATTAAAGCAATGTTAACATATTTGACAAGCATCCACTTTAGACTAAAAGAAGCCCATACGGATACATTTTAACCAGAATTTCTTATCACCATATGTACCAGAAGTTTAGAAGAAAATGGGGAATCCGATGAGGTCATAATGCAAGTTGGAGAAAAGACTGCTTCAAGGAATAAGCCAGTAAAACTAAGAAAACCATCAGTTTCGTGACAGAACAATCAGATTCTGCCACGGTGATGTAATTGCCTTCCTCAAGTCATAAAACCAACCCTGGGTACCTGCACGCAGTCCTGCCCCAGGTCCACATGCCCGATGGTGAGTGAGAGGCTGGCCGTCAGCAGGTGCTGTCACCTGGTCAATACCAACAGAAGGGTATCATCAAGTATCCATTAGAAGTTATGCATGTGCGTAATAACTTATCATTTTAACCCAGTTTTGAGAAAATGTTCATTTAGAAAACACCCATTGAGTGTGCAAGATGTATTGTTTTTTTGTTTTGGTTTGTTTAGTTATAATTACCTAGGCAGAGAAAGTTTAAGGCTGGATAAACCGGGACAACCGGGCCGTGCCCTGAGGCACAGGTGCAGCGCAGGTGCGTGGACAAGCTGACTCGGCTTGAGAGCAGGCGCCCCCCACGAGCGATAATTGCGGGCTCTTCCGCCCTCCTTCCGGAGCAGCAGCCCCCTTCTCATCCACAATTCCGAAAGAATGTTTAAAAGGCCATACAAGGCTGGCAAACACCTCATTTGCTAATTAAACGAAGGTGTTTGTGATGTTTATCTTACTGAGCATGGAGTTCCACACATTTCTTGGCAGAGAAATTGTTGTCTGACTAGAGCCCTCCTTCCACCGACCCTTACGTGAGATGTTTCTGATGTTTCTAGTAGTTGGAACATTGTGAATGTGTAAGTAAGGTCTCCCTCCACATGTGTCCGGTAAAGCACTGCACATGGGTGTGTTTGCTACTATTTCAGTGACTGTGCACACACGCACGCACACACGCTCACAACTTCCTTCAGCATCTGCATTGCTTCTGAAGTTCCCATGGGGGCCGTACTCTGCTGAGCAGAGCACACACATGCATGATTTGTGACTCCCCCTGTTAGGTCTGACACGGGTCATGAGCCGAGGGTGAGGGACAGGGAGGGCCACCCAGCAGAGGGTGAGTAAGGGTGACTCTCATCTGCCACCTGTGTGGTCTGCGGTCATGTTGGTTTTGTTCATGTTCAGTCCCTCATTTGAAGCTCACGTAACAACACTCACCTTATGAGTTAGTTTAGGTAATAAAGGCAATTTATCTACGTATATAATGGCAATCAAACACAGTGAATACTTTATAAATGGCAATTATCAAATAATACGGTTTTGTCTTAAATCTTTATAAGAAATAAAACAATCTGGTTATGGCAAAATTAAGTCTATTTTCTGTTAACTAATAGACTGATTATGTCAGAAAAATTCTTCTGGAGTTCAGTAATTTATAGAAGAGGTTCCCAAATAAAACTACTGATGACTACCAATGTTAACAATAGCTTTAAATCATTGTCTTTCTTCTTCACAATAGAATGGCTGCAAAATATTATGAAGGTAGACACCAGAACTCTCAAATTTGTATACAAATTTCACATGGTCAAAACAATCAGATATATATTCATAGAGGCAAGATTAGAAACAATTTTCCATCTAAAAGTGAATACTATAGGACTTCTGGCCAAGATGGAGACATAGGTAGATACACCTTGCCTCCTTGAGCAACCAAAAGAAGAACAATAACAAATTTAAAAACAAAAAATGATCAGAACTGCCTGAAAATCGGACTGTATGGAAGTCTGACAGCCAAGGAGTTAAAGAAGAAACATTCACCCAGAGCGGTAGCAGGGGCAGAGAGGACTAACCGCAAGGTAGCGGCGGGGGCAGGTGAGGCAGTGACTGGCGGAGCGGGCAGTCCCACATTCACATGTGGGTAAACCACAAGGGACAACTGGGGAGGAAGACAGACTGCGCAACCCAGGGTTCCAGCAGGGGGAAATAAAGCCTCACAATCCCTGACTGAAAAAATCTGTGGGGGTTGTGGCAGTGGGAGCAACTCCCAGCCTCACAGGAGAGTCTGTTGGAGAGACCCACAGGGTCCTAGAATGTGCTCAGATGCACCCACCCAGGAATCAGCACCAGAAGGGCCCAGTTTGCTTGTGGGTAGTGGGGGAAGTGGCCGAAAGCCTCCTGACAGCTGAGCAAGAAGCATTGCTCCCTCTCGGACCCCTCCCCCACATACGGCACCACAATGCAGTGACACGGATTGCCCCGCCCCAGTGAATTCCTAAGATTTCTCCCCTTACTACATAACAGGTGCACCAAGACAAAAAAAAAATATGGCGCAAATGAAAGAACAGATTAAAGCTCTAGGAAAAAATACAACTAAGTGATGAAGAGATAGTCAACCTATCAGATGCACAGCTCAAAACACTAATAATCAGGATGCTCACAGAATTAGTTGAGTGTGATCCCAAAATAGAGGAGAAAGTGAAGGTTATGAAAAGTAAATAAAGGAAAATGCACAGGGAACCAACAGTGATGGGAAGGAAACTGGGACTCAAATCAATGATTTGGACCAGAAGGAAGAAATAAACATTCAACCAGAACAGAATGAAGAAACAAGAACTCAAGAAAATGAGGAGAGGCTTAGAAACTTCCAGGACAACTTTAAATGTTCCAACAACTTAATCATAGGGGTGCCAGAAGGAGAAGAGGAAGAACAAGAAATTGAAAACTTATTTGAACACATAATGAAGGAGAACTTCCCAAATCTGGCAAAGGAAATAGATTTCCAGGAAGTCCAGGAAGCTCAGAGAGTCCTAAAGAAGTTGGACCCAAGGAAGCACACACCAAGGCACATCATAATTACATTACCCAAGATCAAAGATAAAGAGAGAATCTTAAAAGCAGCAAGTGAAAAGGAAATAGTAACCTACAAAGGAGTTCCCATAAGACCATCAGCTGATTTCTCAAAAGAAATCTTGCAGGCAAGAAGGGGCTGGAAAGAAGTATTCCAAATCATGAAAGGCAAGGACCTACATCCGAGATTACTCTATCCAGCAAAGTTATTATTTAGAATGGAAGGGCAGATAAAGTGCTTCACAGATAAGGTCAAGTTAAAGGAGTTCATCATCACCACACCCTTATTATATAAAATGTTAAAGGGACTTAGAAAAAGAAAATAAAAAATATTAACAGTAAAATAGCAACAAACTCACAACTATCAAAAACTGAACCTAAAAAAACAAAAACAAAAACTAACTAAGCAAACAACTAGAACAGGAACAGAATCACAGAAATGGAGATCACCTGGAGGGTTATCAGCAGGGAAGGGGAGGGAGGAAATGGAGGAAGAGGTACAGGGAATAAGAAGCATAAATGGTAGGTAGAAAATAGACGGGGAAATTATAGTATGGTATAGTATAGGAAATGTAGAAGCCAGAGAACTTACATGTACAACCCACGGGCACAAACTAAGGGGTGGGGAGGGAGGAGTGCAGGTGGGAGTGCAGGGCAGAGGGGAATAAAGGGGGGAAATAAAGAAGGGAAATGGGACAACTACAAGGCATAATCAATAAACTATATTAAATAAATAAATAGATAAAAGCCAATAATACAAACCATTAAGAAGTGTTAAAACTATAATTCTCCCTTAATTTTTAATAAATTCAAAGCATAGTTTATGCTAATACAATAATGATGATAGAAAACACTTAAGATAAGTTTCTAAAACACATATTCAACTTGACATCAAAGAATAATGACCTTGTAAGAATGTAGCTGTCCTTACTTTACTAATGTATCCACCTTAGAAGTGAATGTATTCCTTCACAATATAGGGAAGGAATTTTCTATTGGTGACAAGCGCAACAAATAAGACAGTATTTACCCTAAATTTTTATGATTGTTTATTTAAATTCTAATTCTAAATCTTTAGAGTCACTTTTTTTTCAAATATTTCTTTGTCATGCCATTTTAACAAGTGAACTTGGTTATTGAAACTAAAATGAGAAAAAAGTAATTATGGAAAGTGAAATTATTTAAATATCAACTGTACAGCAGATAATTAGGAGTCTAGTATAATTCCATCACGTAAGTACTCTGCCTTGTAATTCTAGAGTCAAAAAGGGATTACATTTTCTTGATAATGGATTCACTTGAAGAAAAATAAAGCCTCCGGAAGTCCTAATGTCCTCCCATTTGGGGCAGCACTACTGTCCATGAAATTATTATATCAGCAAGAAAATGTCTCACTTCAATAGGTATAAATCTTGCCAGCAGAGCAGGGGTCTTAATGAAGGTCAAGGTTAATTATTTAGCAGTGATGAACCCGCCGTGGAGAGCACGGCTACGGCTTCTACTTTATTTCCAGCAGGGAAGAAAAAGTTACTCGGTTCACGCTGAAAAGTTATGTCTGCAAATTGTTTCACAGTGAGGCAGTGGGATATTTATAAATAGCTACTCATTTAGATATAGTCATTCACGTCCTAAGCACACCTGTCCCACACGGACATGGACTGTTCAGGTGCATACGATAGGGTATCTGGTCCATTGTTTAGATTTTCTAAATTCAGGGTTGTCTTTTTCCCCAAGCAATTGTCCTGCAAATATTTAGCTCCGTGTGTCCAACGGGTAGTTAACAAACAGGGAAAGACACCGATGATGAGATGCCTCCTACGCAGAACACCTGCTCCCCTCTGCACCTGCAGGTGGGGGCGGGCGCCCTTGGCATCGTGAGAGTAATGAGCAGCACCCACGGAAATGCCCCCACCAGAAAGATCCACCCGAAGAACAGGAAGAGCCACAGGTCACAACCACGTGCTCTACCCTCTTACAAACGGCGTTTGACTCGTCTTCACGGGCAGGTAGAAGAGACGGAACTGGAGAACATTTGATTTCCACAGCCCACAGTCCACAATTAATATCCGCATACTGAGTCATGTGTTTAACTTGAAAACAGGCAATCGTGCTTCGTGGTTAAAATATCATGTGATTTGGATGTACAGGAATACAATTTAGTTCTGAATGTAGCCCCCCAAGTTTTAAACGTATCTATCACATTCACTTGTTTTAATGTGAAGCAACTGAACGTATGTGGCGTTCGGTTCTCACGAATTAGCATATTCAGCCCGTCTTTTGCGGAGCCAAACTAACTGTCCCTGGCAGGTCCTGGGAGGGTGGGGACACGCCTGAGTGTGGCCGCGGCTTCCAGGAGGACCCCGCCGTGCACCCAGGAGACGCCCCGTGTCTCACAGATGGAGGAGGGAGTTCCCCGGTTTGCCTTCCTTGACTCATCGTTGTTGTGAGTACTATGACTACTTCTTATCTTTACTGCTTTTGTTTGCAGTGTGTGCATCTCACGGGAAATGATACGCCTCTGCCTTCTCATCCCTCCGTTTACTAGCCTCAACTTTTTGCCGTGTTTATATTTTGAAAATGAAAAACACAACGACGGATAGAGACCCCCGTGTCCTGCTCCTCTCCTTCCAAGCAAACTATGTTGTCGATTCATACGGCCTCCCATTGTCACTGCACGTGCAGGGTACATGCTGTTCGTTACTCTGTATCAATGGGACAGACACTCCATGTGGTCCATCGACCATTACGGGTCTGAGATCGAAGCCTGCTCATGCAGGCAGTTGGGGCTTATTTTAACTGCTAATGGCAATTGAATTTTAGGCATATGTCTCCAATTATTTACACATTCACTAACGGATGGGTGGTATTTTTTCTAATGTTTCTGTCTTACAAATTGTGCTGAAAGGAATGGGCTCATCCATTTCTGTTTCCATAATTGTGTGCCATGGTTTTGAAAATACGTAATTAGAAGTGGCATTGCTGGTCACACATACCAGGAATATGGTATCTACTATACTCCCTTCTCTTCTGCCTATATTGGTATCAATCACACATTTAAACATATTATGTGGTTTATTTTTATGGCTGTGGTTGCTGTTAAGGTTGAGAAACTTTCATCTGTAGCCATTGGGGTTTCTGTTCTCCTGACAAGACTATCAGTGACCTATGTCCACTTTTCTCTTGAGTGGGTTCTATTTTTTTAAGGATTCATGTTTACCCTATTATCTGAATGCACATCTATTGTTTGTTTATTCTTTGGGCATGTATCATTCGGCTTTCATCTGTTCGTGGGGTCTTCGTGTAGCAACGACATTAAATTTTACTGTGGCGATCATGATTTTTTTTCATTTTATTTACTCTCAGTGTCGTGTTGAAGAAGTTATTTTGTAACCTGTATTCATGAAACATTCTCTCCAATTTTCTCCTAAAATTTTATAGCTATTTTCCCAATTGTGTTACTGTTGCTTTAGTGGTAATATCACTTCAGCGAGTCTTACCATCCTAGTCTTTTAGATATAAATTAGGTTCCAGCAACAAGGTGAGTTGATAGGAGATTAAAAAACGAAGTTGAGGAAGCAGCCAGCCTGTGGCTCGAGTTGGCGCTGAGAAGTGCAGTTGGAGCAGCATGAATATTTACGGCTGTACTCGGTGGTGCAGGGCCAAGTGTAATGACAAGGTTTTCAGGGGAAAATTGCTTGACAAAAAGGACAGAGGCGGCGTCAGATGTGGTTTGAGGGAGAGCCATGCGGGCCAACTGACTTTGCTCTAAGACTGCCCTGGTACCCAGGTCCCTCCAGCTCCCATTGCCAAGTTCGTTGGGGAAGATGCTGTCCTCCCAGGGTAAAGCATTACTAAGTCAACTTGGAAGCCAAATTGTGAGACGCTTTTTTAAGCCAATATTTATTTTCTTGTCAGTACACATGTCCCCAAATATTACTAAGATTCTATTTCTGAGTAATGCAATAACTACAAAAACTGAAAAATAAAAAGGCAGTGTGCATATTTTGCTCTCTGGTTTGAAGCTTAACTTCCAAACTTCTTTTTATTCCAGCCCCTGTACTTGGCCCACCCTTCCGTCCCTTGGTTTGTTACAGGCTAGCTTGGGGCCCTGTGCAGCAGTGGGTGGGAGAAGGCCGGGCCTAGCCTTTGTCTTTGGGCCGGCTCTCCTTGTCATATGAGGAGGAGGAACTTTTGCAAAAGGCTCTGAATAAGTCCTGTTTTCGGCGGTAAGGGGTGCTGGAGCAAGTGACCCTTAGACATGTGTGAAGCCTCATCGCAGCGCATCCCCAGACTAGGCCGACATCCGGCTAGCATGAGCTTCTTCCTCAGCAGAACTCCCTCCGATCAGCAGGGCAGACACTGGCCGCGCACCGCCTGAGCCGATCTGACTTGCGGTCATTGCTGAAAGCAGCAACCATGCTCCCAGCACCCTCCCGAATTCCACTTTCCGTATCCACTTCCCTAAAGCCTGGGGCTCTGGGAAACAGGATGTATCTTCCGAGCCACTGAAGTGAGTGTATCAGCAAACACCTGCTGTAGCACGGCATGGGAAAGGTGCCTGCTTCCCAGGCTGACAAATCTTCCCTTGCCACCCGCTACCCAGCCCCTAGGAGGCAAATCCTGGTTCCATCCACCCTTTTCTCCGCCGCACTCCACGTGCAAATCCTTGGTCAGGGTGGGATTGTGTGAGGGACTAAAATGTTGGTTGACCAGGATAACAGATTATGGTGGAAACGCTAACATTTTCCCTTGTCCTTTTTGAAACAGAATCCTCCCTCTATGCCCACTTCTCCATGTTTAACTGGATCCATTGCTTCCAAATGAGATGCTGAATTTCCCAACATCCCTGGGAGCTAATGGTGAGCCTGTGACTGAGTCAGGGAAGTGGGATGTGAGCTGGAACACCCTGGGCAATTCCTTTGACGGGGACCAGGATATGCCACACCAAATATGTCATTTTGGCATCAGGAATATTTTGCACTGAAGGCAATCAAGAATCAAAAAATACAAGAGTCTTCTCTCCTCCTCTTATCTGCCAAAAAGCCAGGCATACATCTGAGAAGGTGGCATGCATTCCCCCTCCCCCGCGGGCCTGCAGCAAGATGAGGTAGCGACTCTTATCACCGGAGATGCAGAGCTGGCGCAGAGTGGCTGTGAGAACACACCTGCCCGCAATCCCTCCCACCTTCCCGCGGCTCCCTGGCACTCCCCCGCACGCCAGCCTTCCGAACGCTCAAACCCTCCTTCCTTTGTTAAGAAGAGTATATGAATAAGCTCCTTATTTCCAACTTTTTTTTTGTTATTTTTAATGCATGTGCATTACTTTCCCATGAAAACTTGTAATTTTTTATTTAAAATAAATGGCTAGGAAGCTTCTTTACAAGTATTTTCTTTAAATTTTGCTCTAGCTGTATCAGAAAAAAAAATCAAAGCGGAGATAATAAAGATAAAATTGTCAGCTGAGGTGTCAGGATTTTCCTGCATAATATTGTTATGATTTCTTCCTCTTGAAAGAAGAAATACAAATGTTGTAGCAAGTTTAGATTAAATATTGATTATTTTTGAATCACCAAGCCAGGCCAGAGGGAAAGTGTACTCTTGACGATGAGCCAAAACCACCCCTTGACCCCCGTCGACGGCCTGAGACGCAGCAGCGAGGCGCTGCCGCCCTCTGCCCACTGCCCTGCCTGGCTCTTCGGAGGAAGGAAAGGGTAGCGCGATGACTGAGTGGGTCCGAGGTGGTCTTCCCAGAGAGGGGCTGGACAGAGATGGGGCACGGCACGAGCTGAGAGGAGTAACAGATGGAGGATGGGCACCGGGCCACAGGTGGTGGCTGCGATGAGTGACATTGCATTTGCCTTGATTTTCCACTGTCGCGAGACCCGTCTGCTTTTCTGCTCTCTCCCTGGGAGAAGAACGAAGGGGACCTGCCACATGTACTCGAGTCCCATCAACACTCACCCTCCACCGGACGTATTCATGACAAGGCAGATTGTCCAGAGGAAATGATGGTAACTACCAGGGAGCTGGGTCAACTCATCTTGACTTAAATTAGTCCATTACATTAGTGTTCACTTTTGTTTGAGACTGTGGTATGAAAAGTATTTAGTGTGGTCCGAAGATAAGGTAGGGGGAAGAATGAAAATAAATAAAGAAGTGATGGAAGGAGACTCAAGGAGGTGAAGAAAAGAAATTAAACATCTACTAGAAACATTTCCAGCAGGCGCAGAAGCTATTCTGCAGAACAGTCTTATATAACGTGTTTGTGCGGCTTCAGCGATCAGACGGATAATGGGATGGATTCTCCCCGAGTCTGGACCGCGGAGGCCCATGGGCTCAGGCTGTGGGAGCTGCTTGCGGTCCATCCATCTCCCAAAGCCGCTCTGCACGGTAGAAGTTAGCATTTGATATTTTTGACCTTTGAAGCGCTTACCTTACTGCCAAGTAAATGAGCCCATTCCTTTGAGCCTGGGTCTTTTTTTTTTTTTTTAGTTTCTTTTCTTTCTAACCAGTCTGCTTTGAAGACAATTAACTCCACAATCTCAAAATGTTGTCTAACATGGTTGAAATTATGATAGCAGTTTTTGTCAAATATTCACCTTGTGGAATTTGTTTCTATAATACAAAAGACATTTTTGTAGCATGTTTTGGAAAAATATTTTTGAACACACAGCTAAATTGTTAATTTATGTGCAATAAAGAATTCTATCTGTGTTTGTATCAGGGAGTCAAGTAACATGCACAAAATAAAAACCTGTTTTCTCTTTCCTGTTACGGACAGAAACTGTGCTCACAGGAAATCAGAGGAAGAAAATGTCTTTTTTCTCCCAGAGCGAGCTCTTGGTGTCATCCTCTTCGGCAGACATTTCTCTGGGCAAACTTCAAAATGTTTAAGACCTAGAAGACTTTTCTGGATATGAGAAATAATGACTATTACAGAAGACTCGATTTTGTATTAAATGCAGGAATGTGCTTCCACATCGCTTAACTTCAATTTAGAGCATAATTAAGTACTGGAGAGTCCCTTATCTTTTATCTTAAAAGTTAGTTGTAATGTTACAATTTAACTATATATATATATATGTGTGTATAAAAGACATTTCAGTAGGCCTCAGTTTCAGTTCACCAATTAGAGTCTTGTTTTCTAATCTTCTTTCTAGGGGCTTTTCTCTATGACATTCACCTTTTGAAGTTGACCTTGTGACAGGTCACCTAGGCACCTGTGCTGATTTACCTGTCCCATACCCCCTACGTGGGACATTGTGGACCAGTGTGACTGTCAACTTCACGGGGTAGTTCATGGCAGGAAATTATTTTTTACTTTTTTAATGACTGTGTCTATTTTGTTTAATAAAATCACATTATCACTGTGTGATTTGTTCTCTGAACCAGGCTCCTGCTGCCAGGAAGACCTTACCGTGTCTCTCTCACCCAAATCCACATTTTGTATTTGCCATTTAAAGACACGGAAAAGGGTTTGTTTCAACTCATTCAGAAAAGAATCGGATGGGACTGGCCTTTGCTGTTCCTTTGTTTATGGTGTTTGTTTTGCTACTTCTTTATAAACAATTGCAAATTTTCTCTTAAAAATATTTTTTCAATACAGTATACTTTCGTAGCAGATACTAATATTCCATCAACATTGCCAAAATATTAAAATCCTTAAAAACTGGAAGCATTCAACTTATTCCCATTGATTTAAGTTTTACCATTAAATATGAAAAATACGAGGTCTTTCAGAAGATATCCAATATGAAAAAGTAGAGACATTTCCTGAAGAAGATGTAAGTACAAGAAACATTGCACATAGGATGATGACGCCTCAGTCCCTTTCAAAGTAGGTGTCTTGGGACCTCACACAGTTCTCCCAATCGCCATCAACAGCGCCCCTGTATTTGCCTGAATCTCATTGGTGATCTGAAATCTCCTCCCTTTCAAAGGTGATTTTAGTTTTGGAAAAGACAGAAGTTGCAAGACACCAAATCTGGGCTTTAGCGGGGCTGAGTCACCTGGGTTATCTGATGTTTTACCAAAAACTCTGCACAACATCTAGTGCATAAACAGATGGCTTGTGATGAAACTGCCAATCTCCAGTTGCCCGTGGCTGCGGCCTTCTGAATCATCCCAATAGTTTCCATGGAGGAATGTTCCAGCTTAACGCAAAATTGGATGCAGATCCATTGCTCTATCGTTCAGTCATTGTGAATGTGACGGCCACACAGTACACGTGCTCACCCCACGGCATCTACCGCCCCCACTGACCGGTACAGAGAAGTCCACTCTCTTTGTCTGCCAGGTCACATCACATCATGCAAACCTTCTCGCTACGTTAACAATGGCTGGACTTCTCTAGGGCAGACCTCATACCGGATCCAATACGGTATATCAGGAATTTTAAAGCTGGAAAGTTATTATACATGAAATTTATGAGTGTTAGTACAACAAGCACAAAGATCTTGAGTCGAGAACAAGCCAGCAGAATTTGTGGGGCACGGGGAACCCCGCCTTGGGAGGGAGTTACGGGTGAAGGGGGGAGGGTCAATGCAGACACTGGTTAGGGATTTTGATCTATGAGTAAAGGGGGATTCTTGGAGGGTCTTAGACAAAGACTCAGCATAATCCAAGGCTCAGCTCAAAGACCATCCTATCTGCTACAGGGAGCAAATTGTGGGCAGAGGGGCCGGCAAGGAAGCAGGGAGCCCAGAAGTAACATCATCGGGCGATTGCAGGTGGGACCCGGGATGACCCCACGTCTGGCCCGTGGGGCCGAGGGGGAAAAGACAGGCTGACATGGGGTGTGCTTTATGTACAGACAGGGCGAAATTGGCCAATGAACTGAGTTACAAAATAAAAACAAAAGTCACTCCCCGACTTTTGCTCCAGTGCAGAACATCAGCCCTCCTCCTACTGCAGTCAGAGAACTTGCTGGCGCGTCGGTTTGGAAAAGAGCCGTGGGAATGACTAGATCTGGCCCGGACTTGGGGAGCTGGAGGTGCTTTGTAGCTAGTAAGTGGGGAAATCAAGTGAGTTGTTGGCTACGGGGGTCGGGAGTGCAGAGGATTCACTGAGGCCAGAACACGCACGAACACTGGGCGCTTGCACTGCACTTAGAGCCACCGGAGCGGATGAGATGCCCCAGACAGAAAGTGTGCCCGGGAGAGGGAAGACCTGAGGGTGAGTCCTCTCTGCGTGGTGTGTGTTTGTATTTTCTTCCAGTGCCTTTATGGTTTTCCCTTTTAATTTTCCCCGTTTGAAATATATTTTTAACCTCCCCTCTTAGTTTTGCTTTCATCACGGAAGTCTCCTCGTGTTTCCTGCTGAGCACGCCAGGACGCTGTGTAAGTTTTATTCCCGTTTCTCGAGGGAACAGTCCAAGCTGTTTTCACCCTGACCCTCCGGGACGAAGGCTGAGTTTCCCTTGCACTTTGGAAATTGTCTCGCTTGCTTTTAAAACTTTTATTACTTTGTTTTCTTTGTATTCAACCTGTACTAAGCATGCCTGCGTACTTGGTGTTCACCGTGACCAGTGATGAGTGCTTTGTGCTGAGTCCTGCCCTGCACATGATGGTGGTCGACGTCTTTATCCCAAATCTAACGTAAGAAGCGATTGCGTTTAGTCACGTGTTTTAATCTCACCGTGACTTACAAACTTAGCCCCAGTTTCAAATGAGCTCTCGAACACTCTCAAACATTGACACGTGTATAGTAAATATGCAAGTGCATTCAATCATGGATTTTTCTTCCTGTCTTCTTCATAGGTACTTGTCAGGTTAAATTACAATTTCAATTTCTGTTGCTACGTTGTTCCCTTTTGTTATATTTTTAATGCTTTTTTTCAGTCTTTGTCATGAACACTTTATGTCTATTAACACTGTCTCTATAGGACTTCTTTTAAAATATTATAGCCTACCATTCCATGTTGGCATCTGATCTAATTTTCTAACAGAAGTAAAACGCTTTCTAGGCACATGACAGGTATTTTGTGGGTGAATTTTCTATAAGCTTTTCTTGAGTTTTCCCTTGCATGAGTTACGTGTAATACAAACTATCCTTGCACAATAAAACAAATGGGTAAAAGTAATTTATCATGGATTTAATGATTATATTTTAAATAATTGATTTACACTGCTCTGTATATGCTTTCTCCTAGGAAGATAACTATTAAGTTGATGCTCGGACAAATCCTACGTTCAAAAATTATAAATGTAGCAAGGCTTCTACGAGTCCTAACCGGCCAGACAGTTGCATAGAGTTTGCATATTTAAAGAGTGTCAAGATGCTAAGTAGGAACGCTTTCAGGTTTTATTGTCAACACAGCCCTGTGAGACGGACACTTCTTACAGCGGTTCCTAGCTAATGTCTTTGCCCATATCTTAAGCTACAAACAATTCCTGCTGATTTTTTCTGCTTAACACTCTGTTTCATTTTGTCTCTATTTCCATAGTAACCAGCTAGTGCAGAAATGTCCCAACACTTCTGCTGGCTTCAAATCTCTTGCCAACTTATTCTGCCGCCTGAGGTATTAGCATTGTGGTGCACAGTGACTCAGCTCTCTGTGAAGTTTCTGATCGGTAATGCATATCTTCCACTAATTTTTTCCTTATTTTGTTTCAAAATATACTGTATTAAAATTCTAACAAACTCATTTTTTGTGTCCATTGTATTTTTAAATTTATATAATGCTTCTGCATATATTTAATGGGTATCTTTTAATTAAGATAAGTGTTTCACTTAATCTTTAGGCATCCAACATATTTTAGAATGTTGATAGTTATAAAAATATATAAAGTAGGATACTTTTACTCTAGAAATCACATTTAGCGGAAAAGAAAATTGTGAAAATAATCATTTTTAGATACAGTTTTTAAAGTGTAGGCTACATGGATTTGACTGGTTTATAAGAGATTAAGGAATTTACTCTGGAGGGGGATGTCTGTATAAATGAGCATTTGGAAAAAAATAAAAAGGCTAGGTAAGATATTGAAGAGGAATAATAGAATCACAGACAACACAAACATGGAAAAAGATACAAATGTTCAGGAAAAATAAGTAGCGTGATGTGCCTAAAGTAGAGAACACTTACAATGTTAGATTCTTGAAAATCATTTAACACGTGTACTTAAATGGAGACAGCCCTGGCTGGCGCGGCTCAGTGCACTGAGTGCTGGCCTTTCAACCAAAGGGCCATGAGTCTGATTCCCAGTCAGGGCACAAGCCTGGGTTGCAGGCCAGGTCCCCAGTAGGGGGCGCACAAGAGGCAACCACACGTTGATATTTCTCTCCCTCTTGTCCTCCATCCCTACCCCTCTCTGTAAAAATAAATAAATGAAATCTTTTTTTAAAAAGGGAAATGTAATTCGTAAAGGGAATGCTGCAAATGAAGGACTGCATGAATCGTAGGCAGGCTTCCACAGTTTCTGCCTTTGTTTTCGGTCACTCCCTCTCCATCTTTGAACGAAGCTGTGGGAAAATGAGCAAATCTCCCTGACGTCTGTACTCACTGGCCCAGTGGCCGAAACATACTGGCAACTAGGAGAGAGCTACCTTTTGTTAGAGCTGTCATCATTCCCTTATCAGAGCGACCATTATCTTTTTGAGTTTTTTTTATGCTTTATTGTTTATGCTATTACAGTTGTCCCATTTTCCCCCTTCACCCCTCCACCCGGCCTGCCCCCCCACTTCCCACTTCCTGTGTGCAGACTTCCTTTGAGTTACAATCGACTTTATGCCCTCAGCCCCTAGTCTTGTCCCTAGACACAGAGTAGTTCCTCGATACATCACTGTCGAGCTACCAGCCTCACAGCATCACACCAGCTGGTCGCGGGAGTTTACACGAGGCCACGCTTTTCAACACTCGGGCTACAGGAGTTCCTGTCGCCCCAAAGGGCACCCTCCCCTGGAGCTGCTGCCGGGTTGGAAAAAGTCACACTCAGAGTGAGTACGATTTTCAGTAACTTTGGGGAGATTAAATTAAAAAGTAGACTCTCAATTACATTTTGAGACCTTCAAGCTTTAAAGATCTTATCCAGAATTTAATTAGACTTTCTCGTTTTCCCCCCCCTTAGGGAATATGCATTGAAGTAGTTCTTTCCTTTAGTAGTTGGGATAAAAATATCTTAATTCGGGTGTTTTAAGGGATGATAAAACTGACCCTGCACGTTACAGACCAGTCACCTTCATTACCGCCGCAGTCCAATGGCGCGTGAGAACTTGATTACAGCGGCTGGGACGGGCGGGAAGCACTGGCAGTCTAGGTCTGATACGCCAGCAGCAGTTAGAGAGTGTCGCAAAGATCCCAAAGCAAAGCAATGTTTCATCCTAAAAATCCATCTTGTCGTCGCTTCTATTTTATTCTGTTTACTTAAGTCCATGATTCCGGGCACAGGAAGAACGTAGTTTGCGTCACTGCTGCAGACAGGGCAGCACCCGCTGGGCCCCCCGCCGGAGCTCGGGCCACCCCGAAGGCCTGCGCTCGGCACGGGACCTTGAGAGCTCGGGGCTTTCCCGAGCGGCAGAGCGCCGCCGAAGAGCCACCCGGGAGGCTCCGCCTCGCGTGATTCACATGCACCCGCCTGACTCAGACGCCTCTGTGTGCGCACAGACACGCATGCGTGAGAAGACATGCCTGTCGCTGGAACGTTCATAAGCACATACGGCTGACTCTTACCCGAGATCGCCGTGCGTCTCGCCCCGTTTTAATCATTCTTCGGGCGGTCAGAAGGAAGTGCCATGGATGAGCTGCACCTGACATATATAAACAGCGTGTGAGTGCATGGGAATATGGACACAGGTCTCGGGGACCCTGCCCAGGAACGCGTGTCTCCCTCCTGGGGAACTCAGGGAGATGCTGCCCCAGCACCCACCCACTCGCGGGGCGTAATCTCCCAGGTGGGGCTGCAGCAATCGGGCGGTTACCAGTTTGTCACGTGATGCCGCCCTCTCCCAAGTGTAGGGAGCTCCGTCTCACACAGGCACTGTGTTTTTCACTCTGTACTCTTTTCCCCCGAGGCAGCCTACAAAATGGTCACGTCTTTATGTCATATTTTGTTCCTGAAACCCGGTCATGGGCTGTGGTTTCCATTCCGCCCCCCTGCCAGTTGGCTGGGGTGTTCAGAGTCACCCCCACCTTTCACCGCCCCCATCCCCGTGCACAGCCGTCCACGTTTAAGGATGTACTGCCTGGGACTGTGGGGAGCTGGTGTTACTGACAACACACACCCTCCCCTCAGTCACTCCTTCTGGGGCCCCGACCGATTTTTAACTGCATCCCATTATAAGGACCTCCACCCCCTTGACGTACCAGCCTGCAGTGCATGCTGCGTTCTCTTTAAGTCCACGTGTCTTTCTTCTGCCCTCTAGGCACAAGGACCAGTTCCCACACGCCCCCGTCCCAGACGTGACCCTTGCCTCGTCAGGGGATCATGGGGTCATGTGGTTTTTCCAGGGGTCACTCTGGGCAATCTGCTATGTCATCTGCTGGCCTGCAGTCACTCTGCCTGCCTGCCATTGTGGGCCTCAAGGAGACTGGTCCATCTTTTATTTTTTCTGAAGGGATGCCTAGGTTTACCTGTTTATGATAATTATGCTTTGCTGAGCTGCTAGCTCCTCACCAAACTGCATTCTGTGACAGTGCCCAGGTCCCTTCTCCCAGCTGGTCCGCACTCCCAGCTGAGTTCAGACACTCCAGATGGAGACCTCTGATGGAAGCCATGTGCTGTCCTGCACGTCCCAAAGGTCCCCAAGCTCCCTCTTCTCAGCGGGATGGGGGTGGCTTATCTGCCTTTTCTGGTTTGAAAGAGAAAGAGCTGCTTCCAGGCTGACTCGCCCTGAGGAAATACGAATAGACATTTTCTCTACAATCTTTTTAGTTTCGTTTTCAAATGTATTTTTACAGGCAGCCTTGGTGTGGCATCCTTGGCACTAACTTTTCACTGTGAGTAGCACCGAGCAAGGGGGTTTATTACATTGTTATTGCTGCTGTGGAGTTTTAGAAGTAGAGACGGGAAGATATCGGGGATTGGATTCAGAGCCACTTCTTATTTCGCCTGACGCCATAATGTTTAATGGAGCTAAGTGTGCGTGCATCTATTAGCTGTAATGTGCGAATCTGGAGAAGTTATCACAAGGTTGTTAAAGGTCATGTTGTCCATAAATGGAAGTCATGGATAGCATATTATCGGAGAGATCCCCGAATGGACAGCGAGCTGGTTTATTTCAGCGCATGCCACAGAACGGCACAACGGGGAGGGGCATTTACAGTAATCTGTCCCAGCACCTTTGTTCTATAGATGAGCAATCAAAGTCCAGGGGAGTGACATTCCTCGCCCAAGGTTACAGAATGACTTAATTGCCTTTTTCCGTAATGTGGTAAAGCTGTTTTTTGAATGAGCATTAATTTGACCACAGAGAGAATGTACTCAAAAGCAGTTTATAATCCATAAATCACACAATGCAGGGCGGGGTGCAGAAATGAAAATCATGGCTGGAAGAGGCTGGAGATATATATATATCTCCATATATATATATATATCGAAACTTGCCATTTAATAGAGCAATATACTTCTTTTGATTTCAGAAATGGGAAGTTAAAAGCAATCGACACACACGATATTCATAAGGATGCGAAGCAGATGGATTTTCCGCAGTGAGGTGGTGGCTGATTGTCTGCATTTTGTTGTTGTGTTCTGGTGGAACATGGGGGCCAGCGGGGAATCTGATGGCCGGTGACAGGCAGAGGCTCTGGGACGCGGGTGTCTTCTCAGCAGGGCATGGGACGCTGGCCGAAGAAACCAAGGAGAAGGTTTCCGTTTTGTACTAGTAACACTCTGAGAAGGGAGCACTCAGCATACGTGAAGGCTGTTCCCAGCAATCTTTTCCCCTCGAGTAGAAACGTGTCTGTAACATCATCATCTGTCCGTTCCATTTCTTTAAAAAAAGTTTCCACCCTGGCTGGCATAGCTCAGTGGATTGAGCACGGGCTGTGAACCAAAGGATCATAGGTTCGATTCCCACTCAGGGCACATGCCTGGGTTGCAGGCCATGACCCCTAGCAACCACACATTGATGTTTCTCTCTCTCTCTCTCTTTCTCCCTCCCTTCCCTCTCTAAAAATAAATAAATAAATCTTTTTAAAAAAGTTTCCCATATGAGTTGTTTAAGTCTAGGGTTGGGCTCTGGAAATGGGCTGCTACATCAGATTTGAATCCACAATCTGTCATGAGCAGTATCAACCTAAGCAAGTTATACATGTTCTGAGTCCAGTTTCCTCGTGAAAGAATCCATTAAGTAAATGCACGCATGGCACTCAGACCGGCCCCTGACGCACAGCGCCCGACCTCCACTGGCGGCCAGCGTAAACGGCGAGGGGAGCTTGGTAGTCCCAGCCACAGACAGTGGAGCGGAGTCAGGGCATAGGAGGCTCAAGGAAACAAGGAGTTGCCTGGAGAAGAAAAGAACGTTTGAAATTGGCTCATTTCCTCGATTGACATTTTCAGCTTCGCCCGGACTGGTTTCCTGCCGCTGGAACTGCCCACCTCGGACAGGCCCCGTTGGAGTCTCCGGCTGCCATAGCGGGTCCACCTATTGCCTCCTGAAGTTCTTTCTACCAGTTACGCCTTACGAAATTTGGGGCTTGGTTATTAGGCTCACACAATGGAAGGATCGTTATGTCTTCTCGGAGATCTGGCCCCTTTGTTACTACATGTTGCTCTCTGTGGCCTTGATAATTTCCTTTGCTTTGATGCCTGCTCTGTCTGAAGTTACTATAGCTGTAACTCTTCTTTTGATTAGTCTGAGAATAATGTTGCCTTCTTCACACACTTTTAAATCTATATGTGATTCTTACAATGTCATTGATAACAGCATCAAAAGCAGTAACATACTTATGAATAAATTTAACCCAGGAGATGAAAGGGTATATACAGTAAAAACTATAAAATATTAATGAAAGAAATTAAAGAAGACACAAATAAATGGAAAGCTTTCTCTGCGTGTGGATTGGATTAACATTTTTTAAATGCCTGTACTACCCAAAATGACCTACAAATTTCATGCAATCCTCATCAAAACAGCAATGTTATTTTTCACAGAAATACAAAAAGAAACCCTAAAATTACTATAAAACTACAAAAGACCCCGAACAGCCAAATAAATCTTGGGAAAGAAGAGCAATACTGGGGGATCACACTTATTGATTTCGAACTACATATCAAAGCTGTCCTGAGCAAAAACGATATTGTATCGATATAAGACAGACACACAAACCAATTGAACACAGCAAAGATTCCAAAATAAACTCATGTATGTATGGTCAGTTGACTTTTGACAAAGCTGACAAAGTTTTACTATGGGACAAGAATACTCTTTTCAATAAATGGCATTTGAAAACTGGATATTCACATGCGAAAGAATCAAACAGGGCCCCTCTCTTCGACAATACATAAAAATCAACTCAAAACAGATTAAATGCTCAAATGTAAGACTGGAAACCATACCATTCCTAGAAGAAAACATAGGTGGTAAACTCTGTGACATTGGTCTGTGGCATTGGTCTCGGCAACATTTTCTCGGATTTGACATCGGAAGGAAAGGCAGCAAGGGCAACAACAAGCCAGTGGGGCCACGTCCAAGTGAAAAGCCTCATCAGAGCAAAGGGAGCAACAAACGAACTGCAAAGGCAACCTCTAAAGTGGGAGAAAATATTTGCAAACCACGTATCTGGTAGTACGGGGATTCATGTCTATTCTACTTCCAAGGGAATCCAAGAACTCAAGGACGGAGAAACCAGCAACCCCTGCCCATCCCCCCTTTCTTGTGGCAGTTCCCCCTGAGCCCTCATCGCTCCTCCAAATCCCAGGAGAGCTGTCGGTTTTTCCGTCTTCCTATTTTACTCGTGGGGACAGAGCGGTGCCTTCCAAGCTCCTCCCACGTGGGAACAGAGAGCAACCGTTGGTGTTTTCTACCTGTATTTAATTAGTCTGTCAGTTTCTGCTGAAAAGCTTTTCTGATTTGAATTCGGCTCTCTCCCCTGCATTCACATTAGCAATGTCCCTGCTTCTCAGGACCATTAACGGTTTTGTGACATTGACAGAGCTGAACGTGCTGGGGGAAAGCGGACGTCGGAATGGATAACGGCAGCTAATAGATAAAACATCCCCCTTGGAGCACGTGGAAACGGAGAAGCTCATTGAGAATCTCCCTGGTCTGTGGTTTTTGCAGGTGATTGGGAATCGGTATGTCTGGTGGAGGCAAGAAATCAACATAAGATCGATTTGTATCAAACCACTATTAAAGAGGCAATCATTTAATTTGTGTAAATGTATGAAATCATCACAGAATGTTTTTAAAAAGGCACCAAAACCAAAATAGTAGGGGTAAATTGTGCAAAATGGTAAAAGGAGAAAGAAGGCAGTGAAATATCATTTAGGGATGCAGGGCATAGATGATAGTAATCCACGCTAAAGAAACCAAAAATCTCTTCTGGATTATATTTCCAGGGATTTAAGCGTGAAACTTGAACCACGTTTTCAATAGAAGGAAGAGTTAAACAGATGAGGGGGGGAGCTGTGGGGTGAATTTTACTAGGAAACAGGAACATGGTAAACTTATTTATTGCCTTGAATTTATTTTTATTTGTTTCCACACTATCTTTCCTTCCCCAATAATAAAGTTTTTAAATTCTGTGTTCTCATACTACGTTCTGTTCGTGACACGAAACTTGCAGCACTCAGCAGTTAAAGATGACTTGTAAGTGCCGGGCCGCCGGAGAGCAGACGTGACGAATGTAGCGAAGTGAGTGCAAGTACTGTAGCCCTACGCTTCCTGGTGAATGTTTATTCTTTCCAGTTCTTACAATGAGATCAATGTGCTCGCATTCTTTTTTATTTTACAATTCACACAACTCTTCTCTTACTCCCTTTAAGAAGTGTTTATTGACTATCTTGTGAGCATTTTTGGAGTCAGACCAATTCCCCTGTTGCAACAACTAGAAATCTTTTGTAAGACTCCTTGATTGCAGTGGAGAGCTCACGGGCCACCGAGCTCCCGCCAGATGTGGCCGGGGAAAGCAATAAGAAAAGGGACATGAGTCCGGTCTTAAGTGCTACTCTTTGGTAATGGGATTTCACTTCTCCAAAGTGGACACCTGCAAGGGGAAGGGGCTGAGTATGACTTTTCCCGACCTCGGTAGCTTAGAAAGAGGGCATGCGCCCCAGAAGCTGCCCAAGTGCAAGGACTGTGGAGAGTTTCGAGACTCTCCACTTGGGACTGGATCCTCAAAGTAGAACCTCTGACTTAGTGTCCAAACACATAAAATGACTAATATGCACAAGGAAAAAAATGCAAGGAATGCGAGGTAAAAATCACCATGAGATGCCTATCCACCGGAAAAGTCCATGTTAAAAAGACAAATCACGTCAAGTACAACAAGGATATGAAGCAACTGAAACTCCCATAAACTGCTGGTTAGCATTTAAAAGTGACACAAAATCGATACAAATATTATCGATTGCAACCCTGACATTGCACTCCTAAGTATGGAACCAAAGGAAATGAAAACTGCGTTCACACAGAGGCATCCGCACAAATGTCCACAGTCTCCATGTTTGCACAACAGCCGAAGCTCGGGAGAAAGCCTTCTCACAGAGCAGTGAAAGGTGTTGGATGATTATTAGTACTCACAGTATCATGATTTTGTCTCAAAATAGTTACGCTATGGCAAGGAAGCCATACAAAACCAGAGCATACTTTATTATTCCATTTAACTAAAACCCTCGAAAATGCTAACTGCCCTGCAGGGACGGACTCCTCCATCACGGGTGTTCAGGACCACTGGTCGTGGGAGAGTGTAGAGGAAGGCACAGGTGGGCTGATCGGCTGTCTTCAGCTCGATTGCTAGGATGGTTTCACACGTGTATATGTGTGTCAAAAGCACTAAAATTTAAATGAGATATGTTAATTTCCATGTGTCATTTTTACCTCTGTTTAAATGACCTTGTTCAAGGGGAAAAGGGCACAGGGAATTGGCTAGTGGCTGCTATTTAAAGGCAAAATAACCAGACTGGGTAAGAAAAGTCATCCAAACATGGATGATTTAAAGAAATATATCCATCCTATAGATACATAAATAATGAGGACAAAAGTGTAGGAAAGTAATTAAAATAATTTTTCAGAAATAACTGTCAAACCCAAAGAAGGTAGAAGTAAAGAAATAACACAGCAGAGAAGAGAAATGTATTATCAAAATATGTTAAACCAGAAAGAAAGTTAATGTAACCTTTGAAAGACAGCAAGTATCCTTAACTACAGCAATAAAATATAATGTGGTCATTTCAGTAGATATGATTCAGGATTTCACAAAATTTCATGGCACCCGAGACAAAAATGCCTACCACGTCCACGTGAAGCTTTATCACAGTGCCAATCTCCCAACACAGTGAGAGAGAGAAAAAAGCCAGGAAAAGGCCCTCACCAGGCGCCCAACTGTGGGGTTGGACTGAGTGTGAAAAAATGCCTTATGATGGAAAAATGAGAAAATGGGAGTAGAAGAACTAAACCAATCTGTCCAACAGATATAATTCGATTTAAATAATTTTTTCGAGTTTTAAACTCGTCTGCAGCTGCACCGCTGCACTGTTCTGTCACTGCCACTGCCTGTAGCCCAGTGCGGGGCGTTTCCCGCGGACAGGGAGCAGCCGCTGCCTCCTCATCTGTCTCAATTTTCCGCCCCTGTCAGTTACCTCTTCTTGGCCGGCCGTGGACACCAGACACGTCGGCCTGGCTTCATTTGTATTCCTGTTTCCAAGCATCAAATAAAGTCATCCATAAATTAATTTTATGAGCAATTAAGTTCTTCCAAGTCAATACTTTCCAAATTGATTTTTCTTTTATAATCAAGGCACGGTTTAGCTCCATTTTGCAACATTAGGCACCACTCTCGGAGAGTTCGCATTGTCTTTGTGGTTTCCCCTTTCTCGTCTTTGAGAAAATAAAATAAAGTGAGCCTGGGGGGAGGGAGGATCTTAGAAGAGCTGGAGAAGGAGAAGGCTGACAGCGTGACTCGAGGGAAGGAGTGCTTGGCCAAAGGGGCTGTCGTCACGGAGCCGGGGCCTCGCCGTGAGGGAGTGGGTCAGCCAGCGACGCAGCAATCAGACCTGGGACAGGCGATGCTCGATGGGTTTTAAGAACGTGAATAAGTGGGGTTTCACGGCAGAGTCCTGGCCTCTCCGTGTGTCTCCTTCTGATGATGCACAAGACGTTTTTACAGGAGACACTTTTAATTGGAGAGCTTTCCAAGAGAATGCTAAAAGAAAAGATGGGAGAGCAGGTAGTTTCCGTCACATTGTCACGCCTGTTCTGAGAAGAGATAAGCAGGGTGGAGGCAGAGAGAGGTAGCAAGTCAAGGACGACTTCACAGGGTGCTGTGGGATTAAATGAAGCAAGATCATCTTAATCACTGTGCATACAACTATGATGACCACTGCTATCTACATTAAGACTTTCAGCTGTCGTAGACTTGCTTTTTTGTCATCGTTGTTTGGTTTGTTTTTAGTTTGACTCCCATCCTTGTTCTGTTTTATCCCTGCTTCTCCTTTCTCCCTTTCAGAAAGCTCAGGCAGTCAAGATAGCTAGAACCTTTTAACCGATCCCCACAGGGGAGGTTGTGAACCTTCCAGCAACAGCTCACCTGCTGGAATTTCTGCTCGCATTGTAGTACAGACTCGCCTTGTGGTTGACCGAAATCAAGGGCAAGGCCTGCGTGTGTCAAAAGCTTTAGATCCATTTGCTGAACAGGAGAAGGCTAAATTCACGGTCGAAACAGGGTCTCCGTGGCCTATAATGAGGATGAGGAGAGAACGAGTCGGAGATATGAGGGGAAAAGAAAACCAGAAACCATGGTACTTAAGGATGAGTCCGCAGGTGTCATCGAAGAGAGCACATTTACGGCACCAGAAAACAGGGGCGCGGTTAGCGTCCACGGAGGCGGGAAGGAGAGAGAAAAGCCGCGTGCACCGGCACACCTACCTGCCCCTAGGTGCACACTGGGGCACGGAGCAGAACACACCCTGTGTCTCTCGTGCCCTTGACCTCCACGGGGCGAGGTCAGCGACTCCCCGGGTTCACCCTCCGCAGCTACACGGTCCTGCTCGGTAGCCACTGGTCACAGGTGGCTGGAGAACGTTTGCCGTGTCGCAGTCTGACCAGGTGGGCAAGTATGGAGTGCACATGCTAGTTCGAAAACACAGTGCACACGTAAACGTAAAATACCTCACGAACAAATTTTAACATTATTCACATGTTGAAATGATGATATTGTACGTGTTTTGCCCAAACTAAATAATACATTAATAATAAAATAAAATACATTTTAAAAATTATTTCCAACTGTTTCCCTTCACTGTTTTAAGAGTGCCTACTACAAAGACGAACAAAACTTATGGCGACTAGCCTTCTATTTATGTTGTGCAGACCGACACGGGCATCTCTGTGCTCCCTCCCTCCTCCAGATCTGGTTGCCAACGGACTGTAAGGAGATACATTCCGTTATATAAAGGCAGCCTGCCGCTGAGCACGTGAAAAGCACGGAATCAGAAGTGATGCATTAGAAGTGACATCAGGCAGCGCTGGCCCGCCTCACAAGTTCCTTCTGCCCTTGGTGTTTTCCAACCCACCTTGGCCATCCATTGAAAATGGGGGTGACGGTTGGAGAACAGGAGGGCAGGGAATGCCACGGCAACCAACAGAAGTTCAAACACCTCCTTGGCCGGATGGAGACCCAGCCCCAGGGTCAGGACGGCTGAGAGCACATCCACCCTGGCTGAGGGCGAGTCTCTGAGAGGCCGTCACCCGGAAAAAGTGGGGCACTGGCCTCGAGGTTACGGTCGGGGCCCATGCTTAAAAGACTTTAGTCCATCTTTTTCCTGGACATTTAGAGCTACTAGTCCCACAAAACATTGCTTTCAGAATGGCTGATTGTTTCCTGTGATTGATAAAATATGATATTATAAAATCAAAGTCTGTACATTTCAATCACCGGCATGAATATTTTTATGAATATAAAGGTGAATTCTTGAGCTTCTGACACGTATTAGGTAATAAAAATTGGAAAATATCATTAAGTCATGGCTTGGCATATTTTGTTTGTTGATGTAGTATTAAAGCATTTTTCAACTGTGAGTAAAATTGATTTTTGAGATCTATGTTCATGGAGTAGGAAGAAAAATTTTTCAAGAACCATTTAATTTTTAAATATTATGGACTTTGTAGAGAAAAACCGTTATTACCACTCTTCCTAAAATAAAATCTCCTTAATTCATAAGAGTATTAAATTTTATAGAAGAGGATAAAATAGAAGTTGTTACAGTAAGCATTTTGACAAATCAATCGATATTTCAACTGAAATTATTCTGAAGTTATATTAATAGCCACATTTTGCTAAGTACTTACTGTAATGCCAGTTATAGTATTAGGTGTTTTGAATGCATTTCGTCATTTATAATGCAGGTTATATAAAAGAGGTAATAGAGCCCAATTAAAGAGATGTAGGAACAAGTGCTGAGGTGTTAAATAACTTGTCTGATGCCCTTCTTGGGACTCACAGAGCTGCAGCCCAGCCCAGCGATTCCGACTCCAAAGCCTTTGCTACGAACGGCCACACTGCTCTCTTTGCACCCCTCCTGTTAAGGGCAGAGAAGGAGACTTCAGGATAATGCACATGTATCAAGTTAAGTAATGGACAGGCTTTCGCCCTGACGTCTCTTGGTGGACTATGGAGTCTGTTAAATCTTCGTGACAACGACATGAATTATAAAGTGGTACAGACACTTCTAAAGACACCCACCCTCACGCTCTCAGACATGAGCCCACACCATCTCCCACGCACGGCACTCCCTCCCAGGTTCAGCGCGCATGAAGGTGAGTGTCCAGCTCACCGGAGGCTTCAGCCTGGTCTGATGAGACAGGAGAGGCCATTTTTGTTCATTAGAAACAGAACAGAACTTCTCAGAGCAACCGTGTCTCAAGTGTCTTTTGCAAGCTCCCCAGGGTTTAGCACAAAAGGGCCTGAGCCCACAGTGTACTCTTCACACCAGGTTTTTCTTCGATGGCGGATTTTGAAGGACTGTGGTTCATGTTGCCGTCCCGTTATCCACGCATCTCAGGACTTGCTCCCCACGGGGGATGAGGATTTGGAACACCTTTCCTCTCTCTCTCTCTCCCTCCCTCCTCTCCTTTCTGACCTTTTGCAGTAGCACCATATTTGAATAGTAGGTTCTATGGAAATCTTATTCTTTGAAGTTTTCTTTTTGAAAAGATGTAAATTCGCATTCCCTTTTCACGTGGGTCTTTACAAGTCTTTTCTCCTACAGTAGAAAGTAGGAGTGCTCGAAGTGAAATAAAAAATGCCACCCTCTTCTTCGACACCGTCATTGCCTTCCCCTCCCTCTGCAGCGCACGGGTGTCTTCCTGGCCCTTTTCCTGGGAGTTAGCCGCAGCCACCCTGCGCCACCAGCCGGCTCCCGTCTGCCTTTGAAGCTTCTCCCAGGCTCCAGGCTCAGTGCGCTTGGTGCCCGTCGGTTCTTGTTGCACTTGTGAGACAGCCGTGTCTGCCTGGGGTCTTAAACAGCTATCAAAGTCTGTGCATGTGCCTTCCTTCCCCCCAAAGTTGTAAGTCTCTCGTACCGATAACTGTTCGGGCGGTTCGCTGGAAATCTGCCTTTTATGACGTTCCTTCACTCCTATGGGATAATGTTCTCCCAGTCGCCCGCTCCTTCTCCTGTGGATGCCCTTGGAGGGTGCGTTCTGGCTGGGCAGGGGGGGGGGCTCCGAAATTATGACTGGGTTTCCGCCCTCAATGTCTCCAGCATTAGCCGGCTAAGCGGTGGTGCCACGAGAGCAAAAGAAATTCCTTCTGTTGGTAAACATGGTGTCAGTCCCTCTGAGCAGGCATCGCAGTATATAAGGAGCGCATCAAGAGAGTGTTGGATTAAATTAAAGGTTACTAAGAACATTCGATGCTGAAATGCAGAATTCTGAAGAAAATGTAGTCTTCCTAATGTAATAAAACTTTTCATATTTCACCGTTTGGATAATTGAGGGTTTCCCCCCCCACAAATTGCATTACTATGTAAGCATTTAAAAAGCCATTTTTGGTCCATAGCACTCTGAAGGAGTTTCACTGGCCTCGTTTGAAGTGCGGCATTGTGTGAGGTGTCAGAGCACCGTAGACAGATGCTGGGTCTGTCTGTGAGGGCAGCCGTCACGAAGGACAGCAGACGGGGGACCCAACCAACACAGACTTACCCCCCTCCGCCCTGTTCCGGAAGCCACAGGTCTGAGATGAGATGTGTAATGAAACCTACTAAATTTTTTTTTAATTCAAAGCTATCCACCCAGAAAATATTTGTTTCAGTTAAGAGATACTGTAATCCTTTGGCTTTGAGTGAAGTTGCTCGGAAGATATAATGTCCCCTGAAAATGTCAATAAGTGACTTTGTTTTTCTATGTCATCTTAACCCACTTAAAGAGGCTACCGGAAACTTTATGTCAGAACAAGAGAAACAACACAAGGAATTATTACTGTTGAAGATGGGATCTCTGATTTCTGGCTGGTCGGTGCTGAAAACTTACAAGCACTTGTAAGATGGTGCTGCAGGTATAAATTACTAAGAATTCTTTAAGGGATGAAATTGTGCTTCCTTCCAACATCCCCTTCCTGGTTCTTTCTTTTCTGCAGGTATGCAGGTGTCTCAGTTCTCACCCCAACCGCACACGCTTCCCCCCAAGCGTGTGTGAGCCGTCACTCCGTGTGACACAGCCCATTCCTCCCTGTGACTTCCTCTCTGCTTCTCGGTGATCGCAACTGATAAGAAGTCATTTCTCACTTCACTTCAGTTCCAAAGCGTCCTCTGTCTTGCATTTGGTAAGCCCGTATATTTATTTCATTTTTCTGGTTACTAAATGGTCGGATAGACCCTTTAAGTCCATGACACTTCCCATAGGAGAGTCAGTGTTTGTCTGGAGACTCAAGGTAAATAGCATCAGCTCAAGGCTCCTCCTGGACTCAGGGCCAAGCTCATCTGTATTTTGGGATGTTTTTTCTCACTGTTTCGGATACAGAGCTCTGTTTCCTAATTTCGCAGAAGTCCATTATTTATATTCATGACTTTGGACACGTTGCATTGGATTCAGAAATCAGGAAAGAGAGGAACAGACCCCTTCACCGTCCACCTTGAACAGAAGACATGAAAGGGTCCTACCCCTGTTTACACTCCGGGGCAGGCGAGCTTTCCACCTCAGGAGCGGCAGCTCGCTCGCTGAGCCACAGGTTTCTGACGGGCACAGATGCCCTACTGGCGCCACGCTCGTGGTCGTGGCAGAATGTCAAGTAGGTCACAGAAGGAAACTATTCAGAAATGTATTTAGTTAAGTAACTTGAAGCATCCTATTTCCTCCAGGAATGGAGTAAAGCAAACCCCAGCGGGACTCACCTGGCTTGCCTAGTAAAGCTATTAATGAGTGTGGGCGGCAGGATGGGCTGCCTGTGGCTGCAGTGAGAGCGACTGTGGAAGATCCATTCCCACTGCCACTCGGTTGACCCAGTTCTCCCGGCTCTGAGAGCTGACGTTCCTCATACCCCCATTTTGCGAACATCACGTTACTAATTTCCCGTTGGTGGGAATCTTTTATTAGAGAACATTTTATTGCAATGACCTTCATGCTTTTGCATAAAAGCATGCCCTTCATTCTGCTAAATGATTCTTCGTAATGACTCTTTGTGATCAATTCATTCTATCTGTTGCTCTCTGAAAATACTGGCAACTTTTATTTCCTCACAATCAAAGACTGAGTCGATTTGTTTGTGCAAAATCTTGTGTGACGCTTATGAACTTCACGTTTGTCTTTCCAGGCTAAGCGAATTCTTCATCAGTAACCATCAAAAATTTTTGCTAGAATGAATGGTGAGCTTCGACAATAGTGAGAAGTGTGTGAGCACCAGAGATCTGACCTTGGACCTCAGGAGAAGGCCACCAGCCAAATACACCAGGTCTAGGGATGCAGCAAATTCCTTTCTCTACTTATAGAAGTATGGAGGGTAGAGCTTAAAGATTCTCCTGACAAGGGCAAGAATAATAGTATCATTGTTCCAGAGAGCTCTATATATATGGAGGTGGTAAAAATGGTCATAAAAAGTGGTCAAGGATTTCAAACAAGCCGTACCCTACTGTAGATTTGTGAAAAGGTTTGCCGCTCAGAGTTTGAGGCAAACAAACCCCGATTCAGCTCATCTCACCTTCTAGGGTCTTACCCACGATATTCCTCACCTGGCTCAACATTCCGTGTCGATGAGAGCGCGTTCAGCTGCAGGTGTGCGAAACCCATATTGGACTGACGCAACTTTCTGTGTAGGGAGGGCCCGTAGCTGCAAGAATTGGGACAACTTCCAGAAGCCCCAGCAGCAGGAAGGAGGGGATCAAAGGTTCAGTGAGGTGACATGGAAACCACGTGCATGACACCGCCGGGAGGGTAGTTCCCAGCGTGCAGGGAAGTGGGACGTTTCCGTAGGAGTCAGAGGTCATGACCAGGTGCCGGGGGGATGCTCGCACACACCCCCACGGCTGCTGTTGAACTCCCACCGAAAGGTGTGCCCATACCAGTCACGCCAAGTTGTAAACAAGGAAACATCGCTACATACCTTGCACTTTTCCTTGCTTCCCGGGAAGCGATAATATACTAAATAATTAGCGTGTGTTATCAAAGCGTGTGCTGACATCGGCAGGTGCCTGACTGAAAACTCCTTTCGGGAGATGTGACGTGTCACTTTAGGCACTGCAGTGGATCAGGTGTCAGATGAGTGAGTTTGCATAAAACGATTTTACGATAGGTGTGGACTACCCACCGATGGCATAAGTGTAATTAGCGCGTCGGGAAGCGCGCTCTGCCACGCCCGGAGGAGAGACAACGGACGCGGACGCACGGATGTTATCACTACCGAGCAGGGAGCGGCAGCTACTGAGCGGCCTGCGCGTGTCTTTGGGATGGCAGTGGCGTTGGGGGCCTGATACAAGGTTTCCTGCTGGGAGAGGAATCAGTCAAGGTTAAACGCCGTCAGGAAGTTGAGAAGGTTTGGGAAGAGGGAGTAATGTGGGGATAAAAATCAAATCTAAGAGAAAGGATTTACTCTGGCCCTTCAGCCTCCCTTTTTTGTGCCTATTATCTAGCCCACACTTTTTTTTCCCTTGGAGACAGTGAAGGAAGAAAAATAAGAAACACTTCATTTAGTCCTTCCCGCACTGCTCGGCTTTGCAAGTGTAGGCAGAGTGCTCAGTGGGTTTGTTTATTGCAGGGATCTCCGTTAGTCCCCCAGACTTCACCCCCAAAGTTTAGGAGAAAACTGCCCTGTGACTAGAGGGAGACAGCCTCCCTCACGGCCCTCCCCCCCCGACCCACTGGACCTGAAGAGCACCCTCGGGACGCAATCCGACCTGAATTCTGAGCACCTCTGCATCTCTTCCCTGCCGGGCCGGCGGGGCCTACCACGCTCTTGGACGTGGGCCTCCCCGCAGGGCCGGGGTCCGGTGAGCACGCCTGGGGGGCTGGGCAACAGAGGCAGGCCTGTCCTCGCTCACGGTGAAGTAGTGTGTCCCCAGCACGGTGCTGCTCTCGGGGACAGTCCCCCCACCCCCCATGTGTGCAGGATCCCCGGCAGAGGTGAGGACACAGCTTGGAAATCACGCTGACACCGTGACACCGTGTCTTCTCTGATAGCAGGCTAGATTGTTTGCTTGCGGGGAGGGTAAAATTTCACTTTCTCACATCCTTCTTCGTTATTGATAGCCACACCTCCTTGTGCTGGTAAAGATGTTGTTGTTGTTATTATGTTTTAATTGGACAGAGAACACAGATAATAATAAAACATAGCACTTTAAGAAAGAAAATAGTTTGAATGTGTTTTAATTTGTGTTTAATATGATTTAGTCAATTGTGTTTCCTGAATTTTAAGAGAGGCCGTGGTTGAAACCTGCTCATGGCCTTCCTGAGAGTGTACCTGCCCCTCGTGTGAGCGAGCCCACGTGGCTGCCCGAGACACGCCGCCGGTGTGATGCTCCTTCCGACACCTGGTTTCCGGCACCGACCCAGCCCACGCCGCCCAGAGGCACAGCCCCTCGGGGCCCTGGGGTGGGGCCGCTGCGGCGGAATGAAACTCACTCTTTCCCCTTGTATCTGTAAAGGAAACATGAACCCAAGCATTGAACAGCAGGCATTTGGGGGACAATTTTCAGTAGTGATACCCTTTTGTCCAGGATAAACCGAAGCCAATGAACACTCCTTCAATTTTTTTTTTCATCTCCCAGCCAGCTTGCCTACACACAGAGAGAGAACAAGCGTTACTGAGACACAAATGATCAGCTGGGTCGCCACACCGGCAAGTCCCCTCCCTGTAAACACGGCGTGGGAGACACGGAGGGCCGGGCTGCACAACGGTGGTGGCGGACCAACGGCTCGCGTCCAGCACCAGGGAAATGTGTGTGTGATTCTCTCAGTCACGCGTGCAAGAGTTCATATCGAAATCGCGACTATGAAGTGTAAAAATGTTAGGGAATTTTAAATGATATTCCAGTATTTGAGGTAAACTTATTTTTCTTGTCTTTTTCCATTTACGGGCTATGATATGATTATAGAAAACTGCACAACGATTTCTCAATTAAACACAAGTCAAATCTCCAAGAACTAACATAATCAGGATCACATCTCAGAAGAACCACGCACATGAAGTCCCTCCAATGGTTTGTTAACTGAGTGAACTACGTTTTAACGGGAGCCAGCTCCCTGACGCGGCGTTGGTGCGGCCCACACGGACGCAGGAGTGAAACACTTCCTGCAATATATGCGTGCTGTCAACGTGTATCTTGATGCATGCTTGCATATAATAATAAAACAGCATACTGTTTTCTCTAGTTTCTTATCCGTGCAACTGGACTCATTTGGAGAAAATGCTGACTTCAAGAGGGTTCAGTGCTGATCCCTCCCTAGATGGTGAGTGAAAATTAAACACTCAGCTTTAACTTGCCAGTTCAGAAAAGTCTGTATTAAATTAAAATTGTACTAAGGCATGTACTTTTAAAAAACATTTCCTGCGTAGAGACATAGTTGCATGTGTGGTGGATACGGGAAATGCCAGGGATGTGTAGAGTGAAATATTGTCCACCGCTCTGCTGTATGCCTGACTCCAACACAAAATAATATTAAGTGCACACTGTAACTGAAAAATACAATTTTGAAAAAGGAGAAAACGTTGTTGTACATTGTCCTTTATTTTCATTGTCGACACTGTTAGAGAGGTTCCCCTAAGCCCGTTGCCTGCCCCGCCCAGCCCCACCCCCTCCCTCTGCCCATCCCCACACCGCTGTCTGTGTCCCTATGTTCTTCGGCCAATCCCTTCCCCTTCTTTGTTTTCTTTTCTAAGATTTTGTTGATTTGCTTTTAGAGAGAGGAGAAGGGAAGGAGAAAGAGAGGGAGAGAAACATCAATGTGTGGCTGCCTCCTCACGCACCCCCTACTGGGGACCTGGCCCACAACACAGGCATGTGCCCTTGCTGGGAATCGAACCAGTGACCCTTTGGTTCCCAGGCTGGCACTCAGTCCACTGCGCCACACCAGTTGGGGCCTTTCACCGTTCATCCAGTCCCCTGCTCTGCCATTGTCTTTTTTTTTTAACCTAATTTTCTCTGTAAAACAGAATCATTTTTCTTTTCTATCACTAAATTTATGAATTAACCTTAATTGTGAATGAGAGCACTCGTCTGCCTTAGGGCAGATTTCTTAATTAAAGATGTGTATTTTAGATCTATTAAAACAAATTGCATGAACTCCATATACCTAGTCCTTGTGATAGTAAATTAAATGTCATTAGGAAGAGTATCTTTCCTAGTATATTTCCACTATAATATATCTTTTAATACCATATTTCTTATAAGACATATCTGTCAAATATTTAAATTGGATTATTAATTTATTCCTGTAGCTCAGGGGCAGAGTTTAAATTTATATGCAAATGTCACAACTTCTAAAGGTCTGAATTCATCTAGTTTGTTGAAGTTTGACTTTGTATCAAAGATAGTATGCATATAATCCCCTGAAATAGGGATGACATTCTCCAGTTATCTTTAGTATAATAACTGAGCAGAAACATTTGAATACTCATAAATGTGTAAGAGCTATTTTAGAATTCCATAAATATTTTATACAAGAGGGCCTTATAATATGTGTTATCATTCACTTTCAAGTTGATACCATTAAATCTCAAGATTAATCCAAATAAATATCCTTTTGAACTGATTGTCAAGCACTAATAAAACTAAAATTATTACACATGCATAAAACAATGTGCAAAGGAAAAGAGTATTTCCTAGTCAGGAAAAATTATATATAGGTAGGTCCATTCTTATTCTGAAATAGCAGTAGGAATAACCCTGCACTCAGAGTTACCCTGTTTTTATAGCAACTATTTATAGGGACATAATCTTCATTTAGCATATAATAGTCTTCTTAGATCTTCAGAAAAATAGAGAGATGTTGGAGAACGCTCCTTCCCAGCCTTAATATGATGACACTGTGATTAAATCATCCCTAATGGTTCTGTTTTTCATGGTAAGTGCATTCTGATCCTTTTTTTTCATAATAAATTTTTCTGCAGGTCAAACTGCCTCAGCCACTGGGCTGTGAAACCACGTGGGGCCGGCCCTCAGCCCCGTTCATCATCGCTCTGCCTGTCCTAACTCACACCGCCCTCTACGTTTACAGTAGACACTCAATAAATGTTTGTGGAATGAAAGAGTTCCCAACCAAAATGGGAAATAATGCATTCCCTGCAAGGAGGTAATATTAGGTACGGACAGAGCATGTGTATAAACAATGAAGTAACAGAGAGATATGCGAGTCTCCACGGAGGGCCGGGAGGAAAAACAAAGCCATTCTGAGGGAGCTGGAAATGACTCTGAAGATGAATATAGGGAGGTAGAATTTGCCATAAAATCATACAAGGCAATTCAAGGTAGACAAATTACAATATTCAGTGGCCTGGAGATATAACATTGGCTGTAATGTCCTGAGGATCATAAGTATTAATAGCTCAATATTTCCAGAGACCTAAATTGAAGGAGAGTTGATTTGGGCAAAGACAGGGCTGTGTCATGAGATCATTTAGCTGGTCAAGTGTTCCTGCAGCATATATTGGGTAATCCATCTATGTCTCCACAGCTGTGAAATGCCACCTTTATTTTGCAATTTATTTTGTATGTATTTTGTTCTATAGGTTGGACTTTGTAGTAAACTTGGTTGACTTATCTGTCTATTTCTATACTATTATGTACATATTGATTCTGGCTGTATAATCAATTTGCCTAGAGAGACTTCCTTATTATT
Organism: Phyllostomus discolor; assembly: GCF_004126475.2. NCBI lineage: Eukaryota > Metazoa > Chordata > Mammalia > Chiroptera > Phyllostomidae > Phyllostomus > Phyllostomus discolor. Next base: position 2,565,618 of record NC_040912.2, read on the forward strand.
CTCTGTTGTTAATGATTGGTAAATGAAAAGTGGCAGGAATGGATTTGGCTTTGCAGAGAATGAGAAGTTATGGAATAACTTCTGTAGGGTGTGAAAGGAGTTTCTAGGTAAGCTTACATAACATGTAAGGTCAGGTTTGAGACCCCAGCTAAAACAGCACCAATCTGAAAAGACTTATCTCTTAAGTGATGTGATTTTTTCTCTCTGAGGCCTGTGTCAATCACGCTGTTTTGATTACTGTGTTGACTCAGAATTCCAGCTGTAGAAGCTCAAAAAGCAGATGGTCCAATGTATCCAACATTAGGTTGTGGAAGTTTTGAATGTCGGCAAAAAAGCAGCTGGATCATCACGCCACTGGCTCAAAGCTTCCCATGAGTGAAAATAGAGTCATACAGTTGGAATATACAGTACTTGGTGAACCAAAGGAAACACCTGTATTTGCAAAATGGAACATTTAGAAGGAAGAGAAATCAAAGGAGGCATGATGCTAAGGGAACTGGATACTCTAGAATGCACTCTGTGGTAATTCTTAGTGAGGAAAAGATCAATGTTATGTTCAATAAAGTAGATATTTCATGCTAGTGGAAAGGAAAAAAGCCTAGGGTAGCAATACTTATGTCCAATAAAATACACTTCAAAACCAAGGTTATAGTAAAAGACAAAGAAGGATACTACATAATGATAAAAGGAATAACCCAACAAGAGGACATAACCCTAGAAAACATTTACACACCCAACCTAGGAGCACCTGAATATGTGAAGCAAATCTTGTTGGACATAAAGGGAGAGGTCAACAGAAATACAGTCATAGTTGGGGATTTTAATTCCCCATTGACATCCAAGGGTAGATCTTCCAGACAGAAAATCAGCAAGAAGTTAGCAGCAAAATGACACACTAGGTCAAATGGATTGAATTCATATCTTCAGAGCCTTTCATCCCAAAGCAGCAGAATATACATATTTTCAAGCACACATGGAATGTTTTCTAGTATATATACACCACATGTTAGGAGACAGAACAACTCTCAATAAATTCAAGAAGATTGAAATCATATCAAGCATCTTCTTTGAACACAATGCTATGAAAACAGAAATCAATCACAAGAATGCTGAAAAGCACACAAAAATGCAGAAGCTAAATAACAGGTTATTAAACAATCAATGACTCAACAATGAGATCAAGGAAGAAGTCAAAAGATACCTCAAAACAAATGAAAATCAGAACACAGCAATCTAAAGTCTGTAAGGCACAGGAAAAGCAATCCTAAGGGGGAAATTCATAGTATGACAGGCTTACCTATTTAAAAAAAAAACACCTCAAATCATCAATCTAACTTTACACTTAAAGGAACTTAAAAAAGAACAACAAACAAAGACCAAAGTAAGTAAAAGGAAAAAATATATTAAGATCAGAGCAGAAAAAAATGAAATAGAGTCTTAAAAAAAAACAATACAAAAGATCAATGAATCCAAGAGCTGGTTCTTTGAAAAGACAAACAAGATTGACAAACCTTTAACCAGACTCATCAAGAAAAGAAGAGAGAGGACCCAAATAAACAAAGTCAGAAATGCAAGAGGAGAAATAACAACTGACACCAAGGACATACAAAGGATTGTAAGAAAACAGTATGAACAACTACACACCAACAAACTGGACAAGCTGGACAAAATGAATAAATTCCTAGAAACATACCGTCTTCCAAAACTAAATTCGGAAGAATGAGAGAATCTGAATAGACAGCTGATACCTCATGAAACTGGAGCAGTAATCAGAAACTCCCAACACACAAAAGCCCTCAACCAGATGGCTTCTCAGGTGAATTTGGCCAAACATTCTGAGAAGAACTAACACCTCAAACTAGTTCAAAAAATTTAAGAGGACAGAAGTCTCCCGACCTCATTTTACGAGGCCAACATTATCCTAATGCCAAAACCAGATGCAGACACTACAAAAAAAGTTTGGGTGAGATTTTAAATACAGTAATCTATGTTTAAAAATTTACAGGTTTCTTTCATTTAAATTATAAATTACTTCTGCAAACTATTGAAATCACCACAAAATCATACATTTACTGAAAACGTTATGAGATTTTTGGGGGGGATTCCGTGTCACAGTATATTTAATGTGCAGCCCAAGACAACTCGTCTTCTTCCAGTGTGGCCCAGAGACGCCAAAAGGCTGGACACCCCTGCCTGAACCTACAGCATGCCAAGATAGTGTCAGGGTTTCAGTGTCACTTAGTGTCGGCCACCTTTTGGTCTGTGTTTCAGTCCACCAAGCAAACAGACCTACAGAGCCCTTCCTAACCCCTCCAGCTACAACGCTAGGTGCAGAATCGCTGCTTCTTAGGTCAGCATGAATACCTTTGATCTTATGCAGCTTTACGTTCTTTTCACCATTCCCCCACACCCTGGATACCTGGTCCCACCGCTAGCCCCCAGATTTCTGTTTGAATGGGAAAAAAATCATACAACTCGTCTAGTGTGTTGTGGCCCCTCATGGGTCACCCGTTATCAGTCACCTTTTGGGGCTGCTGTAACCTGAGCCCGATCGGAAGGCTCTCAGCAGAGGGGTCTGCTGCCGCTCTGGGGAAGACTTCTTGAGCAAAACGGAGTTGATGGCCTTAGAGATGGAACTGTTGCTTCCACTGGTGAGAAGGCTCAACAGAATTTAGAGATCAATGTCTCCAGCTTCGCTGGGATCTGCCTCTGTGTCTCCGTTCCAATTTGGAGGATCTCTGCTCTTGCCCATCAATGCCCTCACTTCCACTGCAGACACCCCGAGAGAGTCGGGGACCCTGCTTCCGTTTCAGCGGGATGAGGCTCGGACCTTCCCACTAGGCTGTTACAAGCTCCTCCCCCTCCCTGGCAAGGCGTGCTCATGGGAGACCCTAGTCTCCTAGGGGACCGATCTCTTTCGTGCAACACGCTAGTTTTCTGGACTTTGTTTCATGCCTCACCAGCTCTGCTCCTGGGAAATCATTTTCAAACATGTTTTTTTTAAAGAAATATGAGTTGTAGAAAATTAAATAAATGTGTGCAGTATTTATCTCTATATAGAATACAGCAAAATAAACTATTTTGTAACATGAGATAGTTAAGCAACTTGACATTATTTTCCCCACAGTCATCTAGCTTATGACTTCCAACTGTTTAATTCTCTGTGGCTCCCATAATATTTCAACTCCTTATTACCAGCTAAGCTGAGCAGTTTGTCATACATTAATAAAAAGATAATAATAATGATAGCACTTACAAATGGACAACCATGTAATTAACTTTGAATTGTTTGCACAAAAGATAGATAAAGTCATTATATTCATGGGGGAAGTAGAAATAATGGCTGTTAATTATTTTTATAAATGCTTGTAGCGTCTTTTAAAGTTAATAGATAACATATAAAACATTGTTGAGTTTTTATTGTAGTAAAACTAAGTAAAAGGAGCTAAAAAATTTCAAGGATTCTTCTATATGTTGATATTTTTATGGCTGGTTTTCAACTAAACTATTAGCACAAAGTACCTGTTTTAAGATGGTACCTAAGTCCTTCGCTTATCTTTTCTCAGTTTTCTACAAGAACAGTCTTTAAAATTTGGGGGAAGGACAGATGAAATGCTATAGCAGCAAAACAAAGTAACAACTAGTTCATATGTGCTGAGCAAAGTTCCCATAAAGGCATAACACGTTTAACTGAAAATAACACCCAAGGAAAAAGGTACTGACAAATTCTTCACCGCTCAGCAGCAAACACAATGAGCACACTTTCTTTTCTTTTCATTCCTCCTTCTCACATCAGTGTTTTCTACCTTCCACTTCAGAAATCAGGGCGTGTTTCTTCCAGGAAACCAGAAAATAAACACGGGTCTCATCTGGATGAATTTTTTTTGAGTCCCCACGCACTCTTGAAACACTTTTCTGCTCCCCCACCTACAAAATCAAAAATCTTCCAAAACAACAAGCATAAAGCTACAAGTTTCCAGAAAGCAACACTGAATAGGAAGATCGTGGAGGAAAAGGATCGGTGACCAGATTTCCTGGAAACGGCCTTTTGACATTGCTTCCAAGTTTTTGAGGCAGCGGAGGATGGACATGGTGAAACCTCCACCCACAGCTCCTTCAGAGGCTGAGCCAAGGTATGAGTCACTGGAACCCGGGCCCCGGACTCCTCCCTTGAATGTGTTTCCATAAGAAGAATAAATACTCTTAATGCAAAAGCAGAGATCCCTTCCTGTCTATTTGCATTCTCTTGTGAGGGTGACAAGGGCCCACAAAGAATAATCACAAAAAACAGGTAAACCGAAAAATATTAAACAAACACAAAATCCCATGACAGGCCTCATCAAGATTGCTGGAAAAAAGTTTTGTGTTTAAGTTCTATACCTAGGGATACTTAAGATATTCCGGTTTCTCTGCCTTCTTCCACTCAAGATAGTATCTCAGGTGTCAGCATGTTCTGCAGGCAGTGATATGGTATCCATTTTGATAGCTTCATACTGTTTTGTTGTACAAATATACCATAATCTCTTTATGCGTCATACATGGATGGATATGTTGGTCATTCCTGGTTTTCCATTTTTAAAAAACATGATTCTCCTATGAAAATTTTATCTGCATATTTAGTTGCAGATAAAATTTGGGATTGAGATCCCAAAGTCCTTTAGAATACCCACAAACGCACAGTCCTTCCTTCCCCCTCTGCCCAGTTTGGGGTTCTGTATCTCAGAAAAAGAAGTCCGTGGTTCTTCTCTGCCCAAGCCGCATGGTCCCAAGAAAGACACCCCATGGCTGCCACACCTGGATTTAAATCCCAGCACCACTCCGCTGTTGCACCGTTTCCAACACTGCCCACAATTGGCCACAGCTGCCAGCATTCCCGTAGTTTTCCAGCTGTACTGGGCTGCCATAGTAAGTCCGAGCAGGTGTGGCCCAGTGGTGTGGAGCCAATCATCTCCAAGCTCTTACGCACGCTCTGTAACCAGGGGGAGTTGCCTCCCAGTTACGTCATAGATTGAAGTCACTCCCATCCCCCTGGCTCAAAGCCTGGCCACAGCTGTTTAAAATATCCATGACACCAGTTAAAGATCATAGATACGTTAAATGACCATTCTAGGGGTTACCCACAAAACTATTGTTATCCAAAACAACTCTCAACGGCCCTGCTCCATGCATCCCATTCTCCAGCTCAAACCTGTAGGGGTGAGGACATCCTATTTTTTTTCTAATATTTCCTGGACACTGAGTTCTGGACCCCATTACAAATCCCTATTTGGGCCCCCCCTTGGCTGTACCCTGTTACAGTAGCACCAATATTTAAAGTGACTCTCTTCTTTTCAATGTCTGTCTGTAGCCTCTTTATCATAAACCAAGTCTCAGTATGTTGGTAAATGTAATCTTAAAATACCATGCTGTCTTCACCAAAGTCACTTTCATAATTAAGATTTTAATTTTTATATAGTTGAAGATGTACATGCAGTTGCAAAAAATAATAAAGATGCCATGTACCATTCATTTATCCAGCTTTCTCCAAAGGTAGCATCTTGTAGAACTCTATTACAGCATCACAACCAGGACGTGTATGTTGTTACAGGGAAGACACAACACAGTCCCATCACCACCAGCATTAACTTGAGTGAACAGAGGTTGCATGCCTGGGTCTGAGAAATGAAGCTGCACTCTGGCCCCTTTAAACAGCAAGTAGTACTCACTCAGAGGCACAGGGACACGGCTTAGAATGTCATGATGTCACGCATTCAGAACAAATAAATAAAGTTAAATGATGTTTCTGCTTTTATGTTCAAGATTTATTAAAATGTATAATACGTTTCTACAGTTTGGTCAACTTTTATTACTTAGTCATTGTCATAAATCAATCCAGACTACTAACTTGGAAACACACAATCATAGAGAATTTTTTAAATGTCTTTTCATATATTACTTTCTAATGGAGACATGATAGAGTTATTATTGAAATAATTTAAAGTATAAAATATATTTTGAAACCAAGATGAAACTGATGATGCAAAAGAGTGTTAATTCTACACAGTCATTTGTAATTCTTTCGTGAAATAGAATAGGAGGAAGGTCATGGGCAGAGGAAGACCTTGACCTTGACCAAGACTTCTTCCTGGGAGGATTCCTTTTAGAAAAGACATGCTGAAATTGAGGATTTGGAAGCACATTTGTTGTATTGCATCTGTGCACCACAGTTTGCACAGTGCTGCTCGAGAGCTTCTAAAGCAATAGAACTGAACTGCAGGAGCCATCATGAACAGATCTCAACAGGGTGTTATTTTTGTCAAATTAGAAGACATGAATGCAATGTACTGTCATGTCATTTATCAAAATTTTCTAAACAGACGATTCATTATTACACACAGACATATATAAGCACACATATGTACACATATGATATAAAAATATATTACATATTAGGAAACATAAAAGTATGGAATGAGAAGGATAACTGATGTTTCAGGAATTTGATTTGATTACCTATGATGGTCATTCAGGGGATAGCTACTCTATCTTTAAATGTATATCTCATGTAAAAAGAAACAAAGCCTGAAACATGAAGAAAGAGGGAGGGAGGGAGGGAGGGAGGGAGGGAGGAAGGAAGGAAGGAAGGAAGGAAGAAAGGAAGGAAGGAAGGAAAGAAGGAAAGAAGGAAGGAAGTCATACAGGTCGAGTTGATTTTAAAACATTCTCAAAAGATAAAGAGTCATGACATCCTGGAGAAAAAACAGAGGATGTATCACCCATGAGATGCACTGGATAACTGCGGATACAGAGGCAAGGAGAGGCTCGGTGCTGGACACAAACACTGGAGCTAACACTGAGATGTGATACACTGCGTGTTCTTAAAAAACATGGTAAATTCAAAAGTTATCAGAATGGAAAAGAACATGTTTTATTTCTTTATTTGTTTAAAGTTGCAAAGTCACGCATGACCAAAGAACCAAGATCTTTTCCATAAAACCAAGAACCTATTAATATTGTACAAAATAATTACATTGTCACCTACAACTCAGTACTTTTTGCTAACCCTGCATTTAAGTTTCATAACGGCATCTTCATCTGTATTTCAAAACATGATCTTGAATAGTCTATCTACAAAATGTTTAATCATTTGTAGTACGATCAAAGCTGGCTAGCAATTGAACAAAAATACTTTAGTAAAAAAAAGGTACCTGAAGAGTGGGCATACGTATAACTTTGACCTTTGGAATATCCAGAAAGATACTTGGGATCTCATGCCCATAAGAGTCTCTGAGAAGATGTATTTGCCTGCCTAATTCTTGTTCCCTATGGTGTCTGTGTATGATTAACTATTTCCTGAGAATAAAAACAATCACCGAGGTTATTGGTTATGCTCGAGTGGAGAAAACAAAGCCATTACAGATAACCGACTGTTTCTTTGCGTTTCTGTGAGTAGGAGGGGGTGGATTTCCAACTTCAAGCTGGGGCGGATTAAACGCTTTAAGCCTCGTTTCATAAACAGGGCAGATTAAGTAGTCTCATAAAGGCCGAAATAAATTTCATACCCACAAATGAGCAGCTGGTTTACTAATTTCACAGTCCGATCACTCTCCGGCTTCACCAAAGCAATGGCCAGCGGAGGCCTCAGATTCTGCGCTGGCTGCAGACTGTGAATCCAGTTTGGGGGGCGGGGCAGGGGGCTTCTGTGGTCGGGAAGGGGGGGCACCCGTCCTCTCTGGCACGGGCATCGTGTGTATTACGGAGAAAGCCTCTTTATATTATCTCCATGCTCGGCGTGTTCACCCAGATGCAGGCGACGTGCTCTGAGGGAAGCTCTAGGCTTTGCCTCTAATCAGAAAGTTACCAATTACTTCTCCTTCTGAGCCTTTCTTTCCCGGAGGGGTCCGTGTGCAGAGAGAGTCCCCGGCGGATGGGGAAACGATGGGGGATCCTTTTATAAAAGTCAGTTCCACAAGGTAGGGTCGGGGGGGCATTAGGATGTTGATTTCCTGGCTCTGGTAAGCACACTATGGACAGCGGTTTGATAATATTGGGGGGTGCGGGGGGAAGGAGCATGCGTGCACTCTAACCTTGTACTTGCAACATTTCTGTAACACATAAAATGACTTGAAAATAAAAGTCTTTAAAAATATGATTCTCTAGCATTAGAAGATGAGTATTTTACCTCCCCAGTGTCTAACTGCAGGTTATTCTCAAGAAACACCTGAGCACTCCCCTGGGCTGCTAAAACCTTTGTTCGCTCAGCAATTGTTGTATCCTGTATGGTGATACCCTGTCCCTGAGAACAGATCAGGGACGTTATTGATCAGTTCGGGTTTATAACTCTGGAATTCTTCTTTGAAGGGACAGAATCACTGGTTTGAAAGCTCCCACGGAGCCCGCAGGTGGGCATCTGCTACACAGCAGACGGGCTGCGGCATTAGCTGCTGATGGCTTGTTCTCACCAGGAACACGGTGTCCGCAGAAACGGATGCACTTGGAGCAGATGAGCCCTGGGCGTGCGAGTGGGCCTCCCTCTCCGCTTTCGACTCCACCACCTAGCCCGGTGCTTTGGGAAGATGGTCCCGTGCTTCTTGTACTAAAAATGACTGAATCGAACAGACATATCTCACATCTTGTCTATGGCGATAACCCGGTCCTAAGCATCCCTTTGATATAAGGTTAATTCAGTTCCCCGAAGGCCCCCGTGTACTTCTTTCTGGAAGGGAGGGATACATTTACCTTTTTGTTTATAGTTGTATTACATGTTAACTATAGAAAATTTAGAAATATTGTGATGAAGATAAAATTCACCAATAACTCTACCACCTAAGGTTTAGCACATTTGACCCGTTGCATTGTTTCTTACACTTTTTCGATCGCTGTATATTTTACCAAGTGTGGGGGGTTCCTTACACCACACAGAGGGTGTGCTTTCAATCGCTGCTGAGGCATAGTGTACTACCTCCCATATTAGACAACTAGAACCAAAATATTTTACTGTATAACTTTTCCTTTTAAAAATGTATATATACCAGTTACTTACTCCTAGAACCCCTCAACCATCAAATTCAAGTCTCGTCCTGAGTGAGCCCATACTACCGGGAGGTGATAGAGACTCAGAAGGGAGAAACCAACTTTATGCTACAGACACAGCAAGTGAAGGCAGGACTCAGTGACAGAAGTGACAGCCAACCCGTGAGGCCTGCGAAACTGTTTAAGGGTTATTTGTAGACGGTACATTTTTTTCACCTGCACCATTTAATGCATTCACTTCTAATTAGCAGGAACTGGTAAACATTGCCATCTTTTTAGACAAGAAGACTTTTATTTGTTCAGCTGTTACACTTGCTGGGACCAGACTCCTTCTGCAAGACAAGGGAAATCTTTATGTACATCTTACTCAAAGAAAGGAAGCTGAGACCTTGGGACGCAAGATGTTTAACCAATCTCTCCACTTGCTTAATCCACTATAATGGAGGATAATCACTCACGAAAGTAGTAGCAAATTCATTAGTCTAATATCTAAATCCACCAGATTAAGATTCATACAATTTCAGAAGGATAAATAGGCATATTGTGTTAAACAATTTTGTGTGTGTGAATAAACAAATGAATTTGAGGAAGGGAAGATATTCAGACTTTTTAAATATTTTTACTGAATTTGAGTTACACTGGTTAATAAAATCATATAGGTTTCGAGTGTACAGTTCTATCATACGTCATCTGTACACTATACTGTGTGTTCACCACCCCAAGTCAGGTCTCCTTCTGTCACCATTGGTCCCCCTTTCCCTCTTTTCCCTGCCTCCACGGCCCTTTGCTTCTGGTGACCACCACACCATCCTCCATGTCTACAATCCCTTTTATTTGCTTAATCCCTTCACCCTGCTCATCTAGTCCCCCCAACCCCTTTCCCTCTGACAGCTGTCAGTCCATGCTCTGTATGTAAGAGTCCGTTCTTATTTTGTGTGTTTATTTTGTTCATTAGCTCGCACAGACCTTTTAATACACTAAATATTTATCATATAAAATGCCAATGCCCCCTTTCCCAATTCACCACTTTTGCTTTTCCCTCTAAAATTAATGACTATTTTAGAATTTTAGTCTAGTCTTATATTTGAATATTTTTACAGCATTTGTTTAGGTCCATACACAATATATCATACAGTTCTTCAAACTGTATTTTGAAAGGCTTTGAGATGTATCTGCACTGTTTTTTTTAAAGATTTTATTTATTTATTTTTAGAGAGGGAAGGGAGGGAGAAAGAGAGAGAGAGAAACATCAACGTGCGGTTGCTGGGGGCTGTGGCCTGCAACCCAGGCATGTGCCCTGACTGGGAATCGAACCTGCGACATTTTGGTTCGCAGCCCATGCTCAATACACTGAGCTATGCCAGCCAGGGCTATCTGCACTGTTTTATGTAGAAGCATATCATTTACTTAAGATGCCATATACCGTCCTATTGTACAAAGCTCTCACGTCTTGGCTATTCTGCTAGATGCAAAGGAAGGCTGCTTCGATTGTCCTAATTCCAGACCACGGTGCAATGAAAACCTGCCTTCCCGTCTCTTCAGATACGTGCGTGACCAGTTCCAGGAAATAAGACACGAATCACTCGCTCAATGAACATGCTCGTTCTCAACTTGAGTAGATGCTGTCAAGTTGCTCTACATTGGTTTTATCAACATTGATTACCAGCAGCACCCCGAGGACCCAATTTCCTCCGCCGGACCAACAACATATGTTTCGCTCAGACTTTTGACATGTTTGCCAGCTCAACCTGTGTGAGATGCATTCGCATCTACCTGATTGCAATGATGATTGACATGTTTTCATAGACTGGAGGTTTGGGCTTCCTCTTCTGCGAGTTGCTTTTTTTTACCTGCTTTGCCCCTTGTTCCGTTGTAAACCTTTGTCTGATTCTAGGCCTGACTTACATGCTCTGGGATGTACTCCTTGTTTGAGTATATGACTTGAAATTTCTTGTAGGCTGAGTCCTTGCTTTGAAAGTAATACATAGGCCTTCTAATACACATGCTTTACCTCTTCATCTAGTCATATTTGATACTATTTCATTTAAATTTTAAAAGCTTTTTTAAATTTTGTTTTTCAGATTTAAATGACTAATTGATTTAAAATTATTTTATAGGCGACAAGTGAAAGATAGAAATAGGTTTGGGAATTCTCACTGATACTCATTCGGCAAGCATGGTCAAATTTTCCTCGAACTCATAGCTGATCCGTGACGCTCTCTCACTCGCGGGTCGTGTCCTGCGGGGGAAGGGCTGTCCCTGCACTCTGCAGTAGGTTCCGCCGACTTGCAGTTCACCTGCCCCGAGGCACGCTGTTTTAACTATAGTACTTCTAATGATTGCAAATGCAGATTTCCCCATCTAATGCAGTTTTTCTTTATATTAACTATTATTGTCCTTTATTATCTTTCTATTATATTTCTTTTTTTTAAGATTTTATTTATTTTTTTAGAGAGGGAAGGGAAGGAGAAAGAGAGAGAGAAACATCAATGTGTGGTTGCTGGGGGCCGTGGCCTGCAACCCAGGTATGTACCCTGTCTGGGAATTGAACCTGTGATGCTTTGGTTCGCAGCCCGTGCTCAATCCACTGAGCTACACCAGCCAGGGCTCTTTCTATTGTATTTCAATTCAGTTATTGCTGGTGTATATTTATCTTGAATTCAACAAGTTCATATCCACCAAACTTTCTGACTTCTAATTTTATATTATTCCCTTGAAATTTTCTGCTTCGTTATGTGTAAAGAGATAAATACATTTCTAATTAGTTCTTTAGTATTCCCCCACAAGTATTGATAAACATTTCTTAATTGTGCAATTACAAACATTTTACCCAATCTACTGTTTCAGGCTGCCTTTTTAGCTTTCAAACACAAAAGTTTCTTTGAGCCAGTTTTATTGTTGAGGTACCATTTACAAAGAGTAAAATTCACCTGTTTTGGGTTACAAATTCATAGAGTTGCCAAAGATAAGTCATGAAACCACCACCACAAAAACAGGTACAGAACAGCTTCGTCTTCAGCAGTATTCCCCCCTGCCTACTTGATGTCTCTTGTCTATGACGTACCCTGAGTTTGTTTTTTAAGAGTATTTCCTTTGTCAATTTTCATGTAACTATCACAGGTATCAAAGGATAGCTCTGCATTGATTTTAAATGAGTTCCGAAGGTGATCAACAATTGCTTTGTGATCTGATATGAATTCCACAGCGCTGAGGGGCCCTGAGTCCAGCCCCCAGTACCGCACTTCTCAGAACGCGATGCTCCACGTAGTCATTGTTGCAGAGAAAACCCCGGAGACATTCCTGTTTCCTTTGCGTTTTACATCCAACGTTCCACTTATCAATCAGTGTTTTCAGTTCTTTCTTTGATCAATGATTTAGGATTCATCACTCAGTTCAAAGTCACCGTCAAATCTCACCCTGACTGTTGCAACAAATCCATGGTTGGTCTCTGCTCCTAATCATGTCTCTGTACACAATATTTCTACTCAAGAACTAACATGGTCACTGATCATGTCATGAAATTATAAACCATGAAAGTGTATGGCTCATAATAGCCCAGTGGTTCTCAGTCTTACTCAGAGGCAAACCTATAAGCTTCCCTGTAGGAAGACTATAGGAGGACCAGCCCCATGGGAGGTGCTGACGCACAGAGCACAGGGTGACCTTGACCTAAGCACCCTGGCCACCTCGCATCAACATGAGGGGCGGGCTTGGCACCTTCTACTTCCTCAGCCCAAAATTATGTTTCTCCAGATGTTTGCCTGGCTTACTCCTTACTCCACCAGGGCCTCAACTTAAGTGTCACTTCTTGAAAGAGGATGTTCTTGTATATCCCTTTTCGTTGTCCCCAACGAACAGTTTCCAGCCCTTTGTAGGAGCTCAGTATTATCCATTATGTGGATCAATGACAGCACAAATCCTTGTACTGTCACGTGACTCTGAGTCGGAATAATTGTTTAGCCAGAGTGCAGGGCTGCCAAAGGCCGTCCAGGAATCTAACCAAACATTTTTGTGTGAGTGGGCCCCTTGTCTAAATAAACACTTTTATTACAAAATAAGAGATTTTACAAAATGTATGGTCATAAAAAGTATGGTGATTTATTTATGAAGGCTGAAATAATGTGTAAAGAAAGGACATTTTTAAATAGTCGTTGCATGTCCGGCGCAGAGGATGTCGTCACACTGTTCAAGCACCATCTCCTTCGGGCCACGGCTACGGACCACCTCCTAGTGTCTGCTATTGACACGGCACCATTTCTTCGTCATTTCACTTCTCCCACCTAAGAAAAAGGTGCCAGACTTCCTATTCCTAATCCTGTGGCTCCCTGGGTCATTTTATCAAAACAGTCTAGCTCTTTTAGCCTTTGCAATCCCCTGTTCTATTTATCTAATGCTGGTTACATTCCTATTTATGACATCTGTCATCCATTGGGCAGCATTGTATGACACTCTCAAAGGCTGTCACTCTTCTTTGTTCATGAAGAGCCTAAGTTCATGTGGTGCCTAAATTATGCAGGAAAAATATGAATAATCATTTTATTGTCATGTTAATCTTTCCATTGAGAATTTCATTGTGTGAATGTAGAACAACTCGTGTTTCAACCATGTCTTCTCTGGAACTCCTCACACAGTAGAAGGAGTCTCCTTAAACGTTGAGCACACACTCCGCCAGAGTGAGGACGGGCAGGAACCCAGACCAAGCAAGCAGGTGTACCACGGCCCAGAGAAAAATTACATTATTCTAACAGAAACTCTCCTTTAAAATATCCTCAAGGTGGTAAATAAAAATCCCTAAAATATAGACTAAAATTTTATGAGTGGACAAAAATTGATGGTTGATAAATTTGGATATTGTTCTTGTCCAAAGTGAAATGAATTGTGACTTTCTTCTTTTCATTTTTTAATTGTTGACACTACTGCACATGCCCCGAATTTCCCCCTTTCCCTGGCTCCACCCCCCCAGCCTTCACCTGTTGTTATCTGTGTCCAGGGGCTGCGCACATGTGCATGTATGTTCTTTGGCTAGTCTCTGCCAGTCCCCCCCACCCCCTGCCCCTCGGAGATCTGTCGGTCTGTTCCATGTGTCCATGCCTCTGGTTTTATTTTGTTCATCAGTATATTCTGCTCTTTCGATTCCATGTATGAGTGAGATCATATGGTACTTTTCTTTCTCTGGCTGGCTCATTTCATTTAGCATCACACGCGCTGCTGTCACAAAGGTAAGAGCTCCTTCTTCTTTTACAGCTGCATAGAATTCCTTTGTGTACATGTACCAAAGCTTTTTTTTATCCACTCACCTACTGGTGGGCACTTGGACTGCTCCCAGACCTTGGCTACTGTAAATAATCATGACTTTCAGATCATGAGATGTACGCGTGTGGCTCAACCTGAAGACTGCCCACACGAGCAGTGGCTGCAAAGGAGAGGTGGGTGGATGTGAGCAGGGCAAGGGTTCAGGTAAGGGTTTCCCCAGCTGTGACTACTTCAGAGAAATGCGTTTATCTGGCTGCGTATATGCTGTGAGGATTATTTTAAAACAGAGTCATTACTGATCCGCCAAAGCCAAATAAAGAATCCTCCAGTGATACTAGGCAAGCTATATGCTTCGTCTGTGTGGTGAACACAAACAAAATGCAGGCTGCATCCACTGGTAATTTCCCACTTTAAATTGGCTAAAAATAAATTGGAGGCAGGAGTAATGCAAGCAATACAAATAATTGAAAGACTAGGCAAGATGAGTAGGATTTGATTTAGCTGTCTAAAAAAAAAATGCCCAAGAGGTGAACAGGATGTCTCTATTACTCTTCTTGACTAAATGAGGGGAGATGCTCATTACGGAGCATGTGCACACAGACACGATTTCTTAGGCAAGAGCATCTTTGTGCTGTGCGTACGTTTTATTTTCTACGTGCAGGACAGCCCTCTGCTGACACGGCAGTGCAAATCAGGGAAGGAGAGCACACGCACTCACACTCACACTCACACACACACATCACCGAGCTCAGGAGATGGAAGCATGGCTCAAGACCAAGCTGGTTCTGATGAGTTGACTCATGATAGATTCATAGTATTTTACAGTATGTTTCCTAAAGGAGTACATTCTCAGCACATGATTCTTCACAAACGGAGGAGAGATGGCGCGTCTCAGCTCAGGGCCCCCAGTTTGGGCTCACTGGTTTTAGATAATTTGCTCCAAAACAACTTTTTGAGCTGTATTACTTTTCTGTGGTGGCTACAACAAATTGCCACAAGTGTTGTGGCTTAAAACAAAAGAAAATGCATTATCTCTTAGCCATGGAGGGTGTTAGCCCCACGTGTATGCCCCTGGTTTACAGCCAAGGTGCCATCAGGACCTTGCTGCCTGGGGACTATGTGGTCTGGTGGCCTTGACATCCCTTCCCATGTGGCTGCATCACGCTAACCTTTCACACCAGCCTCTCCAAAGGTCCTTCTCCTCCATCCTCACACCGCCATGTGCTCTGCACATGTCTGTAGGGAACATCTCCCATTGCCATCCTCCTAGAGCAGCATGTGCGACTGCTTTCAGGGGCCACCCGGGTGGTCTAGGATACAGTCCCCTCTCGAGGTCGATAGATTAATCGCTTTTGTAAACACTCCTCTTTGTTCTGTCTTATCAGGTAACAGTCACAGATTCTGAGGGTCGCAGGTGGAGAACTTTGGCAGGATCTCTTCCACCCTACCACGTGAGCCTGGGAGGGCTTTGTGTATCGTGAGGCAAGTTTAAGGTAAACAACAGCTCCCCATTTAATACGCTTGTTGAAACGTGCTGAGTGCCTGCAGTACAGTAAGTGACAGGTCGGCCCTGGAGCTGAATGACGTATGTATGATACAGGGACACCCCACAAGCTTCCACTGACCTCCATCATATTTCCACAGAATCGAAACTATAGCAGCATGGGGATACACATATTGACAAGATTAGCGTTTGTTTGCTTGTGTGTTTGTTCTTAAATAGACTTCATATTTTTTAAAGAGACCTTAGGTCTGGAGAGTTCCTCTACACGCGCACACACACACACACACACACACACACACACACAGAGCCTCCCCCACTGTCCACACTGAGCACCAGGCAGGGCGTTGCATACGGGATGAACCCACACAGACAGGTGGCTTCCCCTAACACCCGCAGCCAGCATTGGGGGTCACTCTTGGTGCTCTGCATTCTGGAGTTTCAGAAACTGTATAATGGCAAGTGTCCACCATTAGTGTATCAGGACAGCGGAGTTTCACGATTCCCAGAAGTGTCTGTGCTCCCTCTCTGAATTCCTCCCTTCCCCACCCCCAGCAGCTACTGGCAGTTTACCATGCTCATGGTTTTGCCTTTTCCAGAATGTCAAGTAGTTAGACCCGAGGCATTTAGCTGGATCAGACTGGCTACGTTCGCTTAGTAACTTGCGATCTAGACTCCTCCACGTCTTTTTGTGGCCTGATACCTCATCTTCTAGTGCTGAAAAATATTCCATTCCACAGATGCGCCACAGTTTATTTATCCATTTGTCTGTGAAGAACATCTTGGTTGCTTATGACTTTTGGCAATAGTAAATAAAACCTTTCCAGACACCCAGGCTCAGGTTTTACAAGACTGAGATCTAACACACACCGTTGCCCTTATATGGGCAAATATCCAGTGTGAGCTTTTAAGGCTATTCTCCAAATGGTAAACTTCACTACAAAATCGTCAGTCTGAACTAATTATTTTGGCAATATTTTATCTCTTGTGTATTTATTTTATATCTATGCTTTTCTTCTTTTATTTTTTTCACATTTAAACATAATTAACTCTTACAACACTTGGAACAAATATCCTTGTTGGAAAACTATTCATTGGTGTCTTTCTCTGCAGTAAATTCATTCCTTTATTCTATTTTTTATTTGCTCTGCTGTCTGGTATAATTATTTTACTTAACTTCTTGTTTAATCTTTTATCTGTGTGTATTTGGTTAGTATGTCTTTGTACTTTTACAATTAAAAGGCCGTTTTTCCATATATGAAAATAATTTTGATTTGAAAGCAAAGTCAATCAGAGTGTATATCTCTTTCTTAGGAGACATGTGCCCATTTACATGTATTTCTCTAACTGAAGACACCTGTCTCACTCCCACTGTCTGTTGGAGTGCTGCCTGCGCTCTGTATTCACTCTGTTGTGATAGGCTACAGGTTACTTAATTCGCTATTCCCTGACTGACTTTGTTATCTGACTTATGCAGCTTGTACTATTGTTGCAGTTTTCAAGTGTCAGTGTTTTTTGCACACACTGACCCAATCGCACTCTAGAAAGCAATGGCAGTCTAGAATGAAGCGCTGTGTATTGTTCTGTCAGAGTTCCCCAAACCACAGCTGCCATCCACCCCCTCCCCCCGCCATGTGTGCAAACAAAGTATAAGAACACAGCCACCCTCCTTTGTTTACACATTTTCCGTTACCGTTTTCTCACTCCAACGGCAGAGAAAAATAATTCCGACACAGATCCCGTGGCTGTCAAAGTCAACCATGCTCACTAACTATTCTGTGAAATATTTGTCAACCCTCTGTCTAGAAACATGCACACACAAATCACACGCAATACAAATGTATACACACAAGTGCAAACACACGTACATCTTAGACATGTGAGGCAAATCTTAACCAACACGATAAAGTATTGACAATGTACTGCTTATACTACGGGTCTAGCAATTCTTTGAAAGTATAAGAATAAACGGAAAGTAGTCTGGGAAATCTAGACATTTATAATCTTTTGAAAGAAAAATATATGCTTTCACAGTACATGAAGAGACAACACAGTTCTGTAGAATTGACTTTTTTAATACATAGAATACATGTAATAAGATACAGTTCTTTAAGTGATCAAAAATATGACCTTTTTCAAAGGTATGTTTGCCACCTGACAATTGTCACTGTAGTTCTTTTTTAAAAAATATTCCAAATTATAGACACGGCAGCCTTAGCAATTATAGAAGAGCAAAAACACGTGAATATCAGAAAACGGTTCCTTTGTACTTTGTGTATAAGCCCACTTGAATAATTCCTTATTCCTTATAAAGCAGAACTAACTCTATTTGAATAAATGCACTTCATCTCACATCAATAAACTCCCAAGGGTGACATAAGGCTTGACAGTGATGGAAGTGGCAAACCAATATCTATTTCTTGCATGTCTGTTCTGCAGTATTAATCATGCTGTTGGTATTTAAAGGGTTGCGATGAACATTCCCACTGGTATTCTAGAGCAATTTAATCACAATCCTATTCATCATTAAGTGTTGCCCTGTGAATAATATCGCTCACCGTAGGGCTGATATTATGATACACCGGAGGCACCAGACCGCTTTGTCTTCATTAGCTGACTGGTGCGGTGAGGTGCAGGATTAAATGTCATCGATGACCTCCTAATTGCCAGATCCATTGGCTTCCTCCGAGCTCCCGGGCTAATCATCCTTCCTGCAGGATGTGACCCTGCTAAATGCCACACTCTTCCTACACCCTTTCCTCGCTGCTTCCGCCCCGCTTCCTTCCCCCATTCCGTCCTTCCTCAGACTTTCGTGTTCAGGCTCTTTTAATGACTCCCTTCCTCTGCCTCAGTCCTCAGATTCGTGCAAATAACTCCTCCGTGCTAATCAAATGAATTCGAATAACTTCTCCATGCTAAAGATGTGTCCTTGGAAAGTAAATAAAAAAGTATATATTTGGTGAAGTGCTTTTCACAGGTTTATTGGGTAATTGTATTTCCTTTTAATCTGTGCACTGCTTGCTTGTATTTTTTCGCCCATTATTTTATGAAGCATTTTTCATTGCAAAACTTTTTGACTTTAAGGAAATTGGTCCCCATATATCATATGTGTTTAAAATAATCCTCCAATGATTGTATGTCAACACAATTTCTAAACTAACTAATTTGTCTAGAATTTTTAAAATTCTTCTCAGTCACATCTTAAATAGCCATGCACTCATAAGTTTATTCTTATTGATTCTATTTTATTTCTTTACAAAGGCCAGAGCTCTGGAGTATATGTTGAGAAATAGTAAGGCTAGTTCCCATATTTCACTCTTTTCTTTAAATACGTTTTCAAGTTATTCTCATCTGTCTATACTTTAATGTTCTTTTGAAAAAGTACATTTATATAACAATTCACAAAAATATCAATAGTTAATTAGGATTTTATTTTATGGAAATTATTGTTTGAAACAGGAAATCTTCTTAAAGGTCAACACTCAAAAAAAAGCACGTGCAGGGTACTCTGTTTGAATTTCCTTGCACATAAGCATGAACTCCCAGTGGAGTCGAATGATAACCCAGGACACATCTATTGTCTCTCCTGGTACAGGTAGGTGCAAGTACTTTCTCAGCTGAAGCAGTTTTAGCCAGTAGCCTACATGACCGCTTCTGATCAGAGGCCAAAGAGTAGGATTCTAGCCACCCCACCCCCATGTTCCTGGGGTGACACATTTCTTTAAACAAGTACTCTCAGCAAACGGTTTCCACCTTGATCTTTAAAACAATGTTCTCCCCGCCATTTCTCTGTTTTTCCAACAGTTTCTTCCACTGGCCCAGTTCACTGGTCCTTGAGCATCTTGTCACGATTTTCCAGACAACTTTTCTCACGCCGAGCATGTGTATTCCATTCCATTAGCAAGTGTATATCGCATGATACATTCTGAGCAACCTATTTCTGTTGCTCCTAGCGTGGTTTACAGCCCATCTTTGATGTAGGCTGGTGGAGGTCAGAGATTTACACCGTGCTGGCTTCTACTTTGTCCCCAGCTGGAGACCTTTAGCAGGCCTGTGGAATGATTGCTGGGAGACTAATCTATTAGCAATTTTCTCAAAACTGCAATTGGCCTTTCGTTGAGTCATCCATTTAACAGTCACACAGAGGTCAGGCATGGGAGCTGGGACAGGGCACTCAGTGTTCAGGCTTTGAGCCTCCCACCTAGTCCGCGCCAACACAGCTCAGAAAAAGGATAGGCTTACGTAACGATGCACCTTGAAAACAGCTGGTCTTTCTTCTCACTGACTTTGGCCCAATCACAGGACTTTGAAAGAACCGTGTGCATGTAGATAGCAAGAATGTTTATTCTCTGTAAATGTATAATAATCACAGTTTGGTCTATAACTTCAAAATGAAGGCGTACAGGTCATGAGCTTCAGTAGTCTTGTGTGGGTGACAAAGGTCCTAAAAGAAGAATTCACAACTGAAAGAGAAAGGAGTGATGTTCTTTGGGAAAGATGGCCATGGTGGATGTCACAAGCTGGCTGTCCCAGTAAGGACGGGCCCCGGTTCTTCGTGACCTCCCCAGTCATCCTGACTTAGGTGCTCACAAAGGTGAGTTGGGGGGCGGGAACGGGGCTAATGGGAGTCTGCAGTAATATCGGCTCTGAAACTTGCAGAAACCATGGGAAAGCCACTCAGAGAGTCCGGTTCAGTTCAGAACATGGTCTTGCAACCACGGATGCATTTGCTGGAGGTGGGCGACCCAAGGTCAAAACAACACTTCAGATTCTACCAAGTCAAATAATGATACTAATTCATATCATCCCATTTCCCCAGTGAAGTTAACTAAGAATATGTGTTGTAATGTCCTTGATTTTTAAAAAAGATTTTACATATTTTTAGAGAAAGGGGAAGGGAGGGAGAAGAAAGGGAGAGAAACATGGATGTATGAGAGAAACATCTATCGGTTCTCTCTCGTCCGCCCTGCACTGGGGACCTGGCCTGCAGCCCGGGCATGTGCCATGACCGGAAATCGAACAGGCGACCTTTAGGTTCATGGGATGGCGCTCAATCCACTGAGCCACACCAGCCAGGACAATGCCCTTGATTTTTATCATTAGATTTCAAACTCTAGATCACCTAAATGTACGGGGATAATGAGATTCCCACGGTGGGAAAATGGTGCTGACACCAGAAGGAGACAATCCAGAGGAGGCAACAGTGGTTAACCTTGTGACGGTCACGTGATCCACCCAGCTCCCCCAGCGTGCCCCTCCTCCCCCCGCACCCCTCCGCTCCCCGGAGTGAGACAAGAGGAGACAGTCACCAGAGGGGGCCTCCTGCAGCTTGGTCTGATCTCTCATCGGCACTGCCGGGCTTTATTTACTCATTTAAACAAACACATTCCTTTACGCAGGCAAATTCCATCTGGACGTAAGGGCTTTGCGGTCTGAGAGTGGTGAATAGCTTCACGATTGTAACGCGAGCTGAGTGTGCTCTGAACATCTGGGTTAGCATCTTGTCCAAGTTGTTATGCATCTCGTGGCATCGTTTTCTCATTTGCAAAACAGGGATACTAATACTACCTTCCTTATCTTTTAAAGGTTACATATGAGAAAGTGTTTAAAGCGCCTTTGAAGGTATATGCCTTTAACCCAAAATGGTCCATTTATACCTCTACCGCGACCACCACCGGCCCCGCGCTGTGTGCCTGTGCGGTGGTATTGAAGTGGTTCCCACTCTTGGGGTTTCCCATCCACCCGAGATCTCCGTGCTCGGCTCCCCACCCCAGCGCCCCTCTCCTCCAGGCGCTGTGCTGTTCAACAGAGCCGACTTTGTAAACAGGAGTTAAAAACCAGATGCTTATTGTGTGGGAGACATCAATGTTCCAGGACAGAATTATTCCTCTCAAGACGTGTTATTGCTGCTTCACAAATAGAAAAAAATTAGAATGCCATTTTTCAGGTGAAAACCACCATGAATTTATTCCCAGTAATTGTCCATTTTATGTGTAATTATTTTCCACACAGTGAAGATATTCAATAACTACCCGTGAATTAATGCCAACGTGTTCTATACAATTATTTTCCTATCACGGTTCCCTTTAGAAATCTTAGCTAATTTTCAAGTGTATTGTATAATTGCTGAACTGAAACTTTAGATAAATTCAAAGTCTACCAAGTGGAAATACTCCATAAAGTAATAAATTGACTAAAATTTTCCGTAAGGAGACAAAGTCCACAATTTTTCACTTCTCAAATACTTGTTATATATTTGTCCTATCCTGACTCACAAACATTTTCTAAGAGCTATAACAGTTCCTTGAAATATAAATCAAGAAACCAGTATCTTATGTTCTGCAATAAATTATTTTAAGGAGAAGCTGTCCTATGCAGTTTACCGTGTACCCTCGCTGAGATACAGCGGAGGTAACAGCTGTGGAACTGGGTGTTTTTGTAGGTTCTAAATCCATATGTTAATACTTCCCGAGCTCCCTAAAAGATGCATAACTTTACATTATTCAGCTAATACTATGACGTGCGGCATTGTTCTTGTACTCAGAAAAATATGCCACGCTGATTTTCCTCTAATTTAGTTAGTACCCCGTGCATTTGTATGGATTCTGCATTTCTCTCTTCAAGGATATGCCTTGACCATGAATTACAATGTACCAAAATTTTCAGAGACCAGGCAAACAAAACAACGAAGTCCTTGTGAAATAAAAATTTTGAAATAACTGAAAAGTAGCTTAAAGATAAAACCTGTGTATTATATTCATTTGATAGTTCTGAAATTGCTTTTTCTCTATAGCTATTAGAAGATTTTACATATGGTAACAACATTCACTGGCAGTTTTTATTTTATATGTCAATTGTTTTAGCAGCAGTTTTGATAAAATATTTTGCTAAATAGATGACAGCTGATCATAGCTGGCTGGGTCCTGCCAAATTTAATAACATCTCTATTAAAAACTAGCATGCACTGGAAATAATAATGTCAGGATTTGTATTTGCATTTTGCCATTTACCAATTAAAATAGCATTCATAAGCAGACATAACACTTTGTTTATATCTTAAAAATATCAACATTAACTTTTAGAAAGGCATGGTTTATTGTTTTAAATGTACTATTGATATACCTATCAAGTCTTTGGTCAGCAACAATAGATACGCTGTTTTAACCTATTTTAAACAAAACATAACCTTTGTACTAGAACTCATTGTACACCATTGCTCTGTCTGGTAAAACCGCCTCTTGTCAGAGAGTTATCCATTCATTAATACAGCATGTTTTAAAGGATTTATAGCAAGTGAATAATAAAGAATAACTGGGAGAAAGAAATCTTTGGCAGAATTATCATCATGGTTAGTATTTTTATCCAACAAATATTATTTAGCATCAACTGAGTTCCAGGTGTTCTTTGAAGCGTCGGCAACTCTGCCGTGAAGGGCGGGGGAGGGGCACGCAGAGAGCCTGTGGGGGGGGCGGGGCGGTGGGGGGAGGCCTCCCTTGCCCCTGCAGACCCCTGACCACATGGGATGCACGGGCCCCGTCCTAGGTCCCCAAGGATGAGTGAGTAAGAAGCAGATGTAACGGTATCGGTCACTAGAACTAGTGTCATTGTTTCTACAAATAACAAAATTAATGAAATATAAGTTAAAATGCTAGCGAATTAATAAATAAGTCAGCATCACTTAAAGACATAGAAATCTCTGCTTTCACATTTGCTTACATTAATGATTATTTATTGCAATTGAGATTCAATTCACTCTTAAAGTAGAAGTAGAATAAACAAAAATTAAAGATGAAAACAAGAATAATGAATTACTGATATTATTTTATGAATGTTTAAGTTCTGCTCGCTTTTACTCTATTTCCATTTATTATCTAACCAACATGAAGCAGTTATTTTTTTCAGTACACACGCATACCAGATCTATTATACTTTAAAGGCTTAAAACTCCATCAAGAAAGAGGAAGACAAATATATGAAATAACAATGATGGTACAGATTTTAAAGTAAAGGCATATAAATATGTTTGATGGTTTTCCCTGAGTTTTACCCAGTCATCACCTATGATGTGACCCACACAAACCAGTCGTTTTTCTCAGGACGTCATTCGACAATCAAAGAGAAAACAGTAACTATTTGCAAACGGCCAAATAGTGAGCGACTCCCGGAGGTGGGCATGCCCCGATCTGTGGAGCGTGTGAAGACGCTCCTTTGCACAATCCAACAGACTTTACACACGTGCTTGACCGAAGGATTTTGAAATGGGAAGATTTTCCCTGGTCAGACCAGTAAGTTCCATGTCATCACGGGGACCCTGTAGGAGTAAAGCAGGAGGTCACCGCTGGGTCAGGAGAGCTGGTGACAGGCATCGAGGTGGGGGTGACGCAAGGAAGAGACTGCCGGCCAAGGCACGCGGGCGGCCCCCCTCCGAGGCTGGACCAGGCGAGAGGCCCCCCGGAGTCCTCAGAAGGAGCACAGCTCCGCAGCACCTTGATTTCCCGTCAGACCTGTGACTTCCAGACCTGGAAGGTGGTAGCAGTGGTAAGTCATCACGTTTGTGAGAATCTGTCAGAGAAGCAATAGGAAGCTGATATACTACTTATTAAAAATTTATATTCCGCTATGCATATTCATAGTCACTCTGCATCAGAATTACTATTACTCCGATTTATCATTTATTAAAGCTGTAGGCTACGGCTTTCAAATCATCGTAAACGGCCATTATGTTCTGCTCTGCCTTTACTTAACTGAAATCATGCTCAGTTACCATTGGTTCGCTGTCCATGAAGCATGCATTCGAGTTACTTTTTAACACTATTTACTGTGAGTAATTTCCACTCTCTCAGCATAAAATGCAAATGATCTGGGGAGACAATACTTGAGTGAATGACATAGAATGTGGAGTTGGAGAAACACATCAACCAGCACAGCACAAACAAGACAGCTGGGACCGGTAACCGCTCCTCTGTGTGGCCTAACCAAGGGCCCGAGGGGCCGACGGGGATGAAAATAAAGCTAAAACGGATCGGCGAGTTCGGTGAGATCCCATCCTGTTCCAAACTCAGCTCGCACAAACGAGGGTGACCTAATCTTTGTACCAACTGTGACCGAGTTTTTGATTTTGATGAAAACACCCTGAAACCCCCAAATTTACTCTATACATGTTGCTATTTCCACTTCACCCCAACACAGAAAGAGATCATGTACTATAACATCCAATAGCGAGCTCCCTTTTCTGGAAAGGCCAACCTTGATGTTGCATGAAGTGTGTACTCCCCACGCTTCTCTGATATTCTTCCACTTTGATATTCAGAATCCACCACATCTGAGAGGGATGGTGGTTGACTGCAGCATACACAATCCATAAAAATCCCTCCTAAATTATACAAGCATGTAATAGCAGCTAAACAGAACCCAGTTCCTACGGCAGGTCAGATAAGGATCAGGCCCTCTCTGTGGGTCGCAGGAAGGTGTCTTTCATCCCTGAGGCAAACTTTGGACTGACCGCCTCGCACGCTCTCAGGCTGCACAGCAGACAATCTCAGGAGGAAGTCGGAGTCTGACACCCGGGCT
The DNA here is from genome assembly GCF_004126475.2 of Phyllostomus discolor. Classification (NCBI taxonomy): domain Eukaryota; kingdom Metazoa; phylum Chordata; class Mammalia; order Chiroptera; family Phyllostomidae; genus Phyllostomus; species Phyllostomus discolor. The sequence goes on from NC_040912.2 coordinate 2,590,954, forward strand.
CAAGGGACTTCCCGTTTAAATGCCTTGCCAGGGAAGTATTGCCTTGAGTTCACATTAAACTCTACCCAGGACAGTAAATCGCCTGACTGTTACCAAGCTGCCTTTCATAACCTCGCCCCTCGTCCTCTTTAGGATAAGAATCTGACAAACCGAAGCATCCTTCCGGTAAGCCACCTCGCTGTGCAGACTGCTCAGTGGCTCTCTCCGTCTTCCAGCTGAGCCCCAGGCGTGGGCGGCAGCTCTCACCTGGGCACAGCAGACCAGCGGTGACCCTCCCGACACGACACGGAGGAGCTGCACTGGCGGGTTGTCATCATTGTTTCAAGGTGGCAACTAGGAGTGAGCACAGGCAAGATGGTTTTTAACAGATGCCTCCTTTTCCCGAATCTCTGCCACCGCAGAAAAGCTGGAAGTGCGCAGGGAAATTTGAGTCCAAAGTGCTTGGTGCCGATGGCTGGAAGGGTGCGAATAAGTGGCCGACTTCAGATTGGGGGGCGTGAATTTGCAGTAGCCAGATCGCTGGGATGATGCCCGTTTCTCCACAAGCAATTTAGCGCTCGGAAATGTTCAGGGGTTCGGGTGTGTGTCACAGAATCGGCAAAAGCGGCAAAGATCTCCGATCGTGCAATAGCAATTAGTGGCGGGCGGACGTGAGAAGATCGGGAAACTCGTGCGTGCGACAGAGGGGATGTCTCCAGTCCCTGCTGTGCACTGAAAAGTGACCACGGGTTGGAGGGAGGAGGTGGAAGAGTTGGAGGACTGAAGTGCCCAGGAATCGAAGATCAGAAAAGTAGAACAGTCTTGGAATAGTAAGATCCAGAAAGCAGATACAAAAATGAGTTGTTACGGTGCAGCATAAGGAATTCTGAAAGCTGAAGATGACTGTTTAAGTCCACAGGGCCGTGTAGCAACAGAAGTGGAGAAGAAACTGTGGGGGTGGGAAACCCCCAAGCAAAGGGACCGAGGGGACCAAGTGACATTTCTGAGTGTGCGCGTCCACTTCCCACCGGTGCAGGGCCACCTGGTAGCAGCCACTTCCCAGCCAGGCGGCGTGTGGAGGGAGAGAGGGGACAGGCTCCTCTCAGGAGAAGTATCTTATTCTAAATGGTGTGTCAGTTAAGGAGAGGAGCTGTGTCCAGCATGCACTGGAGGGGAAATGTGAGGGACTTTTGGTGACAGGAGAGTGGCCACCTCCGAGGCACAGTGGAAGGGGGGAGTTGTGTGTACAGGAGAGAAATGAGGAGAGTGATTATGTTCAGGTCACTCTGAGGCTAACGTGAGCAGTCCCTGGAGAGCACACAATCCTTTGGATGGGGCCCAAAGGCATGACCGTACAAGTCCCGCTTGAGTCAATCTAGTATTTTGCTGGGCTCCATAAATCGCCCCTCCTTCTCCCTGACCGCTGGTCCTGGGGCAGCAGGCAGGTGCACGTGCCGGCCCGCAGCAGTGGCCGAGGCGGCCCTCGGAGCTTGAGGGGCCCCAGAGCGGTGAGCGGGCAGGGTTCGGAGGCCAGCCGGAAGATCGTGGCTGTGTTGATGCTCGGGGGGGCCCCGGGTGTCTCTAAACCCAGGGAAATGCGGGGAAGGAAACTGCTTCTCTGGCATCATCTTTCTCTCTCCCCGAACCCTGTCCTCTGCTCAGACCACGGTCATTTCCGCTCCAGGAACAGCGCTTGGCTGCATGCTGTTGCTGAGTGTGAGTCGTTTCAATAGTCGCACACCAGTTCCTTCAACCCTACTTCCTCCCAGTGCCTTCGAAACGTTCCTCTTTGATTTGCCCCCAGCCAGCAACCTCTAAGACAGTTCTCTCCTCCTCCTGTGCTGCTTCTGGCCCGGGTCCAGGGGTCCGCAGGCTTTGCCACACTTCCTGGTGTTTGCTGGTGTCCGTGACCCTCTGCAGTGCAAGTCGGTGGGACGGTGTCACGGAAGGTGTGGAGATCGGCGAGGGGTGCACACGCGTGTCTAGGAACACACGCCCCGGTGTGAGCAAAGCTATGCATGGCTTTTTAATTGGTATTTGCATCTTTGCCTTTTTTTCCAGCGGAAGTGTAAAACAATGCACAGAGTTATGACCTATATGTGAAAGAAACGTCTCTGGGAGCCTATAAAAGGAATTTTATTTTTTTTCTCTTTCTCGCGTGCTGTAGATCATTACCCATTTAATGATAATTGTTCTTTCATTATAACATGGAGCCATCTGTTCAATTTCTACAGAGATCACTAAAAATATCACAATGATAATAAAAGTCAAACACATTTTGGTAAGTCGGGAGCTACTGCAAATTTCAGCTTATGTGTGTGTGTGTGTGTGTGTGTGTGTTGCCGTTTTATGTAAGACCATTAGGGATAAAGGAATCCTCTTCCGAGGGCCCCACGTGAGTCTGGGTTCCTAATGGCTGAAAAAGAACCCACGTAATGAAGGAAATACCCAGACCACGTGGGTGACCCGTTACCCAAAGATCTAACGCTGCTGTTAAATGGCCTGAACACAGGCAGTCCCATTAGCACCTGGTTTGGGAGAAGGATCTGGAAGCAGGAGCCCAATGCACAATAGACATGTGACTGGAATGTCCCCTAGAGACATGCATTGATTTCTGCAAGTGACAGCGCCCTCCGCCACATTGGAGAACTAGTTTATAGGTGGCCCTACATTAACCAGAAGTGAATTCCAAGAAACAAAATCCCAGGGATTTGCAATGTGTGAGGGAGCCGGGGCCACATGGCCACAGTGCAGGTGGACGCCTGATACTGTCCTTGCGGGGGTCACCCTGTGTGCAGTCAGGGCTGTGGTTTAAGGAATTGCTTATAGTTCACAATGCGCAGCTCAGGTGGCTTGATAGTTCCGTGGCCCACACTTGAGCACTTAGCCTCACCTGAGGCCCGGGAGCAGGCCCAGACCTTTCTCTCCAAAGGAAAGTAGTTCTCTGAAAATCAGGCACGTATTTGCTCAGAAATCCTGAGGGCCTGCACTGTGAGTCCCTAACAGGGGCCTGCCAGCGCCTCCCCACACAACATCCGCTCGCCACTGACACGTCAGGCACCACTGGGCACCTGCACTGGACCGGCCAGTGCACCGGCCGCTGAAGGAGCATTCACCGGAGTTCAGGCTTCAGAGTGTTTATGGCAGCTCCGTCCGCCGCATGACCGATCGATTGCCCACATGGTTGACCTCCGTCCCGGGCTGTCTGCTACAATGTGAGCCAAGTTCCCTACCTCAGTCACAGCAGTGAGCTCATCGACGGGGTCCTCCCGCATCCTAAATCACCGCCACCCCACCCGGCTAGTGGGGGACGAGTTAGACCCCTGAAGGCCCTCGTAAGAGTCTCATCTTTAACACCGAGATCAGCAATGGTTAGAAGACTCGAGGGAAAGACACCATCTGACTTTTATTTGAAAGGATCCCTCTGTGATTGTTTTGTCCTTAAGTTGCTCAAATGACGCTGATGTTTTTTGTCAGACTTCCTTTTCATATATAAAGTTTGATCTCACATACGAAGTTCTCTTTCAGAGATGTCTCTACCTACCGTCCTGTTATGGGTCCTTCTCTCCCCACTTCTCACTGTTGCGCTTCTCTGTGCAGACAGGGAACATGACGTACCGAATAAACACCGGGTTCTGGTGCAGGGTATCTATGATTACATCCCGGGTAACCCCACTTCTAGTGTGGGACTTCCCCAGGATTCATCTTCTGTACCTGCCTCAAAGACTTTGTTTGAAGAATAGTTGTGTTAATACGTGTTAACTGCTGAAGTAGCTCCTGACGCATACGTAATACACCCTCAAAAGCTGGTGGAAGTTAATTTTCTTATTCCAGAATATTTTTATTTCATCAGTCCTTTTTTCTTTTTAAAATGGATGTTAGCCTTTTTTACATTTTTTTATTCTCGTTAACAATATCTTATTGCAAAATGTCAGTATTTTTAAAAAATTTTTATTGCAATAAATTAGTTTTTTAAAATGGTCATTGTTAGGAATTAGGCCAGTTGTAAACATTCAGACACAATTTATAGTTTATCTTTTAAAAAATATTCCTTGTTATACCATTTACTAGTTTTATCATATACTTTCCACATATCCTTGTTAGCTGTTACAAAACGTTTTTTATTGTTGTTTCTTTTATAATTTTTTCTTTTACATGTCCTTCTAAAAATTATGTGAAACATAGCATTTGAATGTGCTCATGTGAACTGTCCATGTTTACATACATGTTTCAGGAAGAGTCCCATGGCTTTTGTGGATGTCTTCAAGCAAACTTCAAATCCATGCGTATTTTACTCCAAATATTTTGGTGTACTTTCCAATACTTAACCCCACAGTGCCCTGGGCTTTATGACAGAAACAGCCCTGTATTTTCTCCAATGCCACTGCTTTGAATTCCATTTGGCGTAAAAACAAATACATCCACCGAGCCACAAAGCAACCAAAACCCGGCCATGACTTAAGTGCGCCTGAGAAAGTCACATCCCCATCAAACTGCAGCGACGCCACCTTGGTATCCAACCTAGGTGCTGAGTTCTTAAGAGAACACCATTGATTGTCTTCTCTCCTCCATCAAAGTGAAGGACACGCCATAAACTTACAGATGACAGCGTCATTCAACGCATTTTTTTTTTTTAGATTTAGCATTGCATATTTCTGAAATGATGCTTACACCGCTTCCGAGCCTTAAACTTCAGGGCCCTGGGCTTCCGCGCTCGGGTGCAGCGTGTGCCCCCGTGGGCCCATGGTTACTGCCGCACTCCCCGCTCCGCGGGTGGATCACCACTGGTGCTTTCCTTGGGAGTGGGAGGCAGCCCCTGGCGGGGGGTGGGGGGAGCTAGCTGTGGTCCAGGCCCTTCCAGCACGTCACTATCCCAGCGGTACGTTCTCTGAATGATTGACGGACTAGCCAAATGAGGCAGCCACCCTCCTCAACGCACCGCGCAGTTTCAATGATGTGTCACCCCCTCAGGAATCATTTTTCTTTAAAACAAAGCACTTGCCACCGCACTTTAGTGATTACCGAACATCACTCTCATTATAAAAAATACCCTTTGCTGTCACAAACTTTATCCTCCTAACGCAGCTCAAAATAGATTACTTCAATAAATGCAAGACTTTTCAGACTCTGCACTCGCTACCCGAACTCCAGCAGAATATATATTTGATAAAATCCAGACGTGTCTCTCGTAATTCTCTCTCTGAAGACAGCTAAGCCAAGCCGCACCAACTTGTTTCTTGTTTAGGCAAATGCTGTGGAAGTATTTTAACTGTCTTGGGGGAATATTTATGGGATGTATCACTCAGTCTTTGTGGACACTTGTTTAAGTAATTTTTTTATTATCTCTAAGGAGTCGGGCATCAAGCGCCATAGAAGATGGGATTCCAAGCCTCCTTGGCTGTCCTCCTCCAGTTTCTTTTTCTGTCTGTCTGTTTCTTTGTCTTTGCACAAGAACCCTGCCACCTTTCAACAAGGTAGACGAGCCGCACAGAAAGGAACAATGTCTTAGCCCTGGCTGGCGTAGCTCAGTGGATTGAGCGTGGGCTGCGAACCAAAGTGCCGCAGGTTCAACTCCCAGTCAGGGCACATGCCTGGGTTGCAGGCCACGGCCCCCAGCAACTGCACATTGATGTTTCTCTCTCTCTCTTTCTCCCTCCCTTCTCTCTCTAAAAATAAATAAAATACAATCTTTAAAAAAGAGAGAAAGGAACAGTGTCCTTCCTTTCCTGCCCATTTGACACGGAACTGCCCAAGGCAGCTTTCAGGCTGCGGAGGGGGAGTGGGGGGTGGAGCTCAGCCCTCCCTGCCCCCCCCCCCCCCGGCATCTTCTGCAGGCTGGCACAGAGGGTCCTTGCTGCATTGCTAAGTATAGTGCGAGAGGTGAGGAAGTCAAAATTCCAAAGAAGTGTTGTGCCCTGTTGCTCCTTGAGGCAGCGAAGCCCATCCGAGTCCCAGGCACAGCCCTGCTACTCCTCAGACACCCCGAGCCGAGACACCTCTGTCCCCAAAGGGCCCTGCTGTCCGGGAGGGGGCTTCTGGCCTGCTCCGCTGACTCGGAACACTCAAATCTTGGCAGGAAATCTCAGCTGAATCCACCTTTTCTTCAGGCCTCTCAATAACTAGGCGTATTTTTTTCTTGCTCAGGAATTTCAGAGCTAAAATACGAAAAGCACACAGCTGACAGTAAATAAACCCACTTTGCATTACAGATGTGAGCTCAAACCAGTGCAGAGTTCACTGCCTTGGGCGTTTGGGGTCCGCTGGTAATTTCAGATGCTCTGAGTGTGTGAGCTTAAAAAATGAGACTAACTTTGAGAACAAGTAATTATAACGTATGATCCCTAAAGGAGCCCCACACCCTGTTCAGGCTCTTGGCTATGCTCCTCATAAATAAAAGTCGCTTTGTAAATTATCGGCAGGGTGCATTCCAACTCATCTCGCTGTAATTGCGATGTGATTGTGCAGCGAGTTTCCAATTTGCCTCAGCAAATCATGAGGGACGACTTCAGGAGGGGACTTAGAGGAAGTCACCCTGCTTGCTTGCACGCCCATCATTTCTTCCCGTGTAACTCCTTAGGCTCTCGGCCACCCTGCTCCCTGCCTGCGCCCGGGGGTGCTTCCATCATTGCGTCTTTCCCATGAGTCGGGCTGAATCGGTTTCTAACGAAACACCTATTAAACCTTCCTTCTAATGATAAACAATCTTTTAGAATTTCTATATCATAGTTTTCTCATGTTAATGACGGCATGTCATAGAAATGCTTCCTGCAAGCCAGTAATGTTCATTAGACAGAAATATCATTCCGTCCCACAATGGACACTGTCAAATGGATGCAGTTCCCATAATCGTTTAATAGCAAATGTGGGTCTTTCTGTTATTTGAAAAAAGCACTTTTAAGCACACATAAAAAAAAACAGATGTCTAATTAAGAAAATTTTATTTGAAACATTTAGCACTATAGGCATTAGCATTATGTTAGGGCATATTTATTCTAAGCTATAAATTTTCAATTAATTCAGTGAGAGTGAGTTTCCTATTTCCTAGCCTGTGTTACGTTGTGAAATTGGATGCCATGTTACCATTCTCCTACGGCATCCGTGATGAAACAAAGGGGTGCCCATCATGTTTCCTTAAGACATGGGGCTTTAAAACATTCTTAAAAGCTTCCTCACTGAAGAACTTTATCTGTTAAACAATATTACATTTTGTATGCTTTGTATTCATTGTAAATATGTTTATAGCAGGAGAAAATTATGTGAAGCAAGAAATAGGCTATTTTTTAAAGATTTTATTTATTTATTTTTAGAGAAGGAAGGGAGGGAGAGAAAAAGAGAGAGAGAAACATCAATGTGTGGTTGCTGGGGGCCATGGCCTGCAACCCAGGCGTGTGCCCTGACTGGGAATCGAACCTGCGATGCTTTGGTTTGCAGCCCCTGCTCAATCCACTGAGCTACGCCAGCCAGGGCAGAAATAGGCTATTTTAATGGTGTACTTCACACTAAATAGTAGACATCTTTTTCATATAATATATTGTTATCATGAAAGTCTTCAGCCAGGCAACAGAGAATTCAATAAACAAAAGGCGGAATCATTAGAACTGAGGAAGCTCACTTCATGTGAAGATCGCACAACTGGGGACCTTGAACAACATTAACTGTAGTGGAAGGATCGCTTACATACCTCAAGTTTTCATCCTGATTTTTTTTAAAAGAAAAGTAACAGCTTTAGTTACAGGAATGATATCAGTGTGAATATGTTTTTATTTTTCAAGTACATTGTACATTCAATATTATCCTGTGTTAGTTCCAGGCATACAGCATAGTAGTTAGACAATCGTCTACTTCAAAGAATGTTTCTCCTGATGTTTCCAGTCCCCTACTGGCACCACTCATAGTTACAATGAGTGTTTTTTTTTAAAGATTTTATTTATTTATTTTTAGAGAGGGAAGGGAGGGAGAAAGGGAGAGAGAGAGAGAGAGAAACATCAATGTGCGGTTCCTAGGGGCCATGGTCTGCAACCCAGGCATGTGCCCTGACTGGGAATCGAACCTGCGACATTTTGGTTCGCAGCCCGCCCTCAATCCACTGAGCTATGCCAGCCAGGGGCAGTGAGTGTTTTTAAATTCAATCTATAGTGAAATACAGTATATCTTTTCTACAAGTACCCGTGGAATATTTACGAATGCGTTTATATCCTGGACCACAAATCAAACGTCAGTAAGTTTGAGAGAGCATCGAATGCAGACGGTGTTCTCTGGGAGCAATGAGAGAAGGCACCCCCTTTACTGAGGGCTGCATCAGCACGTGGAGAGCGGCACGAACTAGGACCCACGGGGGAGCCCAGCAGCCAGCCCCATGAGCAGGAATGCAGGTCAGTGGTCCCAAGTGCCTGTCATCACTGATTAATAATACATGTCAGAAAGTTCGCACAAACGTGTTTCAAGAGATCGGAAATCAAAACAGTGCCCTAACTTTGTTTGAGAAGCTCTAAATGTCAGCTACAGAATATTTAAAACGTAACAGCAATACAAAATTACCCATTAATACTTAGGAAACATAAACAAGGGTATGATCACATGCAAAAAAAAAAAAAAAAAAACCTCTGAGAAAATTTCATCATTTAAAAAAAAGAAACAATGAAAATTATCAAATGTTAATAAGTAACCAGAATAAAGATTTGAAGAAAACAGAGTTTAAAATAAAGATAAATTCCTGGAGAAATATCTCACTAAATATAAACATAAAAACAGAAACAGTTACTTAAGAACCAGAAGAATGCTGCTTCTGGCAAAGGAATTGTTTTGTTTTGCTTTTTTGTCCGAGAGTTTGGTTTTTTAATGAGCACTGTATGTGATCATACAGGCCCATCACTTTAAAACAATTAAATTGTCATAAAAATTTCTAAATGATCAAAATCACCTGAAAACGATATTTGAAACTCAGATTTACCAACATGTGAGAAATGACAGTGGCCCCCAGTGTACCTCATAGAAGGTCTAGCCCTAAGTAGCTTCACCTCAGTTGTTTTCTAACACACATATAAGGGAGTTGCTAAGAGACAATAAAGGTTATTGAATATAGAAAATGCCATTTAATCCATAAAAGCCCTGATACTACCTTAAAACAATGATAGAACAAACAGTGAATTCAGTTCACACGTGACCATAGTGCAACTATTTCTTTAAAATTAGCTCTCCTGTTCCAGCAACGTATCAACGGGGCAAATGTTCTCCATCTGCTCACCAAACCACTAGACTAATGGAGAAAAGAATAAAATAAACATGCTGTTGGCTGGAAAAAACGTTATTTGATAAAGTTCAATATCAACTTATGATTTTAAGCAAAGACTCTTTTTAATTAAATTATTGGGGGGGGCACTGGTTAATAAGATTAGATAGGTTTCAAGTGTGTAACCCTGTGACACATCGCCTGTGGATCTTGTGGCTGTGTGGCCACCACCCGAGGTCCAATCTCCCTCCACCTCCATCTATTTCACCCTTCACCCTCTGCCACGCCCACCGCTTCCCTCCCGTGACCTCCGCGCTGGTGTCTGTGTCTGTGAGTTTCCGCTTGTTTGTTTTCCTGTGTGTGCACTTGTTGCCTTCCGTTTTACATTCCACACGTGAGTGAGACCACGTGGCTCTGAACTCCTCCCGTCTGGCTCACCCTACTTGGCGTGACATTTCCCGGAGCGACAGAGGAAGTATCGATCTGTAATGGCAGCCCCATGTCAACCCACCTGCCAGTCTTCCTCGTGATGAAGGTTCAGAAACTCATTCTAAGGTTTACACGTAAGAAAAAATGCAATAGAGTGTCTCTACCCTGATTTTACTTTTACCTAAATTGTGGTTTAAGCTCATGCTTTTTTATCTTGTTTTTAACGAGAAACTATTTAAGGATGCAATGTATTTGGCCTAGCAGCCTTGATCGAGCTACAAGTCTGGAATGTAACATTCTTCTTATTCTGTTTGAGCATGTCTATGTGCATTAGTAAAAACCTCCCTTCCAATTTACCATGCGTTCCCCTTCATATTCCAAGCCAGGGCCAGTCAGTCTAAACAGTTACTTTGTCACTGGCGTCCTTACAGATTACCGGCCCTCGATCTCATCCAGACAAACAGCAAGCCCGACAAAGTTCGTACATGTCTGAGGACCAGTGCCCGTGCCCCGATCCGACCCTCACTGCCACTTGTGCTTCCACGGCACGCCTGCTCTGTTCCCATCACGTCACTGTTAAGGGGGAAGTGGCAGCTGGGTGACAGATTACTGGCTGCAGGGTCGAAGCACTTAGGGCAACCATGTATGTATATATTTTTAATGACAAAATGCCTGACGTGGTTTCTTTGAACCATTCCGGGTTTCACTTACTTTACTTAAACACTGTATTTCAAATAGGGGGCACGTGCCTGGCACACCAATGACCGGTCCAGATGCTTATTTGCTGTTCCAGGACAGGAAGTGGAGGTTACTGCAGCTTCTTTTACAAACTTTGCTGGTGTATGGTCCACAGTGTGGCTTAAACATAAGTAGCTAAAGTCATCCACCACAAGAAAAATCACTCACTCTGGGTCCAAAGTTTTTTTTATAATTCTTTTTTTTAAAGATTGTATTTATTTATTTTTAGAGAGGGAAGAGAGGGGGAAAGAGAGAGAGAGAAACATCAATGTGCGGTTGCTGGGGGCCATGGTCTGCAGCTGGGTCATGGACTGGGAATCGAACCTGCGATGCTTTGGTTTCCAGCCTGCGCTCAATCCACTGAGCTATGCCAGCCAGGTGGGTCCAAAGTTTAAAAAGGCCACCAGACAACTAATTTCTGCAGAGACCAAGGGGCTTATCTGTAACTTCTCACAGATTCCTGCTTTCCTGACTTCCTACTGCATTGATTACTGCTTCAGGCAACTTGGTTTTTATGGCTGATTTTCCTCTTATCATTTTTATACATTACAGGTAATATACAGGATTGGGCAAAAGTAGGTTTACAGCTGTCAGTATGAGAAGCAGAATTTACTTTTGTATTATCATTTATTAATATTAGCATTATTTTCTGTACAAAAAAACCTGTAAACCTACTTTTGCCCCACCATATATATTTATTATAAAGTATTTCTCACTGAGCCATGACTATGGAATTATCTTATTTTAAAAGTAAGATTCTGGTCAAATAAAAAAATAATGGCTTTACCATCTTCTAGGGGGACTGTAATAAATTACCTCACGCTGAGTGGTTTAGAACAACAGAAACTTGTTTTCTTGCAGCTCTGTGGACCAGAAGTTCAAGCGCAACATGCTGGCAGACCGCACGCCCTGGGAAATCTCTAATAATGCCTTCCCCGCTCTTCCAGCTTATAAAGACCGTAAAGGTGCAAGACGGGGGATATTTCAATCCAGTCTTAAAATAATTACCTCTACATTCCTCCCCTTTCTACCCCTGAATCCTTCTGATTACTTTTGTAAAATTCCAATTACAAGCAAATCATTGTTTCTGCAGTCCCTTCAATAATGGATTAGACTTGGTCTGATTGCCTCTTGGGAGTAACTTTCTCTACCATCTGCTCCCGGACCAAGGGCTACCCGTGGGGCCCCACGCAGCCCCTATCACACGGCAGGCCTCCCGGTGACCCACACTTCTGATTTTCCGCCCACAGCCTCCTTTTTTCTAAGACAGACATTCCCACATCCTTCATTATGCTGCTTGTTTTTTATTGCTGACTTTAAACTAAAAGTCTGTTAGATGCTTCTCCAACAAAAAGGATTTATTCCAAAAAAAGAGAATCGCAAACTGAGTTTGCAGCCATAATGAACCACATTCAAGTTTGCTAAAGAGGAAATTCTGTTGTTGAGAGAAGAGAAAGTTAGGGGTCTCGCAGAAACGAAAAGTTCGTCTCGGTGGGCTGTGTCGAGGACATAGGGTGTGCGAGCTCTGCCCGAGTGCCCCCTGTGGACTTCCAGGGGAGGTCCCCGGGTCTGATCCTCTCCTCCACATCTCTGTGGCCACCCACGAGGCCGTGGCCTGTCTGCAAGCAGAGCCCAGTGCAGTGAGAGATCGTGCAGACCGTGGCTGAAACACCTGTACGTCCACGAGGAGGGAGACGCTGCGTGAGGCCCACTGCGCAAGCCTCCAGTGGCTCGTTGGCATTGAAAATGCCCACGCCCGAGTTTGGGATTTCGTAGCGAGAACTTTACTGGCCGTGGTTGGAGACTAAGAATGTTGGCAGTCTTACTTCTAAGTGGCCCCTCTAAGGTGTGAGCACGCTGACTGGCCACGTCGCCTACCTCTTGAGGAGACGTGGTTTGCCATTTTGTTTTTGTCTTTTGAACAAAAGGGAGAGGTCTCCGCTCGGCTGTTAATAAACAGAAGGAGGTAAAGGCTGCCCGAGAGGAATCAGCGCCTGCAGGAAGATGACAATTTCCTGTGAAAACAATCTGAAGTTAATTATAATAATCATAAACAGGTTCATCAGACTTTTGTGCATAAGCTTGGATTTTATTCCAATCAACGGGCTTTGAAAAGGTTACTGTAATTGCTCAGCGGAGGTCTCAGGCGAGTGCTCTAGCACTTTGCCAGAAATTAGGGGTTTGTATTTCTAAATCCCTTTCAGGCTATTTCTATGCAGCGAGCGTCAGCCAATGCCTGGCTTGGCTCTGCACAGCCAACATGGAGACTGGACGATACCGGTCAGAAATCCCAGGCTGCTAGGTCTGCATGACTGTGCTGTGTTTCTCATCAAGTTCGTGAAGATTCTCAGGTACTTAGGGACATCCTTTGACCAAGGCTTGTACTCCATAGTTCAGCTCTAGTCCGGGGGATGTAAGAAATTAGGAGTTGGTTCTTTTGGTCGTCAGAAGATTTCTCTTTAAAGGGACAGGCCACAGATACCTGGGCAGTCCCACACGATTATAACGGAGCCAAAAATGTGTGCGTCAGAGTGCCGTACCACAAGACACTGCTCATGTGTAGATGTCTTTTTATGACATATTGGGAATATTAGAATAAGCCTAGAAAAAACTCACAGAACAGAACATAATATAGTATTTCACATTTTAAAGCCCATGGTGGAGTAGTGATTTTTGAAAAACAATTGTATAGTTTGGTTCTCAAAGGTTCTGTTACCAAAGCACACTCACAATAGCTGTTGAGCTGTGACTTACGTGCGACCCGGCCTCCGGGAATCTGGAGGAGAGAAGCTGTGGAATGACTCTCCTAGAGCCACCAGATTCGTTGGCGGAGTGACTGCACCAGGCTTTATGCAAATGAGCCAACCGGAAATAGGATCCCCGAGACTGGCCTGGCCGCGGAGGGAGGGCTCCCCGGTTAGCTGCGTGAGCTTGTGCAGAAATGCGGTGTGGGTGCTGCCCCCGAGGTCCCCGAGGGCCGCGTCTTGCTCCCACCGTCCTCCTGGACGTGCCTGTGCTGACTCCTGGGACTCCAAGGAACACAATTTGAGAAACAACAGGCTACACTGAGACTTGCCTTGGGTTTTAAAGGCTAAAATGCCTCATTGCTGCTGAGCTTTCCTGCAAGTCTGTCAAAAATGTTTTCTTACTACTTATTTCCAGCAGCACAGAGAAGTCAGGGTGTCCTGTCTCCGGCTAGCTCGGCCTCACAGCCGCCGGCCCCGCCCAGGCAGGCCCCACAGCCAGAAGAAGCCCTCCCTTGCCAGCCCTGTCTTGTTCACAGCGTCCCGTCTTGAGAAGTGCTTGACACTGAACTGCATTTTGTGGCATTCATACATCCAGCCGAGTCTTCACTTCTCGTCTTGTGTCTTGTCTCCGGCCTTGTACTTCTCCCGGGCATCTGATCCCCGGTGCCTCTCTCCCAGCACGGACGTGAGGCCCCTCCTTCAGGGAAACCAACTCAAAAGCCCCTGGAAACAAACGCCAGCTGCACAGAGACTCACGTGACACCTGGGACACCTGCTGACACTCGCACCAGTCTGGGCGGAAGTCCCTGAACGACAGGTTCCCTCACTTTACTCCATTTTTGCGCCACCTACTAGGAGAACAGTTCATAGGCATTTCTTGCTTAACCTTCACAACGGCAGTTATTATTTATTTAAAGCCAAGAAAACCCCGGCCTCCCAGTGCATGAGGCCTCCCAGTGCATGAGGTCACAGACGAAGCAGCGACACAGCCAAGACCCGAGACGCGGTTACCCTGACTCGGCAGCTCTGGCTGTTGGGCTGCGGTTCGCAGTGAACGGAATCGGTCGCCCAACTCCGGGGTGACATCCCCACACCGGAGGTGGATTCTGGGTGCGGGGAGCAGAACATAGAACGATAAATGACGTACAGAAAACCGCCAGCAGCTAATGAGAAAGTGCAGGAGGAAGTCAGTCTCTACGAACATCCTGTTTTTTATTGTCCGTGGAGTAGATTTAAGACAGGAGAGAGTGAGAGAGATGCCCTAAGGGTGGGGGTGGAGGAGGTCAGCCTGCAGGACAGCTAGCAGGCGATTCTTGGGGGCTGACGTTCCTCTGAAAAATCGCCCTGCATTGTAGTCACCTTAGCAATAGGTAGACCCACCTAGAGACATAGCAGATACAGTCTTAAACCACTCAGTGGGTAGGCCACATTTACACTGTGGTTTCTTATACCATAGCTGAGTATATCGCAAAAACTCTGGAAGCTCAAGTCAGCATTAAGCTACACTTCCTGACCTCCAGATTTGTAAATTCAGGTACATCCCAGATTCTGAGGTCCCTTTCTTTTGTGCAAGGATGGATTAGGACCAGATTGTTACAAAGGAAATTCATGTGTCAGTCCTGGGCAAGCCTTCACTCACCGGCCTACTCGTTCATCATTCATCAAGCGATCCTTACCAGCGATTAGCTCCAGGTGGCTCTAAAATGCCCCAGGAAAGTATCCGACAGGAGAGTCTTGGCGAAGGTGCTGGAACTGAAGTGTAAGGTGAGGACATGCTCAGGACTCCGGTTTCTTAGAATTTTCCACACAGTCATTCCCCTGGGACCCTCCAAGCATTCTTAGCTGTTTTTATTATTTTTTTATTGTTGTTCAATCACAGTCGTCCTGATAGAACGGCAGCTGAGGCTGGAGGGGACTCGGAAGCTGAGGCTGGAGGAAGAGCAGACGAGGAAGACAAGATGGGGATAAAGCTGGGAAGAAAGCTGCAAGGAAGCCGGTGATGGAGGAAGGAACACAAAGGAATGTGGTTGAATTTCCATCGCAAAGGCTCCCAGAGTTTAGCAGTTAAAACTGAACTGACAGCTCATTCAATTATTCTTTCATTCACCTTTCCCATAATTATTTATCCAGTGAGAGGTACTGGGCAGTATGCCAGGCATGCATGTTAAGCAAAACAGGACTGGTTTCTGCTGTCGAAGGCGCTTATATCTGAGTGCGGGAGAGGAATGTCAAGGACCAGGAGGCGTCTGCGAGTTTATTCTATTTAGAAGCTAAAACAGCCAACCACGGCTTCACGGACGCAGCCTGCTAGACCGGGGCCTGCGTTGCTGGACAGGAACTCAGACTCAGGGACAAGAATTTGACAACTAAGCTTTCCACGTGAAATACAGGGTGCCCATCAAATCTGAATTATAGAGACGTAAGGAGTAATTCCTTTAATCTATCCCAATTAGCACGCGGGACATACTTTTCCTGAAGAATGCTGTTGAGCTTAAATTCAAACTGACCTGGGTGCCTATATTTTCGTTTAGCAAATTCGGGAACGCTGGGCCCACCCGACTGCTGCCACCGCGGGAGGCACTCCTGCTCCCTCCGTCTTCCATCTCCCGAGGCGTTCTCTCCCTACGAACACCTGTCTGCAGGTAGGCGGGAGCCGGGGCAGAAAGGGACTCTGCTCCAAAGGTGCAGAAAGGTGAAGACCCATCCCATGAGGCATTAGTCAAATGAAAACGCAGTCCGTCATTTCAGTGACAGGTAAAAGGTGTGAAGGAACTCAAAGGGCACTGCTGGGAGGCAGACCCGATGGATGCTCGAGGCATGCTCTTCCGCAGCGTGACTGTGTATACACCAAACTTCGCAGCTACCCATCCCCCCCACTTATATAAGGATTATCCCTGCCTTACACCTGCAGTGATTACATTTATTTAAGTATGTATTTACTAGCAGAACAGGGCTCCACTTTTATCTAGAGCATCCTTCCTCTTCAGAACCTTTGATTGACTCATTCGCGTGATCCCCTTATTATGCTGGTCTGTCCCGGACTGATGGATCTCATTGAGGAGAATCATGTCCTATTATTGTCAGAGAACAGGGAATTTGATCACTAATTCTGCTTTCACCGTGGAACGTGGGTGCTGGCGTGCAGCCAGAGACTTTGTGCTGAACTGGCCTATTTTGGTTCTGAGCCATGGACTTCAGAAGGTATCAACTGTGATATTTTGAGTTGGCTTGCCAACAAATTCCTAGTCTTGAAAATATGCTGTCCCGTAAGGTTATATTTTGAATACCTGGCAAAACATTTTAAATTCTCTATTTAGCACATCGACTGCATGAAAGTGTTAGAATCTGCTCAATTAATTCATTGTATTAATTGATAGCAAGTCTTAAACAATTCAAGTGCCAGTTACATATTTATTGGATGTGGTTAAATGGCATTTTCTGATGCCCATAAGTATTGTGTGCTGATTTTCTTCTGTTTATTGTGAGCCCCTTCTTTTGTGCAACTCTCAAGCTGCACATGATTTAGATCCCTCCCCACTTCCTGCAGAAGGAAAAGACAGAAGTTAGAAACGTGTCCATCCCCATAACACCATAGAAAATACTGCCCTTCTATATACAGTGCACGGTGACATTTCCCCTTTTGGTTGGAAATGAGTAAGCTTTACTCATTTTTTGAACCTGAAAGTGCGCAGGTACTTAGAGTGTGCAAACTTCTCATAATCCACAAGGAGACGAGCAGGTTTAACGAGGACGTTGTCCACAGAGCCGGGACGAAGGGCTTCCCTCCTGTTTCCATGGCGCCCTGTTGGGTTTGGTTGAACCGGACACGGCGGGCCTGCTTTCCGTGAGAATCCGCTCCTCTCCGCTTTCCAAAGTGCCGTCTCCTCCGCAGTTTGCCTTGCGCACAACACACTGCACTAACCCCGTGGCTATTAAATCGTCTCATAATTGCCGTCCGCGCTGGCCTGTGCGTCTCATCTGTTGGCATTAGCCTCATTGATTCATCCATTCATTAATCCATGCCTTCCACAAATATTGACTGCGTCCCCGACGGGTGCCTGGTGCCTTTCCAGACCAGAGGTAGGAATTGTTATTACTCACTGCCCTCGGCTTCTGTGGCCCCACCGTCCTATTTGTCTTTATTAGAACTGCTCCTTCGCAGGTTCCGTAGCTGGCTCCCTCCTCCTCCTGCGCCTGCCCATCGAATACAGGCATTGTTTACACACAGTTTTCAGCTCCTCCTGTAATCTGCATTTTGTCTCCTGAATTTTCATTTATTCAGTACATTTCCATTGTAATCTAGTCACAAATGACGTACACATTCATGTCACTGGGGAAGATTGCTCTCCTGAGGTATGGATATAAATTTTCAACCTCTGCTCATTAACTTCAGAGTTGCACAATCTTTCTAAAATATTTTGAAATACTTCCCAAATCAACTCTGTAGCTTTTTCACCTGGATTGTCTGTCTCTATCAATCATTTTGCCGGATTCCAGCTGCATCTCTTAGAAGCGTAGCCACAGTCACCCTCATGGCCCCACCCGAGTCAGAGGCCCACGCCCTCCTTGTCCCTTCAAGGTTCTCTCCACACCCGTGGTTTCCCTCGCATCTCACCCCTGGGCTGCCACCTGGCCCCCCAACTCTGCAGCTGCTGGCCCCGGTTAAGTCTTCCCTAACCCAGCTCGGGTGCCCACCGAGGCCATGCGGAAAACTATTATCCACTTTGGGTGTTTTTCTCTTTGGCGTTCTCTCCCCACATCCCAGCTGCTCCTGTGCTCCTGAACATGGACTCCTGTGTCCTCTAATCCCTCCCAGGCCCTGTGTCCTAGCCTGCAGGGAGACAGTGGGGGACCTGGGGGCTCACTGGCGGTCACCATGGCCTCGCACTGGTAGCTAGCTGGTACCTAAAATAACTGTTTTATCTATTTAGTTCCTGTAGCTCATTATGGCAGGAGAAAAAGTATGATTCTAGATGCTCTCTTGCGACTGGAACTGGCTGTGGCAAGCACTTCCCACTTGTCACAGATAGGTCTGACTTCCTCTGCATAAATTGCATCTGCTGATATTACTGATTGGTAAATATTATCCATTATTACTTTTCTATGAACAATGCAGAGGTGGTTTTATCATATCTCTTGAGTCTATGCAATTCCCCTGTCCCGTTGTCACCTGTTAGCTTTGTCATGGTTACCTGGTTCTTATTTCAACCGGAAGTAGGGGCATCCTGCTAGCTAGGATCTGCCTTCATTGCAGCCAGCTCCATCTTCCAGCGTTGGTGTCCTGCGGCTTCCCCTATGAGACCATCTCTCTTTGCTGCAAAAAAATAGAAATCCAACTTGAGCTAGTCCAGAGACATGGAAATCTATCCGCCCATGTACATGGGAACAACAGCCACACCTGCAACATGCCAACAGGGGAGCACGTGGCTGCCACCTGTGCGCGTTGGGTCTCACCTCTCACTTTCTCCCAAGCAGGCTCTGCTCCTCAGGAAAGCCACGCCTCCTTGTCTCTGGCACGGCGTGGCAGTGGAAGCCTGTCTTCTCCCCAAATGCTCCAGTGAGTAAGTGCCTGGCAGGACCCAATGTAGTTGTGTGGCCCCTTCTCAACCAGAGATTGTGAAAAAGATAGCTGCATCAAAGGGGGGGAAAGCAAATCTTTTTCAACTGAGGAGCATTAGAAATACCAATTAATCACAGTACCCTGTATACTAAGACCTTGGATTTCATTGAAAAGGTATAAGAATCATAAAAACTAAAACAAAATATCAGCTTATTTAAAACCACAGCTGACTGGAAAGTGGGGGTTAGATTTGCAGCCAAGGGGCCTTTCTGTGACTGTGTCCAAGACCAGGGCCAACTGAATGTGGCATCACTTAACCTGGTAGACAATGTCCATTGTTCTAAAAAAGAGAGTTTTGGGTGCATCCACTTCCCAGCTCCACCAGTTCTCCTCCCCACCAACCCGTGTTCATCTTTGGGGAGGAGTGGGAGAGGGAACAAAGAAAATTCAAAACAAATGTCCTTGTATGTTTCTCTTGTGATGAGGGGGAGCTGGCAAGTGGCCCCCATAGTATCCAGAGCAGAAAAAACGAGCACATTTGTGCAAAAGTTGGCCGAAGCGAAGGCACACGCAGCCGTTGTTGTCTTTGCTTCTCTCTTGTGCTCACACAGAGAAGTAAGTGCTGGCCGCCCAACACTGGCTCATTCCATCCACCGGCTGCTCTGGAGCGATGTCAGAGATGGGCACAAGTAGAAAAGCCGAGAGAAGAGTTTCATCGCCTACATCGGTGGTGCCTTCACCCGCCTTTAATCTGGCTAAGTCACAGAACGCTGCTGAGGCGACTAAGTATGCTCGCACACAGCACAACAGTGCTGGTTTACATGGACTTGCACAGACTTCAGCATGGAAGCTCAATGATGCTGCCGTATTTTAGAAATTGATTAACTTGTAATGAATGCACAAAGATCACTTCCAGTAAATACTTTAAATGTCTTTAAAATTAAAATGCATGTTTCACATAAGAAATAACTAGCTCTTTAAATACTATTCATTTAAAATAAATAGCAAATTAAAGAAATTTACAGTATTTATTGTTATTAATTATTTTGTATCTTTTGATGTCTCAAATGTGCTAAAATACAAATAGCATAAAGAATGAAGTTCTCCAAAAAGAACTATGAAAATATATAAACAAGAAAGAAATAATAAATTTGACAGGTGAGTCTCTTTGGAGGATAAATATATATTTAATTATAATACATATAATATATATTATATATAGGGCCCCAAATTAATGTCCATAAAAAACTTCATGGATAAAGTTTATGTGATTTCATACTTTAAATTTTTTAATTATAGGAATACCTGTCATTAATTATTAACATAAGGAAAATTAACAAACCTATGCACTCAGCTAGTTCAATAATCTGTCATTTTTATTTGTCAAGTAAATTCAATTCCATGTGTATTTTTCAAAAAACAGTGATTGGACGGGACATATTCCCAGTTCCACTTTACAACATTTTAATGTGAAACAAATTAAACTTTTTAAATTTGCAAAACTACAAAAATACTTAAAATGTGACCTATGGAGATAAAAAAAAGACTGAAATTTTCTCAAGTCACCAATTGGTGACAACTTGTCATGCTGTGCTGATACACTGCAAAAAATCCTCCCTTTCACTTTCAACGTATGCCACTGTGGACGTGCCTTGGCTTACTTTCATTAACATATTTTAATTGCTAAAGATGAATGAATGGACTATTTCCTCACTAGTAATTACATATACCGGCTAAATCAATGAGAGAAGAAATCTTCTCTCAATTTTCAATATGAAGCTTTCATTTCCCCCTTTTTACCCATTTCTTATGTCAACTTTGTAGTGCAAAGTAATAGTGACAACAAGATGTTTTACAGCCCCCGTTTACACAGTATTTCCAGGTCGTTTATGTGGTGCTGTCATCGGTGTATGGCTCCATATTAGAAAAATCAGAGTATCACAGCACAAACTCCAGATGACAACATCTTAGGACCTACGAAGAAAAGAACCAGAAAGTATTGGTTTGGTCTTTACACCTTTACACATCTGAACTCACATTCAGTGATCTTTCCCTGACAAGATCTGTCTTCCCTTCTTAGTTTTTTTTTTTTTTTAATTCTTACCTGAGGACATTTTTTCATTGCTTTCAGAGATCGAGGAAGGGAGAGAGGAAGAGAGAGAGAGAAACATTGATGCGAGAGAGAAACGCCAGCTGGTTGCCTCCCATGTGTACCTGGACTGGGGATTGAACCTGCCACCCAGGCGTTTGCCCTGACAGGGGATTCCAACCCACAACCTTTCAGTTAAGGGGCGAGGCTTCAACAAACCAAACCAAACTAGCCAGAGCCCTTTCTTAACTTTAATGGAGACATTGCAGCCTACAAACCTTAAAGTGTCTGTTTTTCTTGTTTAACCCATGTGCAGTACATAAACTGGCTAGAAGGATGACAAGGTGAAATAATAGTGATTTTAGATATAATCTCAGCAATGACTGGAAAACGCGTGGGTTTGGGTCCGTTGCATCGATGACTGGCAATGATAAAACAGGGATCAGCATCTAGAATCGCTCTCAGTTGGAGGCAAAGAGCATGACCACTAGGCAAGACCCCGAGACCTGCGACAGATGAAGAGAATTCTAGTAACATCCATCACTATTTTGAGCGTCAACTAAAGCCGGTGGGTTAATATCCCAAGTTATTCAGATACTTTTCAGAATGAGCCCCTGGACATAATCTTGAAAATATTTGAGGAAACTTGGTGAAACTCAGAAGAACTACAAGGTCAAGCTTGGCAAATAATTACTCTACTCTAAAAAGCTGGACAGCGATTCTGCTTACCGCTGCTATAACACAACATCGCATCACCTTCCTTTCCAAGGAACACGTCACACGAGTTGAAAGATGGCTCCTCGGAGAAGGAGGTAAACGTAGACCCACAAAGAACAAATCATGTCAGACCAGGCATTCGTGGACAAGATTTAGAAAAGCGCAATATCAAAGTGATGGATTAGTAGCTGATTGAAAAACTCAACCCAAAGAGATGATGAATGGACAGGTGCCAATGTGTAAGGACGGTTTCCAGTAGAGTGACACTGGCTCTATCCTTGGCTTGTCCTTTTGAAAACTTTATCAATCGTGTGGATAAAAATGTAAAAGGCATGACTAGTAACAAGGCTATATAGCAATTATGTTAAATGACCAATTGAATGATAGGATATTTAGATGATTCCTCTAAAAATTATTTCATAAATGCAGCTGCCAGAAAAGGTAAATATGTAATATTCAAAATATGGAAGAATGGTTCTTTAAAACAAGGAAAATGGTAGCCTTGTCCGATTCTCTAGGAAAATGAGGATGCCTAGAAACCTGCCCTTAGTTTGCGATGCACACTTTAAAAGAAAATGTAAAATTAAAGAGCTCACAGCGAAAGCAGGGCAAAGAGGGACATTATGCTACGTGAAAATGGAGTTTTAATAACAGAGGTTTGCAGACGATGTCATCAGCTCACAGGAAGCAGTTACGCTGCCTGGTCAGTGACAGCGCGTGAGATGGCCTGTGTCTACTGCGCGCCGATCTGTGGACAGCAGAAAGCAGGGCCCCTGTGCGCTGTGGGAAGACAGGTTTATGCCCTTGCAGCTGATGAGTCAGGAGCGGAGCAGCAGGTTCAGCAGCTGCGAGATCCCACCCATCGTGCCCGCGAGTGTGGAGGCCACGGGACCATGTGGTCAGGACGGGCATCCACTGGAAACGCGAGCTGCAAGGTCTGATCTCTAATCGCTTTTGAAATGTTATTTCTCGTAGCAAATTCTAGCTGCGTGTAACAATAAAGTGTAACAGGCAGGTAGGAACAACTATTAAATTGAGTTCTTCAGGGGTTCTATCTAAAAAACAGAAGCTCCATCTTTATATAGATTAGATTATTGTCCCAAAATATTTGCTTTCCCTTCCGGAAATTATTGAGAAGATGACTGGTTTTTGAGAGGTGTGTTTTCAGCAGCCATTAGTGTGAGCCAAAAGAAAATTTTGATTATTCGAAATGGAAAATAAGTATCGGCTCACCAGACATCGAGGGGCAAGGAAGAGACTGAAAAGGCTGCCTTGTCCCCAGGACAGGGGGCCATATTCTTAATGTCCTTCTCAGCTGTGACAAAGCGAGATGGTGGCAAAGGAAGGTGTCCTCAAGATTAGAGCCAAGGGCCGTGGGGGGAGGTAGATTAGCTACCAGTTAGAATGGAAGGGCAGGTAAAGTGCTTCCCAGATAAGGTTAAGTTAAAGCAGTTCATCATCACCAAGCCCTTATGATATGAAATGCTAAAGGGACTTATCTAGGAAAAAGAAGATCAAAAATATGAACAGTAACATGACAACAAGCTCACAACTATCAACAACTGAACCTAGAGAACAAAAACAAAAACTAACTAAGCAGACAACTAGAATGCAACAGAATCACAGAAATGGAGATCACGTGGAGAGTTAGCAGGGAAGGGGAGGGGGGAATGGGGAAAAGGTTCAGGGAATAAGTAGCATAAATAGTAGGAACACAATAGACAGGGGGAGATAGCGGACTGGTACAACCGCTGTGGAAAACAGTGGGGAATTTCCTAAAACTAAAAAATGGATCTGCCTTTTGACCCAGCAATTCCACTGCTAGGATTATATCCTATGAACCCTGAAACACCAATCCAAAAGAACCTTTGCACCCCAATGTTCATAGCAGCACAATTTACAATAGTCGAGTGCTGGAATCAACCTAGATGCCCATCAGTAAATGAATGGATCAAAAAACTGTGGTGCATTTTCACAACAGAATACCATGCAACAGAAAGAAAGAAGGAGCTCCTACCCTTTGCAACAGCATGGACGAAGCTGGAAAGCATTATGCTAAGTGAAACAAGCCAGGCGGTGAGAGACAAATACCATACGATCTCACCTTGAACAGGAACCTAATCAACAAAACAAATAAGCAAGCAAAATATAACCAAAGACACTGAAATAGAGGACAGGCTGACAGTGACCAGAGGGGAGAGGGGAGGGAATTTCAGGGGAAAAGGGGGAGGGTTCACAGGAACAAGTATAAAGGACACATGGACAAAAACTAGGAAGCATGGAAATGGAGGGAGGTGGGGGAGGGCTGGGATGGGAGTAAAAGACAGAAAACTGTACTTGAACAACAATTAAAATTTTTAAAAAACTATAGGAAATGTAGAAGCCAAAGAACTTATATGTGTGACCCATAGACATGAACTAAGGGTGGGGAACGTGGGTGGAAGGGGGTGCGCAGGACAGAGAGGAATAAAGGGGGCAGGAAATGGGGCAACTGTAATAGCATAACCAATAAAACACATTTAAAAAAAAAAGAAAATCACCATAGAGAAAGAATCTATCATCAACAAAGTAACAAGAATCATTAATATTGGACTTCCCAATACCGGCAGAGGGATTAGAAACTAATGGAGTTATTTAAAATCCATTTTAATAGGTTATAATTCACACACTACAAACCACATTCATTTAGAGTACACCACTCAACACATGTAACAGACACGTGCGTGCGCCCAGCCACCATCAGAAGGAAGACCTTATGCAAGAGAGAAAGTAGAAAATAACTATAACCAACAATTTCAGTTTTTGAGTCTAGTGTAATCTGAAAAAGGGCTAATGACAATAGAATATAATTACCATTCCAATTATGAATATAAACATAAAATTATAAATAAAATATAACCATTTGATACATTTATAATCATAAATAAAATCATAACTAAATACAACAGCAAATAAAAATGTAATGCAGTACAATAAATTGAGGTCATCCCAGGAGTTTCAACATGGTTTAACCTCAAAAATGTAATTCACCACATTAATTAAAAGGAATATAATTATTCCTACCAATGCAGAAGAAATAACCGCTTGGTTACCTGTTTAATACCTTATTAAAACCTAAACCAACGAACTAAGAATGAAAAAAAACGGACTTCCTTAGCCTTGCATGGATTCTATAATACTCAATAGACACTAGATGGATGATAGGCGGGCACAGGTCAGACAAAACCGTCCCCTCCCAGGTTAGTGCCAGGACAAGCCCGCCCACGTCTCCTCCACTGACTAGCAGAGTGGGGCAATTCCTGGCAACACAATTCGGAAACACAAATACGGCCTCTCCAGCCTGGAGGGAAGGAGACTGAACTACCACTGGTTCAGTGCTTGTCTACCTGATTGGAAAGAAACAACAGAACCGTGTCAGAAAGTGTCTTGGAACAAAGAAGTGAGGTCAGAAAGGTTTCCTTTTTTACCTACACAAGTGTCATATGCTGCCAGTTTTAATTCAGAAAAGATAAAATACCACGTAGCGGAGCACAGAGTTACAAAGTAACTGGGAAGTTATCAACCAAGATGACGCATAAAAACCACCAGGAAGACTTGACAGTGGCAACAATGGCCATCGCGGTTGGCAGTGGCCGAGGGACCGACTGCCCACTAAGCACTTTCAAATGCGCCCTCTGAGAAACTCCGTGTATCATGCAATCTCAGTTAAAAACGAGGTTGGGTGTTTTGCGTATCTCAGTGAACTCTGTGAGTAGCTGAGTAACCTGGAAGAGGTTAGTGAAAAGGAAGAAGTACGTCTTATCAGACATAAAATACATTTAAAGCAATAGCTTAAAAAGTGCACAGTATCATTGCAACAAAGAGGCACATGGAACAAAGCAGATATTTCAGAAAAATACAAAATAAAACACTGCTGAAAGACAAGCCTGGGTGTACATGAAAACAATATACTTTGAAGCTGATACTATAATTCAAGAGAGGACAAATACATCAGTAAACAGTACTGAGGAAAACTGAAAAAATGAAAGTGGACTCCTATCTCTTGCTTCCTATTAATTTTTACTTCCACATAATTAAAGAATTAAAAGTGAGAGGTACAAAGCTTTCATTTAGAATGGAAGGGCAGATAAAGTGCTTCTCAGATAAGGCCAAGTTAAAGGAGTTCATCCTCACCAAGCCCTTATTATATGAAATGTTAAAGGGACTTATCTAAGAAAAGAAGATAAAAAATATGAACAGTAAAAAAAGACTTCAAACTCATAGTTAGTAACAACCATACCTAAAACAAAAACAACTAAGCAAACAACTAGAACAGGAGCGGAACCACAGAAATGGAGATCACATGGAGGGTTAGCACCAGGGGAGTGGGAGGAGGAGAGAGGGGGAAAAGGTATGGAGAATAAGCAGCATAGAGGGTAGGTGGAAAATAGACAGGGGGAGGGCAGGAATAGTGTGGGAAATGCAGAAGCTAAAGAACTTATGACACCTGGACATGAACTAAAGGGGGAGAATGTGGGTGGGAGGGGGTGGGCAGGGTGGAGGGGAGTGAAGGGGGAAAATGGGACAACTGTAAAAGCATAATCAATAAAATATATTTTTAAAAAATGGGTAATAGAGGTAAAAAAAAAAAGTGAGAGGTAAAGTCTCTCCAAAATGTAAGCTTCCAGTGTTACACTAGAAAGTTAAGCTAAGCGGTAGTCCCTGGCTGCGAGGGGTACAGGTGGGGATGAGGAAGTGGGAGGTGAATGCAGATAATCCCGGTAGACTATCTGGAACCTTCCTTCCATCATCTCTCCCGCAGCCTTGCCTGAGGAGCCCCGAGGCCTCGTCTGCCAGCCTCCCCTGGGGACCCACCTGGGCTGGTTTCGCCCTCATGAAAACCCAGGCTTCGTGGTCCCTGCACCCTCTGAAAGTGAGCCCTTTCCAGTCTGGCCCGTGTGTTCTCCGGCACCCAAGGCCATTTCGCAGTGGTTTGGTGACCCCTCTCAGCGGGCGTCTCTCCTCCATGCCGTCATCCATCTCGGTAAGTTTTTAATCGACGCTAAAATCAGATAACTCATTACATAAAATATGAAAGCCCCTCGACTTCACCCAGATCACTTTCAAATGTTATTAGTGAAGACATTTCGGTATTGGCCGCAGCATGTTGGCCTATTTCCATCTGAATGTGATTAAAGGACAGAAATAATTTTTAAAATGGAAGGTTCACATAAATCCTGGAATCCAGGGTAAGGTATGTCAATCTGTTTTTTTTTTAAATTTGTTGAACTCGCTGGAATATTAAAGTGCTCTAAAACAGCCAGGTATCGGCACAGAGAAGGTGTCTTTGGCAAACAACCATCTTGTACGGATTTTACTTAGGAGTGTGAAAATTATTCTAAATATATCCGCCCCACTTTCTCACGGTAATAACCCTTACATGACATAGTTATGCATGTCAAAGTAAAATGTCTCTCTGCGGGGCTTCAACCCTTATTATGAATATAATATAAACTAATTCTTGAGCTGGGTTCCTGGCTGACATGGAAAGTACTCAGAAGGCTGTTAATGATTTCAGAATCATAATAGCGTTAGCGGATTTTCACCATTATCAAATTCAGCTTTAAAATGCTACATATAGAAGAGGAAAAAGAGATCAAATAACTAGAGTTATGGGACATTTATGCTTTCAAATTTGAATGCTCGTAATTATCCTTGGACAAAGAGCGAGGCAAGATCACAGACTCGCCACCTGGCGGGCATAAATGACGCCCCAAATTAAAGTAGAAAACCCTACTAGTCTTTTCTTGTCCTCCTTTGCAGCTGTTTCTCTCCTAATGCAACTTGGGTGGCAGAGGCTGACACGGAACACCATGGTTTCATGATATTTGGGGTTTGTTTTTCTCTATTCCAAATGCTTGGGGAGAAAGGAGAAATGTGACATCTAAATTATCCCCACAGAGTTACTTTTTTATGCTGGTGTTTTAGAAGTTTTAGTCTTCCAGCCTGTTCCCTCTTACCAGCCCTGCCCCTGTGTCCTGGCTGGGTGCGTTGGGGAAACAAAAACGGCCAGTTCGCAAACAGGACGCTAATCAAAACCCGGCGTCACGGCAGTCTCATTAGGTCGGGCAGCGTGCTCAGCCCCTGGTGCTCAGTCGACTTCATGGTCGCCTGAGGCGCAGCAGGAGGTGAAACGGCTGTTCCCACTCGAGGGGCATGGCTGCGGGGCCTGGATAAATTATGTTGCTCCAAAATTCACTCAGTAAATACATGCCTGCAGTATTGATTTACGTGACTCGGGAGCTGTTGATTTTACACACTCTCCTATTCTATCCTTTCTCCAATCGTAACCACTTTAAAGGAGCCTATTGACCGCCGCCGGTAGTGCTAGTTATGATGACAGTGTTTTGCGTGGGCTGAGTGTATTCACGCATTCGTGCACCCACGGACTCACGTCCGTACTTATCTCCATCAGGTATGATTAATTTTGCAAAGTTTGCTCCCTCCCTCTCTGTATGTGTGTATATCTACCATAGTTTCACCTTTATTGTTGGTTTTTCTGTTATTGCTAGGATCTTTTATTCTAATATATTTTGTGAATGCTTTTTGCTTTTAATATATTTTGTGAATGCTTTTTTGGTTCTGTTGTAGAGCACTGAGACTGTGACCATCCCTCTATCCACCTTGCTAAACTCTTATAAATTAAAAAAAGTGAGCTGCTTTTTTTCTTTCTTAGGTAAATAATCATAATCCCTCCAAAGACTTCAACTTGGTTTTTCCCTTTCAAATCTTGTTTCAATTTATATTAGTCAGTTCAATGAGATTATTTGTAGTAAAAATGGCCCAAGCTCCTTGTAGTTAACGAAGAATGTTTTTATTTTTTTAATTTTTATTGTTGACACTATTACAGATGTCCCCATTTTCTCCACCATCGCCTGCTCCCACCCAGTTCCTGTTCCCCCTCCTCGCTGGCCCGCACCACATTGTTATCTGTGTCTGTAGGCTATGCACATTTAATGGGGACCCCGAGAAAACTGGAATTACCTTCTGGAGGACGGGCCCCTTATAGCACAGGTTTCTCCTACTAGGTGAGTGTTCTAGGAACCCATCTGCATCTGTGGACCAGCTGGTGTTGTTGTGAGAGGCTGCACTGGGCTTCCGTGAATTTTTTCTGAAGCCTCTTTCGACACCTTTGCCCATGTTATGATGGTGATTTATGAGCGCACCTGCCCACAGGGCACTGAATGTGCATTAGTTTTTGACCAAAAACAGTATGACCCCCCGTGCCCCACCCTCCCTATTCACCAGTCTTGTCCCAAACAACTTTTTTTGTTTCCCTGGATGAAAGGAAGTCCTCAAAGGGAAACGTTTTGCCAATGTGGGAGATGTGAAACAAACAAACAAACAAACAAATAAAAACCTGCAGAAGCACTAAATTGCATCAAAATCGATGAGCTCAAAACCTGTTTTGAGCAACAGAAAAAAATGTCTCAACAGGTGTGTTGCATCAAATGGAGAGTACTTTGAAGGTGACTGAAGTTTACACATGCAAGAATAAATACACAAGATTTTATAAATAAAGTCTGGGTTTTTTGGGTCCCCCTTCATGTGTTCTTTGGATAATCCTTTCCCCTTCTTTCATTCACGTTTCTCTGTCTGGCCGACCTAAACCGAAACGTCTTCGGTCTCGGGTTCTCATTACTTCAATACCTGAGCTTCCGTTTGTCACAGCAGGACAAGAAACCAGGCTGCACACTGGCTGTGAATTTTTGCAGCCACAGAAATGCAACAACGAATTTCTACTAACATTTTCCTGGTCGGCAGGCAAGCGATGTGGCCATATTTAAATTCCAAGAGAGAAATGCAATTGTCTTTTATGTCCAGAAGTGGCACAAGTATTATCTCCTTTATATCTTAGCCTTTTTATCTTCAGCAATTAAATTAACCAAGATCACCAAACCCCATTAAGGTTATTTTTAATAATGTCAACTCTTAAATTTTTTCATTTCTGACACTAATGGGATGACATAAAG
The DNA here is from genome assembly GCF_004126475.2 of Phyllostomus discolor. Classification (NCBI taxonomy): domain Eukaryota; kingdom Metazoa; phylum Chordata; class Mammalia; order Chiroptera; family Phyllostomidae; genus Phyllostomus; species Phyllostomus discolor. Next base: position 2,620,454 of record NC_040912.2, read on the forward strand.
TTTCATGATTAACTCTGCTATTTTCTGTATTTCCTAATGAGTGTTCTAAATAATCAAGAAAATTCACTCATTCTTTGAGTGCCAAGAGTTTTTTAAATGAAAGTTCATTTTAATTTATGAAATATTTTTATGCAACTACACAATGTTTTTTTCATCTTATATCATTTGTTACTATAATAAATTATACTGATCTTCTTTAAATGACAAAGCCTAATTATTTACTGATATAAAATTTATGAGATTATTATTGTTAATATACAGAAAACAAAATATTCTAATATTCATAATTATATATTTTGGTATATACATATATATCTTTTGGGGATGTTATCCTGTAGTTTTTTTTAATTTGTTTAAGTTGATAGCTGAATTACATAGCTGAGTTATTCTATATTCTATATACGACATCAGAAGATTATTTTGTGTGACTTGGAAACAATTTCAGTAGAAGCTTTTATGTTCTTTCCAAGTGTAGGCAGATGGTAGAAGTCTCATAAAACTGGCCCGGTGTTCTTTCAATGGCCGATATTCTTTAGGTAGCTATGCTATTTAGGTTTTTTCTCTAACCGGAAAATGTTGGTCACTTTTGAGGTACTATAGTCTTTAAACCAAAATCCAGTTTTTTAGTCCAGAATAACATTTTTTAAGTGTAGCATTATTTTCTCTCTCTCTATCCTCACTACCTTCCTCTACCTTTCTTAATGGTAACAATAGTAATTTTAGATTCTTATTGTTGTAATATATTTATCGTAGCAGCCCTATCCTGTTTGGGCAACAATATGTTTTGCTTATTTCTTAGGTCATTGTGGACCTTGCATTCCCTTTCCTCTACATATATTCGTTCTTTTGCTCTGACAGAGTGCATCGTTAGTAGCTTGTTTAAAGAGCATCTTGAATTCTTAGATGTTTGAAAGATCGTCGTATTGCCTTCCATTTAAACAATTGTTTGGCTGTTCTAGGTTTAACACTGGTTTTCTTGAACACTTGCAAACATTGCTCCGTAGTTCTGTTGCAGGCAGTGCCACGAAAAATATCAGAAGATAATCACAGAAAACTAGCGCTGTGTACCAGGAGCAGTTCTAACAATTTTATAAATAACACTGAAGCTGATCATCCTGCCTGGACAATAAGGCAATGACCCCTTATCTTTGCTTTATAGCTGAGAAACCCGGAACTGGCCCCAGGGCCCACAGGGGGCCACAGTGCCCAAGCCCCGAGTCACTGTCCTCTGTCAAGGACAGACCACGGGCGTGGTTCCCATTCCTCAGTCAGCACGTTTGTCCCGTCAGTGTTTGAGCTTAAGACTATTCCTTCTGCCCTGGCTGGCGTAGCTCAGTGGATTGAGCGCAGGCTGCGAACCAAAGTGTCGCAGGTTTGATTCCCAGTCAGGGTACATGCCTGGGTGGCAGGCCATGACCCCCAGCAACCGCACATTGATGTTTCTCTCTTTCTCCCTCCCTTCCCTCTCTAAAAATAAATAAATAAAATCTTTAAAAAAAAAAGGCTATGCCTTCCTAACCAGCATTCTGAAGTTTATCCACAATTTGGTATGCATGAGTTGCTTTCCATGCATTCTGTACAGAAACTGTTCATTTGCTTTCAAATTATCCTCATAAATTATTGAATATTATTTATTATCCTGCTGTTTCTCTGCCATTCAACCTGTTCTTCCTTCCTGGAACTCCCTTCTGATTCTTATGAGTCTTTGTTTCAGATTTTTCAGCGTTGAACCTTGGTGCTGCCATGCAAAGCGCTCGGCTTCATCTCTGAGTTTAGCGGTTTGCAGCTGAGCGGCGTCCAGGCCCCTGTTCAGAAAATCCACTGAGTTTTGCAATGAACATGCTGCTTTGTTGTTTTATTACCTTCATCTTTATTTCTTTCCCCTACTCCATAATATTTCCTTTTTTTCCTTCTTTTCAATTAACTTTTTGGGGTGACATTGGTTAATAAGATTCTATCAGTTTTAGGTGTACAATTCTATAATACATCATCTGTGTATTATATATTGTACACATCACCTGTATATTGTATAGTATTGTATACATCATCTGTATAATGTATATTGTATAGGCCACCCCAAGTCAGGTCTCCTTCTGTCACCATATATTTTACCCTTCACTGCCCTCACCCCCTTTCCTCTGGTAACTACCATACTGTTGTCTGTGTTTATGAGTTTTGGGGCTTTTTTCTTATTTATCTGTTGATTTTGGTTTTGTATCTTACATATGAGTGAAATCAGATGGTCCCTAGCTTTTCTGCCTGACTTATCTCACTTAGCACGATATTCTCAAGGTCCATGTGCCGGGCCACAATGTTCTACTGCGAGTGTACGTGACCTCTTTTATGCTTTATTGTGGATTCACACTCATGAATGCTATTTCTGGGTATAATGTTAAAGTTCTTTATAATGGATAAGACTCTGTACTTGTTGACATTTTGCATATCTTTCATGGTGCAGATAATCTTAAATGTGAGTGCATTTGCAATTCAATTCTTTACCCTTTTACCCTGCAGCCCGCTGCACCTTGAAGGAAAAATTGGAAGGTGCTCCAGGGACCTAGTTCTCTACTTTGTTCAGGGACAAGCAGGAATAGGATCAACCCAGCTTTGATCTGGACCCATTGAGAGCTGGTCACCAATACCCATCAACCCCTTCTCCTTTCCAAGCATTGCTCACCACCCGAGAACCGTTCTGTCTCTCCAAGGCAGACTTAGCTGCCAGGCTAAGGAAACCCCCTCTCTGCCTCTGACTTACAGGCTCAGGGCCAATACAAGGTGGCCCCAGGTCATCCCTTGACCCTCTTCATGTTGGGAGATGGGTCTGATTGCACTCTTCTCCGTCAGTATTAGACTACTTGTGCTAGGGACGTACAGCGAATACTACATTGGCTTAAAAACTGAGCTTTAAGTGCATGAGCTGTTTCTGTCATGGTTTTTTGGATGCTTGGGCTCACGTGGAAGAATACCAGGGCTCTGCTAGAGAGGCCACGGGCAGAAGACAGGAGCCCTGCTGAGCCCAGCTCTCTTGCTGTCCCACTGTTCTGGACCCACAGTCAAGCTCAAGTGCATACATCAGATGACCTCAGTTGACTCCCTGTGGTGTGGGATTGTCTAGCTAAGCTTTGCGTGAAATCTTAATCTACAAATACAATAAAATCATTGTTGGTTTAAGTTCTAGGGTATTTTGCAATGTAGGCATAGAAACAGGGGTGAAGGGAGAACCCAAGTTTTGAATGTCTTGCATCTCTTACTGGAGAACCTCCTCTAATCCTTTTCTGTCATTCTGCCTCAGGACTCAGCTACATCCCGAGGAGAAATGTTGCTAGTGTTACACTCAGCTCTAAGGTGTCACTTCTCTCCCCAAATATTCCTAATGAGATATCTTTTAATTTACATATTCATACTGCCGTTTGGGGGCATGCATTGTGAAATATGAGAAAGACTCCTTTTTCCTTATTCCATGCTAATTTTCTCCATTATTTAATTTGTATGACTTTGAGCAAAGGAGTCAGAATTACAAAAGACAAACATCATCAATATTTATTTCATTCCAAGGAAGTCCTGTATGTTTTACTCAGGATCAAAACAATTTGGAGACATCACATCCTGTGCCTTCTTGTCTTGGAGGGATTAGCTTTCTTTCGCTCTGAACTCAAAACTTCTCCAGAAGGAAAACTCAGAATAGGAAGTGTGATAAGTTCCAAACGTACAGCCCAGTTATTCCCCATTTATAGCCATGGCGGGTGAATAACATAACACCCAAACAACGTTTTCTTCCTCCTTTGGAGCACTGTGTCCAGTTTGTTTGTTCTCACAGACGAAAGTATCAAGAAGACAAATTTTCTCAGGGAAGCGACTGACAGAGCTCACTTAGCAGAACCGTTGCTTCTCTTCCTACCTGGTTCTGCCCCTTTTGAGACCACAAAGCCCAGAGTTCGTAGGTATAGTGTACACCAAGATTAATGAGAACTGAACAGTACATGTTTTTCCACTTGAAGCAAGCTTTGTTAAAAGGTTATTGCCAAGTATCTTGGTGAGAGTGGCAGGAATTTCCAAGAGTCTCCTGACACAAGAGGTTTATCTTTCTAAAGTTCACTTGTCTTAACATCATACGCCTTTAATTGGCCCACAGAGCCCGATGTGTCTTCAGGCTTCCCGATTGGCTGACACAACCCAGCAGAAAGCTCCCTGATGACCTCTGAGTTCACCCTGCCTCTGACATGTCAAAGAGCCTTGTTCCAAAGACAAATTTTCCATCAGATCTGCGAAAGTACCCAAACTATACTTTTCACAATGCAAGGTTGTCTATACCTTGCATTTTTCTATACGCCTAGCAGCCTGGTACTGAGTCATCCAGAATTCACACAAGCCCAACATTTCTGAAATCCATTTTCACTCATGTGTTTTTGGACAGCCTCCTCTGTAGCTCCATACATGTGAACAATGCAGGTCCACTGTGTTCCTTCTCTAGGACTGGTCATTACGTTTTGCAATATTGTGATTTCCTGCTGTGTCTCCTAATGGGGAATTTCTCAAAAGCAGAAGTAAGCTTATCAACTTTAAAAACACATTAATATGCCTACAACAATACACCAAAGTTTGTGTGTACTCTTCTAAGAATGTATTATTGTTCCTACAGTATCATTTTCTTTCAGATACCTTCTTTATTAGATTTAAAAACACTTTAGACAATTTGCAGTCTCCTCTGTTTACTCCATCAGTTAAATATATATCCATTTCTCATCATAGGCAAATGGATCCTAAATTTTGTGTGTCCTTCCATGGGAAAAAATTATGTGTTTATTGCCTTTGCATAAACACGCACATATGCACACACACACACACACTACTAAGCTTAAGCTCTGGATAAATTTTTACACGTAGATACACAAACAGTTGTATAGAAGCCACTGTGTGTTATTTGCTGGGACAAAACTTTTTAGAAAACTTGGTGGTTTTATCTAAGTGAGTAAACAAGCAAAATGTGGTATATACATACAGTGTAATACCATTCAGTGGGATAATCTCAGACCACATAGAGCTAAATGATTTACCTTAAAAAACATAATAGTGAGGGAAATATGAGAATTACATTCATAAGATGAACAATTAATGTAAATTTAAAGCACATACAACAGATGTTCTTGATAAACATGAAAACCAGTGTGTGGAAGATGCGTTGGAATCACACACGCTGAGCACAAGGAAGACGAAGACAACGAGAAAGGCAACGGGGTTGTGTTGGTAGTGAAGAAGAACAGCTGAGAACGGAAGACAAGGAGGGACACTGTGTCAGGTGATGCTGAGATGGTACCATGAAGTGAGGGGTAGAAGCTCCTCAGTGCTAAGTCGCTGAGGGAAAGGACCACTGAAGGAGTTAAGTGCAGTGTCAGGCACAGCAACAGGAGAGAACGCACTGGCCAGGCCACTATATAAAGATGGTTACCTACAGATCTTTTCCATCTTTAATTAGAAAACTGGTAAATTGTCACTGAAGTCTATGTTATTTTATCTCATGAAATGTCAGCGTCGTAAGTCGTGAATTCATTGGAACATAGTGACCTCACAACACATGAAATCTCTCACCATATACTAGATGGTGTTAATCTTTGTAACGCCCCTAAATCGCTCTGACTTTCTACAACTGCCGTTGGGTGTTTCTCTGTGGGATTGATCAGTTGGGATTAGCAGGCCATTGTGGACAAGGCACTAGAGGGCCGTTTTATAGAAATTGAGCTCATTGGCACTTCATGAGTAAAATGCATTCACCAGCTGAATTAACTGTGGGATATATTTCATTGAGCCCTAACAAAACCACTGCAATATCAGATGCAACATGAAAACCATAGCCCATCATCCATTCAACCTCACTAATATAAAACCCCACACGGAGAGATGGATATGATCAATAATGCCGGCAGAGGCTGGATTGGGAAATATTAAACATAATGCTATTCTCTAGATTACGTCTTGACGACACACTTAGGAAATGTGTTTTATTTCATATTAATAATTTCCTCAAATATTTGCTCTTTCAAGAACTTTTATTACTTTTGCAGGGCTTATCAAACTATTCAGGGAGAAAAATATATTAAGATTAAAGATATGCTGGAAGTAATAACATTTTCATAAATCTTATTTGTAAATCTCATAAGAGCCTGGAAATAGACCTTTATTTTTGCCATATTATTTATAGATAACTAAGTTATTCTGAGTGAAAGTTGTATGGCCTCTTTAATCCTCGATGTTTGTTTTTTGTTTTATTCAACAGTTCTGAGTAGTAAAATTTCATTTTTCTACATGGTTTTATTAGCATCTAATGTACCTCTGAAAATCCACTTCAAATGTTATGATTTGGCAGTTCCTGGGATCTGCTTGTGCCTTTTATGCCCTGGAACTTAAAAGCACAGTAGCATGTGTAGGACATCAGCAAACATCAGAAGAAGAGAAGAATTGTGAGAAGCAAAGTGGATGGTTTTGTTGCTCATGAGTCACTGTCTCAATGTGCGCATTTTTGTTCCAACAGCCAGGAGAGCTTGCTGGCTATCTGAGACATCCCGCACGGTTGCTGAACCTGAGCTGTTTCCTGACGTGGGTCAGTGTGTGCCCACCACACATGGTGTGCACGAGTCGTCCGCAGCCAGAGAGTACTGTAAATCACCCTGGGCAGCGAGCTTTTCCCGGGCTGCTTATGAACTAGCATTGATGAAAAGTGATGTTCTTTGCCGTGCATTGTTATGGAGGCTGGAGGTCACACGTGACTGAGAGAGACTCACCCCCTTCCCTCGGAGAGTGGGTAGAGATTGTTATGCCTTAAAAAAAAGGCAGAAACAAAAGCAGAGTTTGTCAAGGATAAAGACTAACATCCCAAGAATAAAATTAGAGCAAAATTATATATTCTGCCTAGAAAGAAACAAATAAAAGATAAACTTAAAAAAATTTACAAGCCCCTGTAAATTCATAAAATGAGAATATTCTGGAACTAAAATACCCTCCATAGAATCAAACTTATCATGTCCAACTTAAAATATATAGGCAAAGAAAATCAGATAAACTTCTGTAAAAACCAAATCAGTGAAATAAAGACATTATCTCTGTAATAAGTGAAAAGAAAAGCTATGAAAAATGTGAATCTTAGAAGATAAATAATAAAGATTTTCTTCATGTACAGTTGGAATTATATGAGTAAAGAAAAGATAATTAAAAAGAGTACAACTGGCAAGAAAAATAAGGAGATATAAGTGCCTTCTCCAAAGGTTTGATGATCCAGATTTAAAAATTAACTCACCTGATAACCCCACAATTAATGAGCAAAACCCAAACCTACTGAATTTTATTATTACTGAAAAAAGAAGTCCCATAAGTACTCAGGCAAAAATCAACACATACATTTCAAAATCAGAACAGTTTCAGATTTTTATTTTAAAGCATTGAAGACTAAAGATAATTAAATATATATGAAGCTTTGTGTAGAGTAGGTTGCTATCAAATGTTTCTAGATCAAGCCAAGTTGCTACTATGAGCAAAAAAAAAATAAGAAAAACTGTATATCAAGTACTCTTAGGAAATTTTTCTTACATATGCATATACTTACATATACATATTACCTAGCACTGTAGCTAACCCATAGATGAGGCAGATCGGAACTTACAAATAAGGAGGACACAGCCATGAAATACATCAGATAACAGAAAGTGGTTACAAGTAAGCAAACAATATACTTCCATGATAATGCACAAGTCAAAAATAACATTAATAAAACAATAGTATTTGAATAGCAACATTCCCACATAAATTTAAAAACTAGATTACGTTTTTAAATGAGTTTTGGGTAAGAAAGGGAGGAGAAAGCAAAAGCAAATTAATGTTTGACTTCATGTATATGAACTTGATAGCGTTGTCTTCTCCACACAGACACCGAGGGAAGAAAGAGTGGGACATGAGGTTACAAGGAGCTGTCAGAATAAAGTCCCCATATCATGGCTTCACATCTCGGAAAAGAGACGGAGAGACAGGGGAGTGGTTCATGGAGGTGGGGGTTGCTGTCCGGACCACGTCCGACAAGCCTGCGGCTTCGGTGTGGAAAGCATCCCAAAGAGAGGACGCCGGAACTGTGCTTCGCAGACCGGGATGATCCCCAGGGCCTTCCCGATCACGAGTGCATGATGCCTGCTGTCGGGTCAGACGTGACTACATGAGCTTGGGCCTTGCGAGGACATGCCAGAATCATAGTAACAGATAAAGGACTTACACCGGCCACATTCACGTTCAGAGTGGCACAGATAGGGCCACAGAGGCAGGTCCCTTAGATGTGACATGAACCTCTGGAAACGGATGACCATTCTGAGCCACCCCCCAGACTCCCTGGCTCTCCCCTGAGTGAACACCTCTCTGTCTACAACCTTATGAATCCTGAAGTTGGCCACGGGCTGACTGCTCACTCACTAGGTGTGTGTGTGAGCCTGACCTTCGTGGTTTCATCAGCTAACGTGTGGCCTCCGTCCAACTGTCAAAAAGAGATACAAAAAGAAAAAGGGCAGCCCTGGCTGATGTAGCTCAGTGGATTGAGCAAGAGCTGTAAACCAAAGGGTCGCAGGTTCGACTCCCAGTCAGGGCATATGCCTGGGTTGCAGGACAGGTCCCCAGTGGGGGCTACATGAGAGGCAACCACACACTGATGTTTCTCTCCCTCTCTTTCTGCTTCCCTTCCCCTCTGTCTAAAAATAAAGAAATAAAATATTTTAAAAAAAGAAAAAAAGGCAAAACCATTACCTTTTAAAAGGAATATAATCACATCAGAATTTATCAACTTTGTTGATATCAGAAAACAGAACCTTTCCCACTAAGAGGTATGGTCCCAGTCATTGTCCATAGCAATGTAAGAGCACGCAGGTGTGTCCGGTACAAAACTGAGGAAGACAACAGGAACAGGGAGGCAAGGAAAAGGTGGGCAGGCCCTGCCTTCCTGTGCCTTTTCTTCTATTGAGGCCCTCACCGGACTGGACGGTGCTCACCCACGTTGGGGAAAGCAGACTACTTTACGGAGTCCACCGACTCAAATGCTAATCTCACCCAGAAACATCCTCACTCTCATTCATGCTACACCCCCCCCGAAACAGGAAACCCAGATATTTTTCTGTGGAGGATGACTGTGCAATGCTCCAGAGCAATGTAGCACCTAAATTAACCTCAAAGCCACTTTGTATCCAAGCCTGACTCTTGCCTCATTCTTAGTCCCCACCCCTGATTATGTGCAGCCATATTGCCTGGCACCAGCAACTCGGCAACGAGATGGAGTGATAATCTAACGGTGCCCTAATAAAAATGCCGACAGAATGGAGGCATTCTGGTGGAGAGGCACCAAAGTCTTTCCTTGAGTGGAATTCCCACTGGCTCTCTGACAGATACGTGTTCCTAAGAGCATCCAGGGACCCTAGTGCGAGGGGCGACCAACCACTTCCAGGGGGGAAACGGGGGCTGTAGTCGCGACTCCCCCCTTCCTCCTCTCAAAACAACCGGTGGCCCACCCCGCCTTGAAAAGTGTTCCTTCTTTCAGAGGCCGTCCTCCCTCCGTCTCGGCTCCTGACTCCACCCCCCTGTCCTTCTTGGAGATGTGGCCCATCACCAGCTTCCCTGTCTGCATGTTCTGTGCCGGCATCTTCAGGTGGCAGGACCTCACTCTCCGACAAGCTCAGATTATCACCGATGGTTAACATTCATCAGGGGTGGGAACATTAGAACTTGCGGCATGAATGTGGCACACAGGTTCGATTTCGCTGCTTTTATTTCTTCACTTAATTGCTTCAGCCTTCACACATGAGGTACTAGCAAGAAGCTCAGAGCTTTAATCTCGACTTCGGACATGTGCATTACCCAAAGAGCCCAAGAATTTATTCACTCGGAAGGCAGATGATGATCGTTAAACTCCCAGAGGTGGAACAGTGTTTTGGAAATTCCAAAACAAATACTGCTTGTAGACACTTTTGAAAGGTTGAGCCCTGGCTGGTGTGGCTCAGTGGCTTAAACACCAGCCTGCAAAGCAAAGGGTCACCGGTTAAGTTCCAGGTCAAGGCACAGGCCTGGGTTGCAGGCCAGGTCCCCAGCAGGGGCCAATCCAGAAGCAACCACACATTGATGTTTCTCTCCTTCTCCTTCTCCCTCCCTTCCCCTCTGTCTAAAAATAAATGCATAAAATCTTTTTTAAAAAAATAAATAAAGAGTGAGCCTTTGTGGTTCAATTGGTAGGGTGCATTTGCCACTGGGATACTCTCTCGGGCCCTGGCACCCGCCCTTGCACCTGTCCTGAGGGTGTTCTCTCTGACCGGAAGTCCTGTGCTCTTCCCTAGACGTGACCCTCTTGCCCTCAGCTCTGGAGGAGCTTCCGGGTCAGTCAGTGACCTGCAGTCTAAACCGCATCCTCCCTAATACAAATAGTCTCCTGCATCATTTCCTGCGGCCCTTGCCAACCTGCACATGCGCAGATTGGCTCGAGCAGTACTCCGCAGCCGTCAGCTCTGGCCACAGCTGCAGGGTGGCGCCGACGGCCCTTCGTTCAGAAGCTGCCAGAGCAGAAATGGATCTCCAGAATCCCTGCGTCTCCCAGTTCACTCTCTACTTCCACTCTTCCGGTTTAACTGCTAATGCCACCTGAGGTGTGAGTTCACAGTCATGTAACAAAACTCACTGCGGCTACAGAGAACAGGTAAATCCAGACGGATGGGTAAAACCTGGTAGGTGTGCAACCTGTTGAGAGTCAGGGAGCCACCGGCTTGGGGCACATGTTAGACAAAGATAAATGAGAGAGTGCCTATGTGTGCTAAAAATAGATGGGAAGGTGGATGAAGGGACCCGTGATTCCTGAGGCATCAACTGTTCATGACAATTATTGCATCTCCAAATCAGCCCCCGGTGCTGAGGTCCAGACGCTGCCCGGTGCTCCCGACCCAAGGCTTGCCCGTGGATGTAATAGCCTCCCAGCAGGCGGGGGCAGCCGTGGCCAGGTGTTTCTGGCCCTGTGTGTCTGATAAGGACAAGGGTGTGTGGGATGCAGCGAGCTAGCCCTTGAACCACAGCTGTCCGTGGGGAAGGCTGGTGTAGCACAGAGGAAAACAAGTCTCGTGCCATCAGCCGTCTTACACACACATGCAGGATTTTACGAGTTTGCGTCAAGAATCCTTAGAAACTATACTTGCTTGCCTTTATAAGCAAATAAGTAATAATTTATGTGGTTTACCCAGTTGTTCAACTTCCCCCAGAGGGACACCAGAGTCGGGTAGTGTGGCCCTTCCACCCTGCGGGCACCCCGACCTAGTTTGTAACCTTCCTCTCCTCTGTCTCTGCCTCTTGCTTCATGTATGTTTTATTCCAATTCAGGAAACCTAGGTTTATAGCCCCTTGTTTTTGTCCCTAAGCCTCTCTTGTCCCTGAGCCCAGTGACCGTCACAGCACCCTGACCCCTCCCCACTGCAGTGTGTCCAGGCACTTGGAAATGTTCTTCTTTACTCTCCTTAAAGTCTGCCCAGTGCCTACTGACCCCGCAGGACAGCTCAGTGTGCACACTGCGCGCGCACTCATCCACATCAGCTGAACATTGTGTCAGTACGAGGGAGGAATCGATAGGCATCAGGAACACTCAAGCAACTGAAACATAATTTGAAACAAGCCTTAACCACCTTTTCGCTTTTTTCCTGAGTGGAAAATGAGATTTTAGTAATTTAAAACTATTCAAGGGTAGCTGTTTTGAAATGACTGCAACAATGACCTTCTGGCAAACACGAATGACTTAAAATTAGCTCTAGTGCTTCCGCAATTCTGAGCTGCTTTCTGACATCCTCTTTTTCGCTTTCAATCACCACCGGAGGCTGCAAACTTCCCAGGGGTATATCTTCAAGACATAAGTGCTCCTCTCTTTCAATTTCCAGTGTTGATCTGTTGCAAATAGCCAATTTAAGGCTGGCTACATCGAGCCGCTGACATTGGACATGAACACTTACAAGGACTGATCTGCAACTCGGTAGCATGCCAATAATTTTAAATTGCCTGAGCTATAATACCTCACATTTGTTTTACTACGTCGTTCAGAGCTATAACATTTTAAGACACATATTCAGAAAAATAAAAATTGCATTTTAGTTATTCTCTTTGAGAAATGCAGAAAAATATAACATACATGCCCGCAAAAAAGGGACAACCGCGGATCAATGGATTAAATACAGAAACATAACATCCGGGGCGGAACTGTGGACATTGACGATCTTGTCCATTTCACTCTCACACGAGGACGGCAGGGAGTGTTGGCATGGACAGCGCAGCTGCTCCGGACTGTGCCGAAGCAACGTGAGAAGACATTCTCCGAATGTGTGGCTGAAACACTCTGTCGCATGCAGGGTGCGCAGGGAGCGCAGGGGAGACACTGTGTCACCTTGCCCAGTCCCACTGCACGAATCTGACAGTCGGAAGCGGTCCTTACCTTCATGGAGCCTGCCGTCTGGCAGGCAAGTTCTACACGAAAACAAACCTACATCCTAGTTTTACTTTTCTGATAGAGTAAGTACACGTGCATTGTAAAACTAGTGAGAATGTGTGCTGCCGTAGAGAGGAAACAAGTGTCTCCATGAGCTAATCTGCCTGGGGTAAAAAAAACCTTTCGCCCTGGCTAGCGTAGCTCAGTGGATTGAGCTCGGGCTGCAAACCAAAGTGGCGCAGGTTCAATTCCCAGTCAGGGCACATGCCTGGGTTGCAGGCCATGACCCCCAGCAACCACACATTGATGTTTCTCTATCTCCCTCCCTTCCCTCTCTAAAAATAAATAAATACAATCTTTAAAAAAAAAAAAGCTTTCATGACTGGTAACTATCTGCTATCAGATAAGGATGCCTCTCATTCATTAACGAAACTCTGTCCCTGTTATGCACACGCCAGGTCCTGCACTAGGTGAGGATGATAGAAAGATATACAGTCACAGACAGGAGTGTTTCTTCCTTGGGATGTTTATAACCCGGTGGGGCCGCCAGGTGTGGATGAAAGACCCACCTGGTGTAAGGGCTCTAAGGGGGAGGGCAGCGCGTAAGGTGGGAACTAGCTGCGGCCTGAGGGCCGTGGCATTCGTGTCCTTCCCCACCCACTTGTAGAAGGTGGGACCTGCCTGAGGTCTGCAGGGTGAGTTCTGGACCCAGCGCCGGAGCGTAGAGGGGTGGCGGGCATGTGGTACGCAGGGAGAGAGAGGGTCTGAGTTCCTGAGGTGCAGAGAGGAGGAGGAGCTGTGCTTTGCGATGAGTCTGGGAGGCTGGACGGGAGCCAGACCACGCGAGGAAGCGCAGATTCTGACAAGCACGATCTTCATCCTGCTAACCAGAAGCACTTGGAGCGTTGTCGAGGAGTGGCATAACAACATCCGGTGTGATCACACGCTGAGTATCGACTGGTAGGGCAGGAGGAAAGACATGGCAGCAGGTATTGTTAAAACAGATTATTTATTTGCAAATCAGTATCACAGCAAAAGTATAGTGTACTGGAAATAGGGTTAGTTCTTCATAAAATGTCATAGATACCTTTTCTTACCAACATTCATGGTTCTATACTCTTTAGGGCATCACAATAATTAGTATATCAATGTAATATGCTTTTTAAAAATCCATATGTTTACCTTTTTTCAAAATTTTGTAATGTTACTAATAATATACCCTAATTTATATCTTTGAACTATATGTAAACACAGGGGTGGGTAAAAGTAGGCTTATAGTTGTGAGTATGTGAAACACAGGAGTTTTTTTTATATTATTACTTATTAATTACTGTATTATTCATTTGTATTACAACTATGAACCCACTTTTGCCCCACCCCATATTTACTGCTGAGAGGTGAATTTATAGAAATGCCGGATGAAGGCCAGCACCATTTCAGAATTTCACAGATGTTGGCCAATTATCCATTACGGCACTCTGACAATTTACTCTCAGGCCCAACAAAAACAAACGCCTTGACCTGTCATCGCCTTCACCAATGGTGTGTGTTGTTTCCTTAGATCAGCCCGACCTCACGTCCCCTCTGCGCCATTGGCATTCGTCCAGTCGTCCGCAAGGCCCCGCCCCACGCCCGCTGTGCGGGGGCTCCCCCCTCACCGAAACGTTAAACACCAAGATTTTACACCCTGATTCTAACTACTTTGTTCAATATACGCATTATTTTCTTTAGTATAATTATGTCCATTGTATAGATGAGAAAACAGTTTCACAGAGCAATTAAAGGAACTTGCCCAAAGTTATGTAACTTGTAAATATGCAGAAAGGCTTCTATCCATTAAGTTTTATTACTTTAGAAAAGCTGTTTGATAAACTTCAAAATGTATTCATGGCTTTAAAAACCTCCTAGTACCCCAAGAATAAACAATGGCTCGCTATTTTAATAAGTGTTGTGTGACTGCTAACAATAATTAAAGTCATATATTACCAAGGGATGCCACAATTGTCCCATTAAAATGAAGGACCAGAAAAGTTCTGATGAACCTCTAACTACTTGATTATATTCCTAATGGACTCTTTAGCCAATGAAATGAGAAATTTAAAAAAAGACGATCATAGAGTAGGTTATCGTCATTCGTGTATTCAACTAACCAGAGTTCAGCCACTACTGAATGCCAGTTCCGGACTCAGCACTGGAGAGTCGGTGATGGGAAACCCACAGGTAACTGCACCTCCCTCGCTCTCACGGTCTCTTGGTAAAGCTCGAGAGCTAAACAGGCACTAACATCCAAGCTTTCTTTGTGCTACGAAGGGCAAGTTCAAGATTCCGTGTAAGAATTAGTAGAGGTAAAACCTATGCCCAGAGAGCTGAGAAAAGCCCGCCACAGCGACGGAGGTTAGGTGGCGCGGTCACCAGCAGTAAGTCAGACAGGGACATGAAGGACGAGTCTTCCCAGAGCAGGCCATGGCGCCGGTGAGCTCCCATGACCGCAAGCATTTCGAGTGGAACAGCGTATTTGGTGGGGACAGTATAATACAGTGTGGTATGTAGCAAGTGAGGAGAGGACTCCTCAGTAAGAAAAAAAACTTGCACGTAATACAATGAGTAATTTTTTTAGACCTGAGAACAAGTTGAAAGAAGCTGAAAGCTTTTACAAAGGGGGTGGCAATGTCAATATTTGCATTGTAGAAGAATTATTTTGACAACTTCATTGATTAGCGGTGGGAAAGAGAATGACTAGAGGTAAAACTCTGATGATGAAAACTGTTGTAATAAATAAGAGAGAGATTGTGGTAGGCCAGACACGAGTGGCAGATATCAACATGTGAAGGAAGAAGCAGAAATGCTGACTTTGTACAATGGCGGACTTGGCGGTCCTTGAGCTCTGGGGGAGGGGACAGAGGGAGGCAAAGCAGAAGGCCGTCCACAGGAATGGGGCACACTGAGCAAGGACCAAAAGTGAAGGTGAAGAGGGATGATGAATCTAATTTGGACTTGAATTTGAAGGTGGGCTGCAGTAGCATAGGAGAGATGTAATTGGACGACGATAGGTCTACCTTTGGGAAATTGTGTGTGTCTTACCTATGGAATTATTATCCATCAGCATATAGATGAATGAGGGGATACAGTGGGTGTTTACTCATTGAAAAGAGGACCTAGGTGAGGACCTTGAGAAACTTTCACCATTCAATAGGGTGAAGGGGAACCTGAAATGGAGGCTGGAAAAAAAACAAAAGAATCAGAAGAGATGGGAAGATTAGGAGAGTGCAGAGTAACAGGAACAAAGAGGGCTTGCTTTTCAAGAAGAAGGGTACAGTAAGGACAGTCCCAAGGGTCATCTTCTGGTAAGACATCAGCTCAGAAGGGGCTGAAAAATGACCCATCCAATTTAAATACAAGTAGGTCGCTTCTGCATCTGGAAATGACTGTTGCAGCAGGTGAGAGAGAACAAGAAACGGACTTGATTTTGATTGATGGTGATAGTAAGCGAGGAACAGGAAACTCTGGATAATAAAAAGTAAGCACCTCAACTAAATTGCCAAGTTGTAGCCAGCTGCGGAGTGGCTGGAAGAGGATTTAGTGAAGTTTTTATCTAGAAGGAGAAAAACCTGAGGATACTTTATTGGTAATATGAGGGACTCACTAAAGATGGCGCATGGAAAACTCGGAGGGGGCCAGGGCTCATATAAGAAGGCGACAGCAAAGCAACTTACTCCGTCCATCCACATATTTCACATCAGCAACAGGACACGTTGTAAGTAAGAATTTAAAAAAAAATGCATGTCGAAAAAACTAACTGTGACTTTATTTTGGAAATCCTACATTCATCCAGGTGTTGGTGAGACTTTCAGATGAAGACATTCGGGAACATTTGAAGTCCAGAGTACAAAGTGGAAAAACACAGTAGGAATTTTCTGACTGTGTATAGCAATTACACCATGAGATTGGACACGACTGACTAGCATCAGGGATACACACAACTGCGGGTCGGTCCAGAGCTGTCCAGAGCACTGTCAGTTAACTCAGCCTTGCTAAGCACGAAGCAGAACCAGACCAGCAGCTTTCACGGCGGCGCCGGGCACCGGCTGCTCTGCTTAACCCAAAAGGTGAGCGGCACAGAGCGCTCGGTCCAAGGTGGGAGTTGGCATAAAAGCAACCCTTCGGTGGGGATTTGCTCCGTACTGGAGTTTCCTTCTTCTATGGATTTCCACCGTTAGCCCATTCCATCCTCACAGCAGCCCAGAGGAATACACACAGTGCTCACTACTACTTTACGTATTGGGAATTTGAGTGACAAAAAATTGCCCAAGTTGACATGGTGAAATATGTGGCAAAACCGGGATTCAAACCTAGGTCCTCTGATATGGGGAACCAAAACCCCAAACACGATGCCTGTGGGACACAAGGGGACGACGGAGTGAGTTCACTGGCAGTTTGGGGAGATCAAAGGAATGTCCGTGTGTAAAATTTGTGAGTGACCCCTATCCTCACACTAATTGTGTTTGAAGACTTGTTCCAATGATCTAAAGCATCACTTCATAACTTTGAGATTTTTACAAACAAGGAAACGTGGATTTTATTTGAGAAGGAGAGAAACGGCTGCTGAGTCCTACAGTGTGACAAGCCAAGACTCCTTATCTCTTTGTGCACGACATCAGGGAACGCGACAGAGAAAATCGCCACTGGAGACAGCAAACAAAGACTGGTCGTGTTTAATCTCCTCTTATCTTTCCCTGTCCCGTCCGACTGAATGCATTGTTCGGCCTCCTGGACTGAAGACGGTCCATTTCTGTACTCCGTCTTGTTTACACAATTTAAATCCCAGTATTACACAATGCTTGCAAACTGTCCAGGTTTTCACTATGGGAACTGAACGGGGCTGGAACTACGTTTCCCAGAACCTCCATCCCTGTAGGGGGCAGAAGATAAGAGCCGGACGTTGCTCACAAGCTCCGAAATTCGGTGTGGGGTGCTGGACGCCCCTGCAGCTCAGACACACGTGTGCAGGTCTGCTGGCTCTCCGTGCAGACCTCGCACAGGGCCCTTGTCTCCTGTTTGAGCATTTGGGTGACCTTGGACCGCTACTCCTGCAGGACACGTGATTGAGGAGGAAGTGACAGAGACAAAGATCAGTCTGGTTTCTCCTCACTGTTTCCAGGTCTTGCTCACGCACTCGTCGCCACACCTACCGTGTCCTCCTGACCGCTGTCACCTGGTGCAGGGAGGCCCAGCGTGCACCCCCATCATCACTGCTAACCGATGTCACCATAAAGCTTTGTTCCGTGTCACTCACGGCGGTGGGCTGCCCTGAGTGTGCCCTAACCACGGCAAACACCGGCGGATTCAGGTCCTACTTCCCCTTTAATGAAAGATCATTCACTTTCTTTAAAGGTAGATTCATACATTCACATAAAGTTTCCACTTCTCAAAAAAAAGGTGTATGACAACAACAGTATGGCAATCACCAGAGGGGAGGGTGGAGGGGGACAAAGAGGACGGAGAGGGGACAAATGGAGACGGAAGGAGGCCTCCATCTCACCTCCATTGGGGCGGTGAGAACATGACGCAGCACGCAGATGACGTGGTCCACTTGAAACCTGTGTCTTTTATTAACGAATGTCAGACCAACAGACTCAATAAAAATGCAAATTAAATTAAAAACGGGGTGTGCGGTATTACGTTCCTTCTGGAGGAAGTGCAGTGAGGACAGCACCGAGCTCCACGGCCGACAACGGCCCGAGACCGGGTAAAGGAGAGGGGGCTCGGAAAGGAAGTGAGGACGAGGGAATCAGGAGACGGGGCAGCAGAGGGAACAGGAAAAAAACGTGGGCGTATCTCTTCTAATGGAGCACAGACACCGATTTTCACTTTGACTTTATAGTTAGAGCCATAGCGTAACGATTCTTCACAAAAAATCCTCAAAAATAATTTCAAGTTGCATCATAAGGAATATACCAAACTTCCCTTACATAATTACCCATTGTTATGGATGATTTTCAATACTTTTAGTGAAGCCAACTCAATACACATATTTTAAACATACATTTTTATATACGAGTGTAAGGTTTTTCTTAAGATACAGTTTTAGAAATGAAACTTTGTAACCATACGGATTTGGTGCTGTTGAGATCATCACATGAAAACACAGAGGCCTTTTAGTCACGGGCAACAGGGCTGGGACAGATTTCTGGAAGGGGGACATTAGCTCCACGCACAGTCTCCAGGCACCTTTGACTAAGTCAGGTGACCAACATTTCAGGCTTCAGGAGCCTGGAGAAGGGTGAGTGGTTCTGCCAGTGTCCCCGCAGGTGCCATTGGTGAGGATCTTCTTCCCCACAGACTTCGTGGGAGCAATCCACAGAGTACGAGAGCAGCGTGGAGATGACAACCTGACCCTGCTCCCAGGAGTGTGTCAATCGCGTGATCTGTACACCCGAGTCAAGGTCAAAGCTGATCCTTCTTCAATTGGCCCACTCTGCTCTCAGGAGGGTGGTGAACTTGTAGGCTACGTTTCCCTGTGTTTCGTGCTGGAAGAGCACAGTCTGTGAGGAATACACTTGTCGTTTGGGCCTTTCACACGCTGTGGGGTTCTCACCATGAAGGTTGGGTTGTGAACTCAGGGAAGCCAAATAATGAGAGGAATAACAATAATTATTACAATTGATTACACAAGGCTCGTCAGGACCCAGAATAAAGAGAATGTGTTTCAAGAGTCAGAACAAAAACCCCATCTATCCCCTGCTAGAGTAACTACGTGAACCCTTGAATTAATAGCAGTGATGATGGTGATGATGACAACAAAGGAGATTCAAGTGCAACAAACAAGGAAGATTTTCTGAAGTTTAATTAAGCTTTTCCAAAAAAAACCCTAAAAATAGTAATCAAAAAAGACACGAAGAAAACTATGTAGATAAATTAACTGAGAGGATAATAATTTAAGCAAGCACAAGACCCTGTTCCCTTGGAGAGTCAGAATTTAATCATAAGTTGTCTTGGCACGGGTATCTTTGGATTCACCTTCTTTGAAACGCATTTGGCTCCTGGACCTGGTATCTGTGTCCTTCCCCATGTTGTAGAAGTTTTCAGCCATTATTTCTTAAAATAAGTTTTCTGCCCCTTTCCTTTCCTCTTTCAGAGACTCCCATCATGTGTCTGTTGATCTAGTTAATGTTGTGCTGTAAGTCCCTTAGTTTATCTTTATTCTTTTCTATTTTGGCCTCTGATTGGTTAAATCCCTCTGCCCTGTCATTGAGGTTGCTGATCCTTTCTTCCACTTCTTCTAGTCTGATGTTGAACTCCTGTGTTGATTTTTTTTTTTTTATTTCGGTTGTTGTATTCTGTGATTTCTGTTTGGGACTCTGTAAGTTAACAGTAAAAGTTATGGAGGGAACCTGAAGAAGCCTACCTACCACAAGCTAAAGCTTGTCCACGCAGCCTATTGGCCCAAATGACTACAAATGACATTAACAAATCAATACAACGTAAAGCTGTGATTGCATGTCAGGCAGAAAAGAGCAAAGATAAAGAACAGTAAATATTTTTTACTGTGTGTCTTAAAGATTTATTTTATTTTCATTTGGTAGGAGAAAGGAGAGAGGGAGAAACAGAGAGAGGGAGAGAGAGAGAAATATCAATGTGAGACAGAAACACCAATGGCTGCCTCCTGCACTCACCCCACATGGGCATCAAGCCTGCAGCCTGGGCGTGTGCCCTGACCAGAGGTTGAACCAGTGACCTTTACGTTATGGGGTGACAATCCAACCAACAGAGCCACACTGGCCAGGGCTGTTTTTTGTTTTTTATCAAAGGCTGTATCCTTCTGATTTTTCTCTGCTATATCCAAGACTGATGACTTTTTAATTTAAGAAATGTTTACATGCTTAATATTGAAGTAAGCTCTTTTGACCAATCTGAATCTTTAATCTGCCTTACCAAAATATTATCATTCATAAAAAATGTGTTAAATACAGACTTGATATAATTGTGATAATCAAATCACATGACAAGTTCAAAGTGTCGAGTACAACACCTGGCATCTGACACAAGGTGAATGCATGTTAGATTTCTTCTCGAACCCATTACTGTGTGGAACAAGACTGATGTCCTACGTTCACACAGTGGGATACTATGCAGCCATGAAAAAGAAGAAAATCTTACTCTTTGTGATGGCATGGAAAACCTGGAGATAATTATGTAAGTGCAATAAGCAAGTCAGAAAAAGACAAATAACATACGATGTCACTTATATGCAAAATCTAATGAATAAAATAAACTGACAGACAAAATGGAAACAGAGGCACAGCTACACGGAACAGACTGACAGCTGTCAGAGCCGAGGAGGAGGGGGCTAGAGGAAAGAAGGTGAAGGGATTAGCCAAAGATCGTGTATGTATGGCCCGTGGACACAGATAACAGGACGGTAATGGCCAGAGGGAAGGGGGAGCAGGGCCTGGGAGGAGGGGGAGCCAGAGCGGGAAGGGGGGGCATCTGCAATAGCATCAACAATGAGCATGAAGGAAAAAATAGAAGCCCAGTTTTCAGTGAGGCGCATGGTGGCATGCGAAAAGGCTACATTTCTACATACTCCACCCTCTTGTCAGCTCGGTGTGGCTTTATGCTGTGTCGTAGCTACTGGGGTGCAGAGGAGTGCCAGGGGGCGGCTCACCGAACAGCCGGTGCTCCGGGCGCCAGCGTGGCTCTGCGGTGGCATCTCAGCGCCTCCGTATTCTGTTCTCCGAATATTTTAAAACAAATTCATGTAGCTCCTCTACTCAGGGAGCTAGGAAAATTATGCAGTGTGGGGCTATGTAACACTTTGAGCGTTATAGGGACTGGCTGGCTTCATCACTGGGCATAGGCCGAACTCCCAAATTCTGGCTAGACACTGCATCTTTGCATGACATAAGCTAAACGGTGGACCCAGGCAACACACGGAGATAAGCATGGAGTTGCCATGACTGCCAACAGGCCCCAGGACATGGGCTCTGTGGAGAATGGAATGAAGGGGTGAAGGCGCCTCGTTTGGATGAATCATTCAAATCCTTGACCGTGGAGGGCAAGCATGTCACTGGGACAGTCTGTTCATGTGAAATACCTTTTCATGTGTTTTTCTGCACGTCTAAATCTGCTGCTGAATCTTGCTGTTTGTTTCAAAACCTAGAGGGCGAATCGTGTTCATTTCTACTTAAATTTTTTTCAGTGCACGGTAACTCGGAGCCGATGTGGTCCTGAGGAGGATCCAGATGGATGCATGGTAAGACAACATTAAACCCGCTGGATATTTGTCATTTACTCATTAAAGCTGGAATTCGCAGAGGAAAAAAATGGTGCGCCAGTTGGGAAATAGTTCAATAAAAATAAATCATTAAATAAAATATGACAATAGCTCTGCATATATAATTCGGCAGCGGAAATTTTAACCTGTGAAACAGACGGCATATTCCATTTCCTCGAGGGAGAAGACGTTTCAACAGAGCTTCGTACAAGATACAAAATCATTAATATTTGCTCAGTCGAAGTTCTTTATGCTGCAAGTCAGAGAAAAATCACTTGATGAATGCATGGTTATTATTTTCCAATCAATATTTAAATGGAGAGTAAAAGCAGTGTTTTCTCGTCTCTTCTCAGGTTTCACCATAAGTCCATAAGAAACAAGCCCATACTTCCATTTTTGTTACTTTGCATATTTTCCCTATTATTTCAGAATCTAAGGCTAAAAGGGACCTTTGAGGTAGTGTGGTTATAGTCTTTATCTCAAAGATCAATTATATGAACAGGTTTTGAGTATCTGGAGAATGTACTCAAACATGTGGAAATGTGAGGTTCTCAATTTTTTGAAGAAAATAATGTCCAATTATAATAAAGTGACTTGCTATTATTAGATAGCTTCACACAATGATGGCTATAAATTTAGTTACCTTGTCACAGACCTACTGGGCTTTCAGTGGCTAATAAGCCCTTTATCATTAACCCCACTGCTACTCTGCGAGAAAATGTCAGTTTATCCAGAGTTACCCAATTAATAAGTATCAGGAATGGAACTTGAACACAATTTTCCCTGGAAACTATACTATGTTTTTATTACTGTGAAAATTGTGGGTTCTTCTGTTGATGAAATTTCCCACATAATATATTAGTACCGATATGTTAATATGTCCAATGGACAATATAATTATATTGATAGATGAGTAATTTTATTTTATATATCAAAAATAATAACATTGAAAATGAAACTTAATAAGATGGAAATAAGTGTCATGGATTGTTATTATTTTAATATGCTCCTTCATTTTATTCCTAATATTTTATTTAGGATTTGTGCATGAATATCCATTAAAAACATTATCCCGTAGTTGTTGTTTTCATACTACTGAGATCAATATGAAGTTCATAGTAGCACAGACACATTTCAAAGTACTTTTAAAATACTGGAATGATCTGTTCTTTCTTTAAGGCTTTAAAATTAAATTTTTGAAATCATCTGAGCACATTGTTATTTATGGGATGATTTTTAAATAAATTACTTTATGTATCCCATGATGATGGCATTGTCTAGATTGTTCAGCCTCCCCAAGGTCAGCCTGAGCACTTACAACCTGGGGAACCATCCCTCCTGTGCACTTGAGGTTTCTTGGCTGGAACTGATGACAGGAGTGTGTGCTGCTGCTGCTAATCCCCTGTGCACTTGTGGCTTCCGCATTTAAGTTCCTAGCTTGTGCATTTACTATTTTCTTCACCATTTTTGATTCGGTTATCTGACAGAATAACTATTTAGTTACTTTCCTCAAATGAAATGTTCTTGAACTAATTTATTTGGGGTTTTTTTCTTATTTATTTCTCTTTCTTTACTTCCTTGCTCACTTTTGCTTCTCTTGGGTACATTTTGTCATTCTAACTGTTTGGATTGGACTTTTAAATTGACTTATTTTCTTGCTTGTTCTTGTTTATTAATTTAGGCTTTCCATCTGAGAACTAAATATCTATGCCTTCCATATCACAATTTATTTTGTAGTTACCCTGCATAAGAGGGAGAAAAAGATTTATAATTGTCTATATATTCAGCAGTTTAGGTTCTGTGACTCCTTTTCCCTCAAAGGTTGTTAAAGAAAGATCAGAAATACATCCCATGTGGTAGGATGCTGGCCTTCATCATTTTCAGTGTCTGGTTCTCTTACAATGTGATGGGTATTGACCTTTGCTCTATAACTTATTGACAATATATCTTTGGCCCATTTTTTAATATCCCATAAACACAGACTCAGTATTTAGTCATACTGAGGCTCAATTACAGAAACTTATGAAGAGTGACATTTTCTCAAAAAGCTTTTTTTTTTGTATCTGTATTATGACGTTTGGATAGATACATTTTGTACTTTGGCTCTGATGAAGGCATTCTGAGATATGTTACTTGTTAATCATTCCCAGGTAAAAATACTTGTGAAAGTACACTGTTTTTTTAATAGAAATTGTGAAAAAGATTACCCCTTCAAAATAAAAAAAAGAACAAGAAACAAGGAGAAGAGAACAGCGAGAAAGAGAGGCGGGGGAGAGAGGGAAGGAGAAAAGCAAGCAGGAACACCTTCATGGGTGGGCAGGGGGTGGGCAGAGCGAAAACCGGTGAGTGTGTGTGTGTGCAAACACACACATGCTTTTGTGAAGATTGATGTTGTATCAATTTTATTAAGCTTAATTTATCAACAAAATTTTCTTTAATTGAAGCAAAATAACAACAGTAACAAAAAAAAACACCATAAATCTATAACCTCCCAGAAAAGCTGTTAGGCATGAAGCCTGCTGACAAGATAATTTCCTGGTTGATGGATAATACATGTGAAGAGAAAGTTGGAGAAATATTGAATTGAAAAGTTCAGTGCGTGTGCCATATCAGCAGCCTCTGATGGGTTCTCATGAAATAATTTTAAAGAGAAGAGATTGACAGTATCATTTCAGTCTTGAGAAATTCGAGTGACTTGAAAAATATAGTGCAGAAGGAAGCATTTGCATATAAATGGTATTTATTAATGATAATTTTTTTAACTTGGCATTGGCAAAAGTAAAATATGTCTTTCAATCAACAGCACAGTCACCAAGTCAGAAAGCTAATAAAAAATAGTCCAGTTTCTGGCTTCACAAAGAATAAAAATGCGATGCAGGTGTTATTCAAAATAGGTCAAGTCCACAACATACTAGATTTACATGGCATCAACACGCTAGTTATACCTCCGTGGGAATACCACACGTGACTTCTTATTCGCTTCCTGCCTCCAGGTCTGAAAAACCAGCTGCTTGGTCCCCCTCAGCCCTGCTCAGCCCATCAATGCTGCTTGCACCAGGGGGCTCTGACCTCCCGGCCAGAGACAGCCCTCCCAGGGCCACCGCGGTGACGCCCGCCTGGGTGGTGGACAGCTGTGCACGTTCAGGGTCTGGCTTTGACCCCATTTCAAGAATTAAATGATGCACCCCATCACTGGGCGGAGAGTTGAGGGAGAAGATCCAGCTTTTGAGAAACCGTCAAGCCAGTCAAATGGTGCAAAACTATTTGGAAAAGAAGAAATATGTGAAGAAATATTTACCAGTGGACAACCAAAGACGGGAGGGAGGATGTCAGGCAGATCCGAGCCACCCCCTCCTCCTCCCGCAGGACTTCATCGGGTGCAGCTTCTCCCCACGGCCCACGCAGACACGCCCTGCTTGCAGAGAGGGCTGCGCCAAGGTGAGTGGGGGGCCCCGGGTCTCTCTGCAGAGCAATGGCCAGCACCTCCCTCCCAGCATGCCCCCTTGCATTCTTCTCTGGCCCTCTTTGTCTCCCTCTCCCCTCACCTCCTCGCTCTCAGGCCGCACCTCCTAGATAAGGCAGTTCCTTGCTTTAACTGGGTTTCTGTGTCCTTCAGGGCCAGGCTAAGACAACTACAAATGGAGCAGAGTCTACAACTTAAGGAATAATAATGTGCACCCCCTTTGCTTCGGCTTTTCACACCCAAGGAGAAATACAGGGGGATGCAAGTTTGTCATTAGAACAAAGACGGTTCCGGTGTGTCTGGGAGTGTGATGATTAGATTATGATGACTTATCATCAAGGCTTGAGAATCTATATAAAAATAATGACAGGGAGATTGTATTTGGAAGGCGCAAACAAGACATACCTTAAACTTGAGGTTCAGAAATACAAAATAAAATCTAAAGGATGTCTCACAATGACCAATTTACAATATTGGATGCCTGAGAGAAAAAAATCAATCAATGTAAGGTATAATATGTTTTATTCCCTTCAAGTCATACTTTATAGTTTTAAATTTAGTTTAATACCAGGAACCTTATTCTCAGAGTTGGGGCTCAAGGCTGGAATTCTTCCCAGTTCTTCTTTCCAGTTTACACTTGAATGTTGCCTTGTATTCAAAGGTAGTTTCTGCTCTAACCTGGACAATATTTTGGATTTGAATTTACTGTATATAATGTAGAGAATGAAGGTAATGGTTGTAAAAGGGTAGATAGATCTGAATCACTTTAGTTATCTCTTCTGTGGCGGTGTGCTCATTTCAATGAATTCAGCATTCCTTACATAAGGCATTAAAAAAAACTGACACTACTCAAAAACGTCAATAAACACTGTGAACAGAACAGGTGGAGCACATAAAGCCTACTTTTGTTCATCCAACCCTGGGTCTGGTGAAAGGGTTGGGATCGAGGGTACATTTCAGGATGGAAGTGGCTGGGGGCTAAGGGGCATAAGCATCCCACTCGGGATGTGCCCCTGTGCGTGGGACTGCTCACCTCTCCTCTGAGTCCGGCAGCGGCCTGAGGAGCAGGGCCGGAGGTCAGAACGTGGCTTCGACGCTGAAATTATGCGGTAAGAAAAAAGAGATCCATAGACATATAAACTGATTTTTACACTGATGAAGATGCCACTTTTGAAATCAAATTTTTATAAAATGAACACGCACGTTCCTTGTTTTCCTACTTGTATTTACGCTAATGGCGCAAAGATGCATTACCCCAACATATCCGCCTTGTTTTGTTTCCTTTGTGGTTTTTCATCATTTCAAACAAAATCCCTCTTTGGTCTTCTAAAATGAAAACATCTTCTGTACGACGAAATTTCAGGGCTGCTGAGAAAATGGTTTCAAATGAGAACATTAGCTTTTATCAAATTATTCAAATCAAAATGTTTTTAATCTGGTAATGCTTTCTTCTTCACGACAGATGTTCGCATTATTTTTTTTTTCTTTGTAAACCAGATCTCACCCAGGCATCGCTGAGATCCGGAGGAGCCTCTGGTGTTAGGAGAAAGGCTCTGAAGTGGAAAGAGCCCAGGGGCGGGGTGCGAAGAAGTGGGGACTGGCTTCAAGGGGAGACTTTGAGAAGATGCCGCTAAGAGCGGTACCTGGAGAGGAGATGCCCGAGTGTGGGGCGCCGCTTAGGTTTCTGTGATCTCCTTCCACTGCTGGAGACAGGGGGTGTCGGGAGCTACCAGGGCCCTGAGACCTGCCCACTGGAAGTCGGCCTGCCCCAGTTTTGTGAGTCCTGGCAGAAGACAGAAGTCTCTGCATTCTAGGCAAAGGGCTTTATTACTCACACCGATCATTACAGGCAGAATACGAGCATGTCCACACGCCCATAATCTGGTCTCCAGCTCCCACGGGGCAACGCAGGAAGGGCCACGTGCTTCCCGTACATGAAGTTGCTGCAGGACGGGGGGGAGCCCCGTGTTCAGGGAACCCAAATCTCTGACGAGCCCGTCTGACCTTTGAGGGCACTCTGTCTGTTAGAGGTACAAACTGGGAAAGAGGGTCCCCCAAAAAAAGACAGCATGTGACTCTGTAATGCTAGTGACTCATGGAGAATTGTCCCCCAGCAAAGCGATGTCGGGGTAACACAGAATGAAAAAGAAAATCACAGGATGGGTCACGGCTGTCTTCAGAATGTTTATGCTGGGGAAAACGCTCCTTACACACTACGCAGGCATGAGCAAATGTAGGCGCACAGCTGTTGTTACGGAAAATAATGCAATAATTAATCAATAATAATAATACAAGAATAAACTTGGAGTTTTGCATACTCACAACTGTCAACCTACCTTCGCCCACCCTGTGCTTTTCCCTTTGGTTTTTGAATCCACTGGCCTCATTGCCGGTCACACCCGGAAAGGTTCCGGTAACACAGAAACAAGAAGCCGAGATGGGCGACAGTCCGAGTTTTGTCCCCAGACACGTTCTCCTAACCTCTGGCTACCCGCTCCAACCCGAGCGCGCTGCAGCCACAACCTGACCCCGTCACCCACAACCTGACCCCGTCACCCACTCTCCTTCTTGCCACTTAGGGAAGGGCTTCCGCAGCCCCTTGGTCAGCAAACGTTGATCTTGGGCAACATCCTAGCAAAATGGTTTCTCTTCCTCTTGTTCTGTGGATGACGATTCATGCCATCTCCCTCCCTCTGTCCCAAGCCCTGGCTGCCACCTGGGTCAGGCCCCCCTCCTATCTGAAGCAAACTTCCATACATAAACCTTATCTGGGGTGCTGTTTTCCTTTGTGCTGTTTTTAACATTCTTTCCTCAATCATATTTCTGAAAGAAAAATGAACTGGGCTATGTCCCTTCGAAAGTTGCTTTGCCGTCATTCACCTTAGGGTGACCCCAGTCTGTTTACAGCACAAAGGTCTTCTCTGCTGGGACACTCGCCTGAGTCACTGTCCCCAGGGCCGTTGGCCTGCACCGCCTTCTGCCCCATCCTTCCCGGCTTTCTCACCCTCGGGTGCCACGCTGATTTACATCAACAGCACGGGAACACGCCGGTCCCTTCGCGTGCCACGACCTTCTGTCGTCTCTCAAGTGAAGTCTTAGTCCTCTTCCCTGGCTCAGCTAAGCGGACAGTCTCCTGCCCTCACTCAGTGCAGAGTTCATTGTCATCCCACGGAACCCTAACCTTCACCTTCTATGTAAATCCAGCGCAGGAGTTTGTACACTGTTGGCACAGCTCCGTCTAGTAGAAGTCACAGGGACTGCTCACCCCCTCGCAACTCTTACCTGCAAAGGTGTGTGTGTGGAAACTCAAGCCCTCGAGACCAGCGTAACACCCCGTGACTCTCCTCCTTCCTTCTGGAGTGAGGGCTTGCCTGTTCACCTTCCACTTTGCTTCCTAAAGGCAGGAGGTGTATTGTAGAAATGTTAACCTTTGCAATCTGGCAGGACACTGACCATGAGTATGGACTCAATAGACGTTTTTAACGAATAATCGAATAAATGGCACGAAGAAACTCACTGTCCTCAAAGAGCCGATTTCCCTCATATAATCAGTGATACTATCAGAGCGTCTTAGAAATAATGCTGTTCAAGCATCCCTGATGATATCAGAAGTTTTAGTGGCTATACAAATCCTTGTTGAATTCACAAACCCAACCTGTTCCTTAGACTACATCCAAAGCATAGAAGTTTTCCTCTTGGTGAATATTTTTATTTATCAAATTTTATGATAGAGCAATCACTCTAATAAGAGCTTTGCATATATGCACACATTCAATCATCAAGAAAACAGTACTGAGTGGCTGTTGTCATTAATTTTATTTATAAGAAAGAGGAAACACGGTTAACAGGTGGAAGAGGTAAGATTTGAAGGTTGGAAGTGTAGTCAGAGGCCCTACTTTTAAATACATTGTATTTGTCTCACCCAACCATATATTTATGCAAAAGTAAATTCCTTTTACTTCAAATATAATAATAATGCAAAATTAAACTATTGCATTGAAACAAAAACCAATCAAACCAGTCCTGAAGATTCAACATAAAGTATTTCTAAGTTTATGTATACAGCAGCGTACAAAATGACCTAGGAAGAAAAGCATTTTCACAAAAAGATGTTTTCCTAGGAGCTATTTTGTTTCCAAATTTAAAAACAGTACTGGAGTGAATCCCTGTTTGTTCAATGGTATATTAACAGTTGATCATTTGACAACTTTACTGTGTCAGTACAATTAGAGCCACGTAATTCTTCTGACAATGTTTGCTCTAAACCATCTGTTGTTGGGGGCGGGAATCATTGCAGAGGTAATTTATGTAATTTGTAGAGCGCATACTTTCATAACGCATCGTGTTTAAACAGCCACAGGTATTCCTGTGTCAAAATAGAAAGGTGTGTTACTAGCTTTTTGCTGCTGATTTATTTGTTGTGGTGGCTGGAGCTGACGCTACTTGGCAGTAGGATAGGACTCCCAGGGCACTCACTGTGTGAAGCCTTGTTAGCTGAGGACGCCCGTTTCTGTGGGGAATTCTGTCATTTTCAGAAAACCATCAACTACTGGTCACAGATGAGCACCCCCAGCAGCTTTCTCTTGCCAAGAATGGTATAGCAAATTAAATGTTTGTATGCACAACTACTTTAAAATGTTTTAAAATGGCATTGTCTGATCAAAAGAGGTAATTTCAGAAAACATAGAAAAATATATAAATACGAGATGCTACACTAGGAATTCCTACACTCATATTTATCATTGCAAATATTTTGGTGCATTGTTCCTATACATGTATTCACAGACACACACAGTTTCATAGTCTGTGTTTTTACTTATAAATTTAAGAGCATATTCATTATCTAACTAATACTTATTTCATTAACTATGTCATTAACCATTTAAAAATGTGGTAGTGCCTGTGTAATATTATAGTATAGATTATAACAATACAAACACTAAATATTATAATTTTTGTTTTTAATATTTTCTTATTAAAAATATTAAATTAAAAATATTTAATAATATTATTGAGATTAGACCCTGAATACAAATGTTATCTCAGGCATATAACAAAATAAAATGTCTACCTTATGCAAACAGCAATATCATTTAAGATACCTAGAACCTTCCTTGTTTGGAAAAAGAAAACCAGTATAATACAATTTTCTCCGTAAGAGTCTTGCCTATAATTCTTATAGTAGTGAATTCTTTCCCATAATACCAGGAGCAGCAATGCAAAATCTAGAATCCCATATTTAAAAAAAAAAACTATTCTCTGATTTCTGAAAATAAAATTCCATAAAATTTACTATTATGTTTATAACTCTTTCTAGGGATTTATGGTACGAATTTGAAGTATTTCTCCTTCTGAGGTCTAGGTTACAGACTTTGAGTGAGTCTGTAACTTGTTCGTGTTCATGTTTATTTTAAATCGGGCAAACAAACTTTTAGAACCTGTGCATGTGTCATCCGACTTCAGTAGACACTCATTGATTATCACACTCTTCCTCACACTGCCAGGTCAAGGGCACTCAGACACACTTTAGCTGAGGCGCCGGCATTCAAGAGGGTGTCATTTCAGGGTCTGCAGTGCAAGGTGTCAGTACGAGGATGAGGCAAAACAGCCATGAAACCAGCAGAGCCACACAGGAGTGAGTCTCACAGTGGAAGTGCAGGAGACATGCAGTGGGAACCAGGAGCAAGAAAGATTACGTGTACCTGTGGTGATCGGAGAAAATTTTGTCAAGATTTGATTTAAAAAAAGAAAGTAGAGTCCTGGGAAAAATGTATTCTCCAACAGAAAAATTCCACCAACGTAAGCTAAACCTTGGGGAGAATACCTATGCTAAAGTTACTTTCTTTTTCGTTAAGTTTATCAGGGTAACATGGGTCAATAACATCACAGAGCTTTTCAGGTGTGCAAGACTATACTTTGACATGTGTGTGCACTGTTGTGTGTTCACCACCTGAAGTCTCGTTTCCTTCTGTGACCACACGTTTGACCCCCTTCACCCACTTCACCCTCTGCCCCCCCTCTCTTCCCTCCGGTAGCCATCAGCCTGTGGTCTGTCTCTGAGTTTGCTTGTTTAGTTTGTCACCTTCTGTTCTGGAGTAACTGAGGAAAAGTGTTATGAAAACATGAAATATCCTAACACTGAAATTTACTATCTGGTCAAGTTTTCATTATAAACAAGGCTAAGGGCTCAGACTCACACAAGTAGGAGTAAGCGTGTGGTTCATATTTGATGTTTCATTCATTCAATAAATCACATGAGCGCATCTGTATTTTTTAACACCTGGGCCCACAGGTACATCCAGCCGGAAGAAGCCTCGCCAATGTTCAGAAGAAGTTGAGTAATGGTGCCCTTGTCACCAGGAAAACTTTGACAGAAGCCACTCTATCAGGCACCCTGTGTTCCGGAGACCCTGGGGCCCTAACAGAGGAGATGTGACTTCCACGGTCCCAGGCACACTCTGCGTTTGTTCCGTGTTGGCCTGCAGCATTTCACACTCGACCGGACTGTGGAAGGCAGGGGAGGTCCCCGGAATGTGTGTAAACACGCCCAGACAAGATAGCTAGGCTGTGTTACACGCTAGCCCTAAATCCCTGCGCACAGTGTGTTTTCACTTATTTTTGTTCTCACGTGTTAGGAACACTGCAGAGTCCCTTGAAGAGCTGATAAAATGCTCAGGCCCTAACGCACACCCTCTGAGGCTAACTATTATTGATGTCTGCATCCTTCGATCTCGGCTGTTAGGGGTTATATAATAAAATCAAATCTTACATTTCACATCTGAATGACTCCCACCACGTCTTTCTTCTCAGATGACCTGGTTTATAAAACCTAAAATTCATACCACACACAGTGCAGTCTGTACTTTCCCGACCTAAACTATATGCATCTACTCATGACAGATTCTAAAAGCAGAGGCTGAAGATGGATAATCATCAAAGTATATGTACCTAAAACACAGCCCTGAGACACATGCATTGAAAATTTAGTAAGTAGGATTTATTTATATGTCACATATTTTATTAAGATCCATCTTGTTCACAGTGTGGCAAATCATCATTTTAAGTCAACAAAAATTACCTTAAATCTTCACCTGATAAGAAATACAGAATATTTTGTGACAGTATATTTTGTGATAAGATGGTATAAGTAAGTTGCAAACACTAATTGCTGATTAGTTAGCTTTTTAATACTTTGTTGCCATTAAAAATAAGAACTATTTTCAGGAATCTATTTGACGATAATTTCTATGATATTTGCATTACATGAAATTGCCCCATTAAATGTAAGAACAAGTCAGAGGATTTTAAGTCTATTCACCAAATATCCTCTGCAAACATTATAGTGATTTATTAAAAATAATGTCATAGTATATGAATTATACATACATTTTTAAATAAGCTGAGATGCCACAATTTTACCTTGTATAATTGATGAGCTTAAAGTCATATTGTTTTGTGAGTTCAGAATTTAATGCGATTGGGTATTTTTTAGAAGGCGGGTAATTTTTGGATGAGCTTGCATTTGAGTCCAATGACTATCTTTATGACAGACGGTGTTCATCCTCTCCTCGTTGACCTGTGATGCGTCCAGACGTAATCTACATGGTAATCAACTCTCTCGTCATGTATGTTCGATCCTTTCTCCACCTGTTCTTTCCCACAGGTTTGCATATGTGCATCTTTAAAAGAGAAAAGTTCAGGGAATCGTTTTGTCTTTGAGTCAGTCTCCGTAACTTGGTCTTGAAAAGAAACAGTGCCTTAAAGAGATTTGCATGGTGTTAACATTATGCTCTCCCTTTACAACAGTTGTATGGGAAACTAGGTCAGGTCCTCCTTCCTGAGCCTGAGGTTTCTTTTGGAGTCATTGCCGCACGGCCATTGCCAAGTGGTTCCAGAGCGTTCGCAGTCCAATCCCTCATCGTCCTTTTGTTTCCAGGCCACCTCTCTCACTGCCACATTTGTTCCCTGTGTGTTCTGAACAGCAACACCGTGTGAATATGGAAATGTCACCGCCAATACACAAGTTGAAAGTGAAGATGGGTCTGCAAGGCCGCTCAGAGCTTAGCCTCATAGGCACTTGAATATGCGTGTTACCCACCAACAAGCACTACGACTCCCCGAGGGGACCCTTCACTGTGATTTCCTGACACTCTGCCTTTTCGTTCACAGGTGTCTCCGAGCCTTCATGCTAATAAGAGCCCAGGTGCTCTCGGCTGGGCCAGCGGGATGCCGGGAATGAGGACAGGCGCACAGTGGGACACCTGCTTGCTCTCCTTCCTTAGCGCCTGCGACACAGAGGCAGCTGCCCTCAAGAGAGGCCCAGAGAGGCCATGTGGAACCTTGGAGGTTTCAGACAGAATCCACAACTGCATCCCCACTGTGCGGGGAGGGCGGGGGCTCGCCGCCGTTTCACGGTTGCAGTCCCTGGGTCTAACGGACTTGACTCGCACTGCAGAAGAGGTTGCTTGGTTCCCCGGGGGCTGAAGAGGACACCAGCGACAACTGTCCTTGAACAGCAACAGAAAAAAGTTATAAAAAAACAACACCACAAACCATCTCAACTTCCTCCTGTTCAGCCTCTGCTTCCGTTTGTCCTGTTACCTTTCTTCCCTCCCTCCTTCGCTTCTAATAAAAAAAGTCTTCTTATGAATTGTATGTATTTTTGTTGATATCTCTAAAATGTAGTGCTGTAGGAAAATTTGCAACTTGCTAAATAAACAGCAATTAATGTGTCTTGCTCCCTGACAAGAAATACAAGGTAGAAAGAATCATTATTTTGACCATTAATGGCTTCCTTAATTGCACTTAATGTTAGCTATAGCTTTGAAAGGGGTAGAAATTTTAATTATGTTGAAGTTTAGGGATTAATCACATTTCACAATGCATTATATATATAATTTATTTATGATAGTTTTGGGAAAGTATTCATTAGGTTTTTAATGTGGAGTGTATCACCTTTTCATATCACGCTATAATGTGTAAGATTGAGTTTCATAATGTCTAAATTAAGATTTTTGTTTCTTCAAAATATCACCCATGAAAAGGTGAGGTCTGAAAGGCCAGGCGGAAGCAGTGAAAAATCCTTCACAATGATCCTGTTCCAATGGAAAATGTCTCAGTCAACTGCAAATATGAGTATTTTTGCTTGCACAGAAACTTTTTAGAAAACATGGCTCAAAATCTTTCAGAACCTTAATGCATAAAGAGAAAAATTATATAAAAATAGCTTTGGTAATAAATAAAATAAGAATTGCCAATAGACTAGAAAACCTTTCAACAGGCTTTCATTTTCACAATTCTAAGCCTACATGCAATAGGTTCTCTTAAAATAGTGTATACACATCGTTTGTATTCTGGATCCTGAATATTCTCTGTACTCTTATAAACAAAACCACTATTTCCAGCCAGGCACTGTAATGCCTGGCCGAGTCGGGAGAGGAATGCTGCATGACGTCATGACATTGCCCACCGGGGGAGCACGACCCCTACGACAAGAGGATCCCTGGACGTTGGACACGTCTGCAGAAAGAGCTCGTTTGCTTTTCTAGCTTGAGAACAGAGCTCTGCCCCCTTTAACAACTACCCCTTTATGTGAATTCTTTTTGTCCCCCCGCCCCCATAAAGAATAAAATGGCATGCAGCCAGGACAGGATGAACAAAAAGCGAAGACGTCTCCTAATGTTATAAATGTATGAATTCAGCACAGGGATTCCGAGCCTCACCTTTCTCCCCATCAGACCCTCTGGCGTTATTACAGCTGCCTGCAAATCCCTCTCAGAGAGGAAAGCACCGAGACCCATCACTGAAATTAAATGCAGATGCCCTAAGGTAGTGATGCATTAGCAACGTGATTCATACCAAGGGCCCATGACCGACAAATGCGCTCTCTACCTCTCTCTCTCTCCGGACTCTGACTCGGCGGTGAGAGGACGTCACGGGGTCACTCGGCAGCATCAGAACGGATACGTGGGAAGTCTCAAAGCAAAGTGCACGGGGCGTGCCGGTGCCTCCCTCCCCGTCCTCCTTAGAGCAAATCCCACCTGTAAAGACGTTGCCTGGATAAGAAGGAAGTACTTTCTACATATATTAAAAACTACATCTCTCAAACATTTTTTAAATATTTGTTTTTTATAATTTAGCATAAGGAAGATGCCATTTTCAGTATGGATGATTCAGATGTATTTAAGGTTTAGCGTTATAAAATATTTAATAATGCTTAATAGCAGTATTCAAACTTATTAAATGCCCATAGTTACGAAGAATTATTGGGTGCGGAAATATGAACACAATTTAAAGGGATTGTGAAAAGCTAATTAGGGGAAAACCCAAGCTAAAAATCAAGGACCCACTAGTCCCAATTCAGGGGCCTCCCCTTAACTACCTGGTATTGCTTTTTTTTTTTTCCATCAGAAAGCACTGCCGTGATTTTCAGCTGAAATAAATGCATGCATGGCTGACCTGACTGATAAAAGTGCCCTGTAGTTAGAACAGTTCTCATCCAGCCACGATGCAACAAAGCTGTGAGCAGAGATGTTGGCTAAAATGACTAGAAGCTCTTCACTGGACAGGATGCATTTTTCCTTCGTTAAATCTGATGGAATAAGTGCTTATTCAACAAAACAGATTGATTACTAAGTTAG
Source organism: Phyllostomus discolor (assembly GCF_004126475.2). Lineage (NCBI taxonomy): Eukaryota > Metazoa > Chordata > Mammalia > Chiroptera > Phyllostomidae > Phyllostomus > Phyllostomus discolor. Next base: position 2,656,294 of record NC_040912.2, read on the forward strand.
AAAATTTGCTTACCAGGAGTAAATGTTACTGGGACTGGCAATTCAGATACATGTTCAGTAAACACATGAGTTTTTCTTAAATGCTGTGCCGTTAACATAACATTTTCAATGCAGGCACGTAAGAGCCAAATGATTTAGGGCTGCAGGGTCACCTCTAGAGTGACTTCAGCTGCCAGGACCGTTGCATCCACTCTTCCCAGCACACTGACCGCGATGGCAGGCGATTGGAACTGTTCAGGATCATCTTTGGGGAACTACCCACGGGCTGTGGTGGTGAACTCAGGTTCACGGAGAAGACGGCTCTAGTTTCGAGAATCCCAGGAATGTCGAGAAAGGCAGTGTTCGTCGGGAAGAAGAGGCAGGCTCGTCTGCCGCCCTCGGATGCCAGAGGCCCACCTACGTGGTCCGAGACGACATCTCTCTCAGATTAGTTCAAGTGCTTCTCGACATGCCACCATTTTTTTTAGTCTTCACATTTGTCATTTGTTTTACTTTTACTCTTTTGTATGTCTCTTTATCCTCTATTTCTTTTTTCTATTTTTTAAATCACCCCTTTAACAATTTTCTGTATTTTTATCTAATCGTTTTTCATTTTCTTTCAGGTACTAGGTCAAGTCGCCCTTGACCCTCTGTCTTCCTGACAATGGAGACAATGGATCACCCATGGCAAGGTCCAACAATCAGAGGTAATCACAGCAAATACCAACAAGCCAAGAACCGCCCGAGGTTTTGGAGGTAACACGGGAAGGGTCTGGGAGCCTGAGGATGGGGAGGATTTCGTGGCAGAGACCCGGCTGCTTTTGTTGGCTTCCACACGGATGGATGAGTGTGTTACAAATTCTATATTCTCCGTCTTCCTTCCACGTCCCCTCTGATGCGAACACAGCTGCCAGCGCCACAGCTGCTGTCTGCAGCTCTACTCCCGGCTGGCCTGGCCGCTGGGACATGGCCTTCGGCCCGCAGGTCCTCCGCATGCATGGGCCAGTCTCAGGTCTAGGAGGCCGTCTCTGGAAGGGAAGGGCGCGCTGGCCTGCAGGTCAGGTTGCTGCGCAGACGAAACAGCTCACGGTGGCGAGCGCCCCAGAAAGCCAAGCAAACGTGGTAAGGCCTTAACACTGTATTTATCTAAAGGTGTCAAAGGAAGGAGTGCCTTTGGCAACGCTTTTAGGGAGTGCCGCGAGAGGAGGAGCCTCGAGTTGGAGAGTGCCGGAGTCGGCGACGCCCAGGCGTGGCCAAGTGTCCTGTTAAATGTGCGCCTGGAGGCCCTCCCGGGGGTGGGCTGGAGGGGAAGGGCCCCGCCCCCGCAGCGGGTGGAACCTGCGGAGCAACCGCGGGGTCTGCGGGAGAACGCTGCGGGCTCAGGACGGGACCGCGGGTGGGAGGGGGCCTTAAACCGCAACCTGGGCGTGTGGCTTCTTTCTCTGTGTATTTTGCTTCCTGTTCTGAGAACGTCTCAAGTCATCGGCAAACAACTGATTCTATTCCCGCAGTTCGGAGTTTGTTCTTCCCGTTTTCGCCCTGGCCTGCGTTCCTGTGAACTCTTCCTTGCCCTGCGAGATGCAATTTTAAAAGTAAGCCTTTCTGCCTTGGGTCAGATCCCTCTTTCCCATCAATTCTAGCGCCTTCTCACAGACCAGGCCTCCTCAAGGGGGCAATGTCAGTTTTTGTCAAAAGAAGCAAGTCATAATGAAAAGACAAGTATTTATTATAGGATTTTACAATGATCTTATTTTGTCTGGGAAAATCGAATCCTGGGCGGGCCCAAAGCAGGTTTGCCATTGTTCATGTGAGAAAGAATACAATAATTAACAAATAATACTGCAAGCATAAACATGGTGTTTCTTGTACTCACAACTGGAAAGCCTACCTTTGCCCCACCCCTGGATATTAGTTTTTATTTGTTGTAAATCACCCTGCAGTGTTATCAGCTAATTCACGAAGAAACATAAAATAATGTCACTGTGAATTGTTTGATTCTGTACATCCCCTTCCTTGAAATTCTGTGCACGGGCACGTTTTTCAGCCTCTACAAAGCGTACCCCGAAGGAGACGAGGGCCGCCTCGCTGGCGGGCAGCGCGGGGAGCTGAAGGCAGGTCGTGAACTTCGCATTTAATTGCTGTGAGAGCTGAGGCCCACACCTTCCCCTCGCTGGTCATTTATCTTTGCGTACGGCATTAACCCGATCGTCAGCCTCCTCATCTGACAGCCGGGTGAACAGGAGCATTTCATTTTCAAGCAAGTTAAGAGATGTAAAAGAAATAATAACCAGTCGCCACCAGGCTTGGATGGACACCGGAAACAGAACATGGCCATGGTAAAATGGCATTTCCAGGGTGACACAAACACGCACTTGCTCGTTGCGTGGTGTCCTGTGGTCAGAGGATCAAGATGGGCGTGCACGGGTGAGCTCGGGATTGGAGCAAACACCCGTCACGGGCTGGAGGAGGTGGCGCCTACAAGGGGATGTCAAGAGATGACCTACATCACAGGACACAAGTCCATCATAGACCTGCCTGCAACAGATTTCTTAAAGGGATGGCACTGAGAAGTTACGAGACTGCAGTCCGTTCTCCACGGACTGAAATTTGTATAAAACTGCTTTCATGCTCAACGCTCGCAGTATTGTCATCTGGCTCTGTTGCTGGCTTGGCCTCGCAGTCAGTGCTGTAATTTGTGAGTAGGGAGGGGCCCAGACTTGACAAGAAGCGAGCCTACCGCTCAGCCCGTCTCTGCTCAGCATTGGAACTTTCCCCACTCGCTGCCGTTACGTAAGGGGCAGAACTCACATCTTGGCCCTGACATTCCCTCCCTGCCTTGTTCTTGCACGTCAAGACGTCTCTGCTCTCCCTTTAGTCATCTCTCTGGGAGTTACATAACAACACAGTTCATGGCATCATCAGTAACAGCAGCGGACGGCACGCACGGCGCCTGGATGCCACTCTGTCGGTGCTTGTTACCGACATCAGGAGCCTCTGACAGTCGCTCCTGTCAGTCCTAGGAAGCTTCCTCCACAAATCCGCGCCTTCAGATGTAATTAAGAACTTGGCGATGGCCCCATCATCAATGTTCGGCACTCTAAAATGATCTTTCTCCCCCACATCAATAAGCTCGCGCTGCATCTAAAGGCTGCATTCAGAATCTCTTAACGATGGTGATTGCGGCATTCTGCTGACTGTTCTGCAGGCGCTGTGGCTGCGAGAGCTGACAATTAACTTCAAAGAGACTGAATTCATGTCACAGTCGACACCGAGCCTTACCCACACGCGGTCCAAATTGCATGTGGGCAATTCAGACCTGAAAGATTCCTCGGAATTTTGCTGCGTTGGCAGCCGCGCTAATAAACAAGGAACTCAAACCCGAGCGAGGAAATCAGAGCTGACAACATCTGGCGTTAATGGGGTGCGCGCAGAGGACGGTATGCAGGCCGCAAGGGGGGCAGAGAGAAAGGGTATGGAAGGCCGCTCGCTCACGTGCGTGTCGGGGACAGCGAAGCGTCACACCAGCCCACATCTGACCTTCTCCTCCTATTCTGGTAAAGAACACCATGATGAGAACCATCAAATGCATGACAACAGGCCATTCCAGAGGACAGTGCTGGAACTACCCGCGACACCTGTCTGGTGGCATGCTGGGAACGGAAATAGAAACAGATTGTGCCATTGGAAAGGAATCGGCAGATAATTGATGACAGCATCGTGTCTGTGCAACTCGGTAGGTGTGTGTTCAACTACCCCTGTGCTAACCTGGGTTGCACAGACACGCACCTGGGCCCTAGCTGGTGTGGCCGGGTGAGGTGAGTGCCGGCCTGGGAAGCACATGGTGGGCAGGTCGCCGCCCTGTCAGGGCACAGGCCTGGGTTGTGGTCCAGGTCCTGGGTTGGAGGCCTGTGATGCCTCTTGGTGTTTTCCTTTTTCTTTTAAGATTTTATTTATTTATTTTTTAGACAGAGGGGAAGAGAAGGAGAAACATCAACGTGTGGGTGCCTCTCCCATGCCCCTGACTGGGGATCTGGACCAAAACCCAGGCCTGTGCCCTGACTGGGAATCGAACCCACAACACTTGATCCGTAGGCCGGTGCTCAATCCACTGAGCCACACCAGGCAGGGCTCGGTGTTTTTCCCTTCCTCTCTCCCTGCCCCTCTCTGTAAAAAACTAAATAAAACCTTTTTAAAAAATGTTTCAACGAATTTGAATTTTTGATTGACTTTTTCTAAGCGAAAGACCTTGACCAGAGTTACATCAGATCCCTAATGCTCAAGTTCTTCATTTTGAAACAGGGACATAATCTCAAGCCAAAGACAAAATTCCCTGTTTTTCAAAAACATGTGTGTGTTTTCAACTGTCCAGCACCTCAGCTCTGGGCCAGCCTGGAATTAACACAGCCAGTCACATGTCAAAATCTGTCCATCCTTTCCACAGTCACCTCCAGCTCAAGGACAGGAGTACAGGTCACTTACCATCACACTCACAGGTACAAATATCAGTGACAGAGTTATCACCGTAAGTTACCTTTTATTGTAGCTGCTGCCAGTGAGGCCCAGAATCCACCAGCCCCTAGCACGGCTATAGCACCTGCGAAAGTGCTTCAGCAGTCACTTATTATTGACAACAATAAGTAACGGAAAACCAATTGAAAGCTGAAAAGATTACGTTTTGAGTCCTGTAATTTCAGAAACAGATGAGATTTGACACATCTGCTCAGTAATGTGACTGAGAAACTCTCTCTTTTTTATCTTTCTGCTCTGCCTTCTAAATGATGGGTTTCATTTCAAAATCGGTGCCCTCGCACGCCTACAGGATGAATGGTAATGGCTCCTGGAACCCCCTGGTCAACACCTGCACAAACGCCCCCTTTGTCCCAGACTACCCCGTGGTTACCAAACATTCGGGCTGTCCAGGCCTCAAACGGATGGCTGCAGATGCGGGCTGGGCACGCGGCCTGAGCCCGCCACTGTGACTCGGGGATGGGGCGGGCGGTCGGGGTGAGGTTAACCCACCTAAATCACATTGCTGCTACCGAGCAGGGAGGCGATTACACTGCCCACCGTGTCTGGGCCGCCCCCACACCTCCGTGTGCTCCTGGTGCCCTGTGGCGTTCGGGTCACTCAGCCCAGCACCGCACACTGACCGCAGGGCAGGTGACTGGTGGCCGATCCTCTGTCAGGTTAAGGTGGCCTACGACCTCTGTTTCCCCCACTGGTCCTTCCTCTCGTCTATGGAGCATTTCACAGGAGCCTCTAATCAAGGTTGAAAACCAAAGTTTCGAAGGCACCCAGATACAATGGGGATAACAAGCCGAACTGGACTGTGAGACAGAACAACTCTGGGGATTTGCCAAAAAAGAAGACGAGTAAAAATTAGGTAAACTCTTCACAGCCCACAAGCCCCTTTCTGCCCTCAAGCGTGACCGGGAGCTGGAGGCGGCAGGAGGGCTCAGGACGGGAGATGTTTCAGTAGGGACCGTGTCGTGTGCCACAAATTCCACCCCCCCTCCCCAAAACCGGGAGAGGTAGAGACGTTTCCCACGGTCTCAGGTCGAGGAGAGGGGCTCCATGAAGGCCCTCTCAGGGGCTTCCAGTGTTTCACCCCGAGCAGCCCGAGGAGAGGGAGAAGGCCAGCGCGGCGGCTGGGTGGGCCCACACCCTCCGGACCGAGGGGGCCAGCCGTGGTCAGGCTGCGGGCTGGCATCGGCGGTGCAGTAGCGGGCCTCTTTGCAGGGCTGCGTTCCAAGAGTTTGCAGCAGCAAAATGTAAGTTCGATTCTCACGTGGCCCGAGTCTAGTCGGTGGAACGGAGTCCGTCGGTGCAGGGCTGCATTGAGACCCGCTCCGTGGGGAGGGGCCGTGGCAGAGGCCTGAGGACTACAGCGTGAATTCTCGTGACTGTAAACGCCTCATTTAGGCCCCGCATGCAGCTCAGGGAGCTGGCGCCTCCAAGAAACACCCGGGGCCGGCTGCTCCTGAGGGCAGCAGACGCAGCAGCCTGTCCCGCCGGCAGTAGCGGGCCCCCTCCTCTATTCCCATCGCGCTGGGCAGCGTGGCACATCGTGGGGTGCGATTTTAAATGTCGCCTCGTGTTAACAAGAATTGGACGTGTCTTTTTCACTGAAAACCATCTTTATTGCTGTTAAATGCTTCCCAGGGGAAAAAAACAAGGTGGAAACCAACAGGTTTGACACCCTTGTCATTATACCAAAATTCTCAGTGCTTTTTTAAAAAGTGGAAGCGTTTATATCGATAAAACGTTTTACAATAATTCTTTACACTGTCTCGGCACATCACGGTTCCCCTGGGTTACCGACGGGTCTTCGGACAAACATCTTGTTGTTCAGGTGTCTCACTGAGCCGGGGGAGGGGGAGGGGCATCAGGTATGTGTTTTCCCCAAACTGATCTTCGCTGCTTCTGTGTGAGAGCCTTGTCTTGTTTGCTGATCGTGTCATCCTCTTCACGCTTTTGTAGGGCTCTCGCTCTTCGGAGATGAATCGTATTGATTTTATCTTCCCGGTTCCCCGTTCCGCTCGCTTCGCGCGTGTTTGATCTTTTCCCCAGTTTCAGTGCCACTTGTTCCCGTCACAGAGCAGTCGGTGGACACGCGTTCGCACGCGCGGGGAAAGGCGCGGTGGGTGGGCGGACGTGGCTCCGGTGTGTGTGCCGGTGCCACACGCCAAGCCGCCCCTCGCTCCCCGGGGCGTCCCCATGCTGCAGGCTCCACGTGACCCCCACCCAGGGCGTCTTGGTGCTCATTCTCTCACTGGGGCTCCCCCCAAGACTCGGGGGTGCTTTCCACACGCAGTACCCAGCGCTTAGCTGCGAAATACTTGAGGGGACCCTCTGCAGACCTCCAGAGAACCGCCCCCCACACACACAGGACCCCCCTTTCTAAGGCTCTGCTGGTGAGCGCCACCCAGCGGGCGCTTCCCGGGCTCCGGGCTCCTGCCTCAACGCGGAGGCCTTCGGGCTGGGCTGCTCCAGGTTTTCCGTTCCCGGGGATTCCAGACGGAAGGAAATGCACCTGTCGGGGCTCACTCCGTCCGAGTGCACTTCCACCTACTTAGTCAAGTTTTCCGAGTCGGGTTTAACAATTGTTAAGACATAAGGAAAAGCAAGAGAGCGTTTTGCCGGTTGCCGGATGGGAGGCGGGTTGGGGGTGGGGGAGAAAGGCGCAGGGAGCAAGGAGCACAGACGCGTCATTGCAGAGCAGTCCCGGGGATGTCAAGTGCAGCTCAGGGAACACGGCCAGTGACGCTCTGACAGCCACGCCTGGTGCCGGGGGGTAGGGCGTTTACCCAGGTGCTCGCTTAGTAAGTTGCATGGTGTCTCATCCCTGGGTTGTGCGTCTGGAACTAATAGAATATTGTGTGTCGACTGTAATAGAAAAATACCAAATTATTTAAAAATTTTAAAAGGACATAAGAAATCCATATCACACTAAAACACAGATGTGAGGAATTCCCGTATTACTCACAATGTACACCTCCACACCAATAAGAAAGGACTTTTGGATTTGACACTCTCCTCATTGGAGTGAAAGTCAGGAACCGTGACATCTAACAAAAGTGAGAAGATCCTTAGACCATGAAAAGTAAGTTGTCCATTTGTTCCTTTTCAATGCTCTTGTTATAACATGGGTCACATGTGTTTTATCTCTGAATGAGTGACTTGCACTTAGGAATAATGTTTTGATGGCCTGGTCTACATTTCAGGTCCTAATACATTGCTAGTGTTCTCGATGTGGAACATACTTCATTAAAAAATAACCATTTTACTTATTGTGTTTTGTGAGTAGCCCCGACATCACACTGTGACTTGGGTCATGAAAGTCGTCCAGGACGAAAGACTTGGTGCGTGTGCTGCGGAGGGGACTCTTACGCCTGAGCCTCGCGGCGAAGTGGATTCCTGAGTAACGTGTGTGAAACACGTGCGGACCGGGTGCACATCGCCTCTACTCCTTTTGCAAGGAAAATAAAGGGGCACAGGCGGACAGTTAAATCAGTAACCCCTGTGTACTTCCGAACTTCATAAGAAGCTCAAGCAAAACCTTTGCTTAAAAAAAACCCTCTAAAGACTATAGCATTTAGTTTTCACGTCATTTATTTTTTTCATTGTGGTGGAAAGAAGAATTCGTTTACCCTTGAGGGTTTCTGTGTCTTTGTGTTGATATTTGCCTTGAGCGTAGGAAGAGGACGTAACTGCAGGCGAGGGGGAGGGGCGGGGGGCATCGGAGGGCGTGTAAATCCATCTTCTGTGTGTGAGGAAGCAGCACCTCATTCTGTCGTGTCCAGGACCTGCCTCCCCACGTCTCTCTGCTCAGAGTTCGTGTGCAATCCCCTACCGAAACAAGGTTGCCACGTGTTCTACGGGAAACAGAGCGTTTGCATCTCTGGGAGTCAGTAGTTTCGGATCCGATGGATGCTAATGCTGAGTCCCCATCCTGTGCGTTCCACAGGTCTGGGTGGTTGCGTGAGCCCCCACCCCTGGGTCCGTGCGGCTGCAGCCGGGATCTTCGGTGATAATGCCTTTCAGAGCTCTTTCTTCTTCCTTTTTCCCACCACCGTTTCCCTCACTCCCCTAGAACATCTAAAGGTGTTCAAATATGCCATCCCCGTAAACATGGGATTTCTTTTCAAGACCCCTACTATGCTTCATTTTTTTTTACTCATGACCATAAAGGCGAGTGAAAAACCTCACCTAGAGCATGGAACACAGCGGATAAGAATGCCAATAGATCAGAACGCAGGAGCGTGGTTCTGTATGAGGAGCTGTGGGCAGGGAACACACGAAGCAAGCCGGTGTGGTACACACACTCGAAACAGTTGTCTCCAGATTTACTGTCAGCACTTCCAGCCACCAGCTCTGTCTCGGAGGCCTCGGTGTGAGCGCACATTGAGTGTGGTGGTGGGACTCTCTGGGTTCCTGTCAATTGATCCTGCCGAGTCTTATAGGTACAATACAAATGCGGCGTGCTGGCTGAGGCAGTTCCAAAATTGGATTTCTGCCCGGGAAATTATTACTTCCAGACCCACTGTGGCTGTGATAGGAAAAAATCACAACCCCTGAGTGATACCCAGTGTCAGAACTTTGAAGCCAAATTGGGCTTCACCCCGGAGAGACTGATCGCCTACAGAAAAACAAAGATTATCGAGGAGATGTGACATTATAATTTTAACACATTTATTTTGCTCTGTGATAGAATCTCTATAATATTCCTTGTTAACTATTTCACTAGTACCAGTTATTTTAGGGATGTGTGTGTGTGTGTTTATATATATATGATGGAATTCTGAGTGTGTAGTAAAAAGAACACTTGATTCTTCTAAGCATATTCAAGATTTCTTCTGAATGCTTAGCAAAATGCAACTTGGCAGCACAGACAGGCTAAAATAATGCATTATTGTGTTGATATAATATACTATTAGATGCATACACGATGGCCCATGGGACAGAGCAGGGCTTAAAACAGCCCATTTCTGCGAAGATAGTTGTTGCAGTGAAATAAAAACATGGATGAGTCTTGGAGGATTAGCAGACTTATTCAGGGGGAAAAAGAGCCGGAATTCAATGTCCTGGACAGAGAGCAGGTGGAAATGCCTCTTTTTCCCACAAGCACTTGCACACTAGTCACCTAAATATTTAATATAAAATACAATAATCTACACACACTCAAATACAAATATGTGGTCCTGGCTGGTGTGGCTCAGTGGATTGAGCACTGGACTGCAAAGCACACGCCTGGGTTGCAGGCCAGGTCCCCAGTAGAAGGTGTGCGTGTGAGAGACAACCACACACGGATGTTTCTCTCCCTCTCTGTTTCTCTTCCTCTCTCTCTAAAAATAAATGAATAAAATCTTTTAAAAATTAAATTAAAAACGTGAATATCAAAAAATATAGCGAATTTCAAGGTGTCAGACAAGAGAAAAATATATCAAAAAAGAGAGAAAAGGTGGGAGTTGGAGCCAAATCCTCAAGAAGAAATAGAAAACTGAATGAACTCAATAGTTCCTTATTTCCATGACCACGTGGTGGATAAACTATTCACACTGCATGATCCGTGCATGTTAGGGAGCTAGGACTCAGGTGTTATCTTAACAAAACTAAGACGTCGGCAAAAACAACATTGAATATAGGAACTGAGAAGATTTTTGAAAAGTATGGAAAACATATGTCCTAAAATAGAACAAAGCACACGGTGTTCAGAAGAAGGTGAATAAAACCAAACTCATCCCTGGGTGCATCTCATGCCAGTCCACACTGGCAGACATAATAAAACCATTAAAAGCTCCAGAGAGATGACACAGGCCATTTAAGTAGGAACAAATATTCAGAGTGGTCCACCCCCCAGGGAATAAAGATGCTGAAAGTTTGGGGGGTAGTAAGAGGGGGGACCCCCAAAACTAGAATTTATTTATAAAAATGTGTATATTTATTCTTACATGTTTAAACTCCGGTCACCTTCAAAGTACTCTCCATTTGATACAATACACCTAGCAAGACTTTTTTCGCTGCTCCAAACAGTGTTTGAACTTGTCGATTTTGATGCCTTATAGTGCTTCTGCCGTTTTTTGTTTCACCTCTTCCACATCGGCAAAACGTTTCCCTTTGAGGAACGTTTCATGAGAGAAACAAAAAAAAAGTCACTTGGGGCAAGATCAGGTCAACAGGGAGGGGAGGGCACAAGGGTCATGCTGTATTTGGTCAAAAACCGCTGAACTCTTAGTGTGGTGTGGGCAGGTGTGCCCGCAAATCACCCATCATGCAACGGGCAAAGGCGCTGAGTCTTCAAAAAACATTTCACTGAAGCTGAATGACACGGCCCGCTGGTGCGCTGATAAAGATGGGCCCCCAGAACACCGCCCCCTAGCGGGGGAACCCTGAACTGCAAGGGGCCTGCCCTCCGGAAGATAATTCCAGGTTTTGGGGGTCCCCCTGATACATTTGAAGTAGTAAGTTAAAACAACGGTCTACAAAAATCTACACTCAATTAAATAAGTTCTGAAGAATAAAATTTATGTTAAGGTAGTTTTATGCATACTACGAGGTCACTAGTGTAAACAGTCACTGTTAGATTTTTGTATGCCTTCATTGGAGAGATGTCTCCTCAGCTGTGCCGCCACTGTATTTAACTTGGGTTGCCTTTCTATTGTTGCTTTGTAAGCATTATTTGTACATCTTGGTTGCAAGTCTCTGATGCGACACATGTTAAATCCCCTCTTTCCTTTAAACCAGCTAATACTTTTTAAAGTTAATAAAATTCATTTGTAGTTAATGTGACCTTTTGAAATTGAAATGCAATTTCAATTGGCTACTGGCTTGGTTAGCCAATTATCTCAGCAAGCTTGTTTTTTAAAAATCTTCATTTCCATCTAAATAATATCGAACTACTGGACGGGAGGAAAATGTTTTGAAGTACGAGAGACAGGGTCATGCTGACTCCAAGGAGACCCGCCCTCGAGCAAGCGGAATGGCGGGGCAGCAGCCCTCTCCGCGGCGAGGGGGACAGACATCGGTGTTCCCCGCCCACTGCCAGCCTCAGTTTCCCCTGCAGTGGGCCGGGACGCCTGCTCCGGGACTCAGGTCACTGAGCGAGCCGACCCACAGACAATTGCACTCTTTATACTAGCAATTTTAACCAGGTTTCTTTTTTTTGCTTATGCTGCACCAGAATAGTACACACACACACACACACACACACACAGGAAGAGAAGAGTGCTATTTGCCAACTTTCAAAGAGGAGTTTTTTTGAGAGGAAGACTTGTAAAAGCATGCTCGTGTGGTAAGGGCTTAAAAGAATTGCCCATAAAAGCATTCGTTTCACAATTTAAACATCTCATTTATGTGTCTGCCCTCTCGGTGGTGATTATGCAAAACGTGTGAAAATCTACTTGAGATGTTCTTGAAAGAACATATTACTAACCACCCTTCTAAAAAAATAGCGAATAAGTGGCCCTTGTGCCCTGAGATAAAACGAAGACAGCAGGAAGGGCATGCATTGCAGCATTACCTGCTTGGGATGTTCCTCACCCCAGCCTGCTTAGATTACGTTACAAAAAAAATGATGTAGAAGAAAAAATATATCGCTATGGTTCAAGAAATAATTACAAAGATGTGCAGCGCATTCCGAGCAGTAATATGAAACATAATGTTTCTCTGTTTCCGAAAGTCAGAAAAAAAATCTTTATTATCGCTGTCCCTAATGAAGCTATATACGATACTGTCCAAGGGCCTCAAGACTGAATAATGCTGGGGTATCTAATGAATACGCTGTAAGTGTTTTAAATAGGCCAATTTAATTTGTCTAATGACACAAGAATGCTGTTAGCCACCAAAGACCTTGTAATTAAGTTGAGGACTGTTTTAGTCCATTAGCGCAGTACGCATCACAGAACCGGAGTGAAGTAAAGCAGACGGGTCCCGTGTGTTTTTGTGCTAATGAGGCTTCTTCTGGTTTGGAATCTGTGTGCTTTATTTCGGTTTAAATAATCAGGCAGCACAGTTGGATATAATATGTTATTTGATTTCCGCTGCTTTATAGTTTCGGCAAATCCCCGCGACACTGTGTGTACATAATAAAGAGCCCAGTACAATGGTTGGGAATTCTAAATATCGGAGATCCAACAGATGACCTTCCCGTCCTAAAAAACATAAAGAATGACGTCAACAAGATTTTTCATCACATGACTTGGGAAATCAATAGCTCGCAGTGTTTTTCCATAACATCACGGAATTTCTTCTGTATCTGTTTTGAAATGAATATACTGACAGTAAAATGCTTTATGGGTTTCAGATAAAATATAAACTACTTCTATTGAGATTTTATATTATAGAACTAATTCTGAACAAAAGTTTTCTTAGGAATTTATTATATAACATCTTCTTAAATTTCATTTGAGAACATGGAAAGGAAAGACTATTTAAGATTTTATCTTTCATAATTATGCTTATTTTTATTCTGTGTATAAAGTTATACATACAATGGCTCATATTGTGCAGAAACAATGCAGTCTGTTTTTAAACCTAATCTCATAGCATATGCATTAAACACAACATTAAAAACAACTGTCTACAGCCCTAGCCGGTGTGGCTCAGGTGGTTGGAGCACCGTCCACAGCCGAAAGTTCGCCAGTTCTACTCTCGGTTGGGGCACGTGCCTGGGCTGCATGCTTGGTCCTCATTCGGGTGCCTGCAGGGGGTAACCAATCAATGCTTCTCTCACACATCGGTGTTGCTCTCTCCCTTCCTTTCTCTCCAAATACAATGAAGAAAATATCCTCAGGTGAGGATGAAAATAAAAAAAGAAAAACATAACTACCTACACACATTTTGAGGGGAAAATAACATTTTTGCTTATACAAATTTATTGCAGGAATTTCAGAAAGTTCTTAAAAGTAGAAGGCGTTTAAAAATTAGCTTATCATATGCTAACTAAAAAAAAACCCAACTAAAAATGTGCTGTATATTTCACAGATATCGTTTCATAATGTGTCTCTCTGGATGTGACTGTGTACATGAATATGTGAGTGTTCTTCCTCTTAATGGTGTGCTGTAAAAAAGTTGAGACATCTCTTCCAGAGGCTGTGTTATCATATTAATGTCTCCTAATGTGTTAGCCAATTGCAAATGGGAGATCCATAGGAAGCTTCAGATTCTTTGTTGTGTATAAATGTTGAAATAAATGTTTTCTCGTGCAAGTCTTTGTTCAGAATCCAGTTTATTTTCTTCAGATACGTTCATAGTGAATGGAGAGGGAAAAGATAAAATCCAGCTCGGTGTCAGTTTCAGACGTAAACAGCCACGATCAGAGTAACACAACTCCCACGATGATGTCGTGCTTGACTCAGTAACTCCCATCATTTTTATTCAGTTGTCTGGACGAACCAAGAGTTACTAAACCAGAAGTGTCTGCCGGAGCACATTTTGGTGAATTCCTAGAAGTGGCTTATGGGAACTTTTGTTTTGTGCATGTTGCCACGTTACCTAGTAACAACGGACAGAGCTTCAAGGCTATTAGGTGTGTGTGTGTGAACATCAAGGTCCTCCTGCCTCAGTCAGCGCTGGCTATCTTTTCTCAAGTGTGTTTGCCAACTTAATGGAATTTCACAGCCGTTGCTTTCTTTCGTTGCAAGGGTATCCGAATATTTATTTTAAAATTTTCACTGGCCACATGTGCTTCTTTTGATGCACGATCTGTTCAAGTTTTTGCCTTTGTTTTTATTGGGGGCATTTGTCTTTCTCTAGATGATTTTATTCAGACATTTTCATTAAGGATGCCCTTCTCGGTATATATGTTTTATTTTTCTCCCCCAGGGTGTCACATGACATTGTGTTAATGGTCATTTTCGATGTGTGATACATATGGTTTCCCTTCTGATACTCCCAGGGAGATCTTTTTTTTTTGCCTCAGGATGATAAAAACATTTATTAACACCTTACTTTTCTAGTCATGGTTTATTGTTATTTGCTTTTAACTCATATCTGTATTTTGGAACCATGAAGTAGATTAACTCTTTTCGCTTATCCTCTTCCAGGCAGCCTTTTAAAACAGTACCGCTGTTTGAATGAACCACATTTTTTCCTCCATAAGCGCCATCCTTATGGCAGAGCAGACAGCGATGTCCATTGCTGTCCCTTTTTCTCTCTGAGGACCTTCCAGCCTACGAAAATGCGTGCTCTGTTTTCTTCGGCTCGCCTGCAGGTCGAGGACCACACGTACGTGGGTGAGGCACGGCTTGGGCACCTGGACGCACATTCCGAGATGACACTCTCCGGTGAGCTGGGGAGTCACCCTGACTGGCCAGCAATGAAGAGGCACATTCGATCTCATTTCGCGCAGTGTGGGAACCGGAATCCCCATCCTACTTATCAGTTAGGGTGTCTTGTTTGGCACCTGTCTGGACACACTGACACGTGGAGGGTTCTGGAACTCAGACTCGTATCAAATCGCAAGGAGAGCCCGACTGAATGCATTCTCTGTGATAAAGATTCCAGACAATTTGCTATGAAGACTCAGATAATGAACAGTGAAAGATTTAAAGTGTATTGAAACGTGTGTTCTCGGTTCCTTCTCATTAAAGAACTAATGGTATTTCCTTAACAGAATGGGGAGAGAATATTGCTGGGTCTGAGTTTCTTTCTTTCCTCGTTCCTCACGGCAACGCTCAGCCACATGTCTCCTCCCAGGACCCTCGTTACAACGGTGGGCAGTTCTTGATTTTCGTTCCCGACCGAGGGCAGGTTTAGACCATGAGGCGTCCCTGTGTCTTTAAGGTGAGAGCATAAAAGGCTTCCTTTTCTTTCACCCATGAGATCAGCAACCCACGGTGTCCCAATGTGGGGGGGAGAGAATCGTGAGCCCCTTTTTGCAAAACCAGGTCCCTGGTGACTTCACACTGACCCTCTCCATCCGTGTGTGGTGTCACGCAATCCCCATCAGCCACCAACATGTCCAACATTTTACGTGTTACAATGCCAGTTTTTATTATTTTTGTAACAAATATACCTGCTCTCTTATTTAAATCTGAGCAGCTGGCTTAGGGAAGTACCGTTTCTGCCTACACCCAGCACTTCCCCAAGCCGCCGTGAGTGAGCAGGGAATCCTCAGGGGTCAGTGCTGCGCCATGCCCGCTGACAGCTCACATTATTAAAGGAAATGGTTTTTGTTCCTTTCTGTCAAATCAAAACGTTCCTTTAATATGTCCTGCAATTGCCTGCTTCAAATATGTGTCAGGTGGGCCATTGTCGCCAGATTAAGGTCAAAGTTGACAACTGGGCAGAGAGTGGCAACGCTTCGCAATAAGCAGAGGGGACGGTCCCCGCAACCTGGTTTGCCTCGGAGTCTCACTTCTTCCTTGATTCTATTTAACCACTTAAACAGGGAACCAAGCAGAAATATATCTGCTGAAAGTATTTTTAAAAATGCCCTGGCTGGATAACTCGGTTAGAACATCGTCCGGACACACCATGTTTGCTTGTTCGATCCCCCATCAGGGCACATACAGGAGTCAACCAGTGAATGCATAAGTAAGTGGAACAACAAATCTCTCTCTCTCTCTCTCTCTCTCTCTCTCTCTCTCTCTCTCTCATTCTCGCTCACTCTCTCTCTCCCTCTCCCTGGTCTGTCTCTAAAAAAAATTGATAAAATTATGAAAAAGCAAATTTGACATTTAACAGAAATTATGTTTCTTGAAAACATTCTATCTATCATGATTTTAGTTTCCAGTGTCATTACAAATTCGAGCCAAGTGTCTAGAAATGTTTAATCCATGTGCATCTAACAGAGAGGCAGATTTACAAAACGTGTTTGTTGCAAGCACACATCTGTTGCTTACACACGACTAGCTAATCCTGTCTTGGGACTGCTTATGTAAAAATACTTGCACCATATGTCATTTTTCTAGGATATTTATATGGGCAAGTTTATTAAAATTTTCAGATGCCCTTCCCCCAAAAAATAAAATAACTTTTTGTAGAATTAAGAGCAATACTATTTTTAAAAATGTGTATAAATTGTGATGAAGAAAATGTTCGTGGGTTATGCCCTGATATTCTCCTGTATAGGTATTCAACTAAAAGTTGTTCAAAGTCAACTCTAAGACACTACAACTGATTTCCATGCAATGTTACATGATGAGATTTAATAGCAAAAGGGAAATGTTTCACAAATTAAAGGAAAAAGTCATTTCCAAGTGCTTCCACACGTGTGTTGATTAGATTACTTGCAATAGGGTGACTTTATCATCAAGGTCAAAAGACTTTCAACACAGGAGACAGAAGAGGCCCCCAACTTCCCAAAAACCATAACTAAAAAATACATACACTTGTCACTAGAAAGACTGTAAATCATTTGGGGCCATCATATACTTTATTTGTATTTTCTCAGTACGATTTCACATATACTTGGAAACACTTTCTCAAATATAACCTTGTAAAGAACTGGTACTTTCCTTTATTTTAAAGAAATAAAGAGACTTCCATGGTTTCCCTGAAACTCCACTCTTACATTTGTCTGATACATTTGTTTTATTTGTATCTGAGATAAAATATGTGCATTTGACTCTAAATACAGTCACAGTGGGAAGTAAGTCTCCAGAAGGGCTTATCCACAACAGCTTTTCTTCCGAAACTTCCGGAAGGCTGCTGGGATCCCAGCCACCGGCGGCGGGAGATTGCAGTCCCTCCATTGTCTCCTCTCTCCCCGCCAGAACAGCAGCAGGCCCCCCGGGTTGCCGAGGGCTCGGGAAGCAGGGCTCCGGCGAAAGGAGTATTCTGTGCGGCGGAATACACGTCAAGGAACTTCAGTGGCATCTGAGAGTTGAATTGTCTTGTATTCTTTAAAAGGCCAGCAGAGCGTATTCTTTTTATTTCCCATTACTGACGGAACTTCCTTCTATTTTCCTCTGCTCCCAGGCTGCGTGCCTTCCCACATGGCACAGATAATACAACCGGGTGATTTTAGAGTACTCGGAGAACAGGTTATGGTAACTACTGAGCAAGAATATCTTTAGAAGTAAGTGATGTGACCTATAATTGCCTTTCTGTCTCTATGGATTTGCATACCCTGGATATTTCATATTAACAAATCACACAACAGGAGTGTTTTGTGCATTGCTTCGGTCATTTAGCTTCATGTTTTTGAGATCATCCAAGTTGTAGCCTCTATCGGGACTCCATGCCTTTTTATGGCCAGGTAATACTCCATTGTTTCTGTACAACTGGTTTATTCATTCATCTGCCGCTGGAATCTGGGGATGGGTTGTTACATGCAGTCTTCATTTTTCATAAATTAGAAGTTACTTTAAAATATTGGTTTGTCCAAATTTACTGTGTTGTAAGTAGAAGGAAAATGTACTAACACTTTGCATTATTATAGCAGTTCATGTATTAAAACTATTTCTAGAAATTCACAGATCATAACAAGAACTATTTAAACAGAAAAGAGCTCTTATTTGAGAGAGAAATTAGAAACAAAACTAGTTTGTTGCTTTCAAAATGATTGAAAACTACTTTGCTGTTAATAACAAAAGGTCTCTATTTTAATGACAGTCATTACATTGAGAGAAATAGGTTTAATTTCTTAAACTAATGATCCTCAGTATTTCAGTATGTATCAGTACTACACAGGAGCCTAGAAGAGATGGGATAAAAATAAACTTTGAACCTTTTTTTTGTCTTTACACATGTTTTTTTCATTTGACACAAAATGTACATAATATAAAATTAATGATTTTATTTTTTAAAAGATTTTATTTATTTTTTTATAGAGGGGAAGCGAGAGAGAAAAAGAGGGAGAGAAACATCAGTGTGTGGTTGTCTCTTGTGCACCCCCCACTGGGAACCTGGCCTGCAACCCAGGCCTGTGCCCTGAGTGGGAATCGAACCAATGACCCTTTGGTTCACAGGCCAACACTCAACCACTGAGCCACACCAGCCAGGGCAAAATTAATGGTTTTGAAGGGCACAGTTCAGTAGTGTTTACTGCATCAACAACACTTTTCAGCCACTCCTCTCTCCACTGTCACATCGTTCCATCCCCCGTGTCCTGGCAACTTACAATAGGCTTCTCTTCTCTCTATGGATTTTCATACTATGGACGTTTCCCATATAAATAATCACCCAATACAGGGTATGTTATGCATAGCGCCTTTCATTTAGCTTTATGGTCTTGAGGATCGTCCCAGGTGTGGCGCATGTCGGGGCTTGTTCCGTCCCATGGCTGAACGATGTCCCAGTGGACTCTCTGCCTCAGTGGTTCATCCACTCGCCCGTTGGCGGGGTCTGTGGCTCCTGAGACAGTCCCCTCCCGGGAGTCATGAATGCGTAGGGTAGCACGTGTATACTTTCTGTATGGACATGAGGGTTTACTTCTCGTGGGTATCTACCTAAGTGTGGCATTGCTGAGTAATGTAGTTTAATGTTTTAAGGAATTGTTCTGATTTCTTCCACAGTGGCTGAAACACTCTGCGTTCTCAGCAGCTACGTAGGCGAGTCCCCGTCTCTCCATGTCCTCGCCAGTGCTCCTTATTTCAGGTGGCTCTGGGGCAGCCCTCCCACTGGGTGTGGAGTGGTGTCTCACCGGGGTTTGATCTGTTTGCTTTGTGTTTCCTTAGTCGCGGTCCACGCTAAGTGTCTTTTCATGCGCTGGTTGGCCATGTGGGTGTTTTGCTTTGAAGAACGTCTACTAAATTCTTTTGCCTTTTCAAAAGTAAATTGTTACATTCTTTGTTGTTCCATTGTAAGAGTTCTTTAATTAATCTGGACACTAACCACTTATCAGGTGTGTGATGTGCAAATATCTTCTCCCTTTCTGTAGCTTGTCTTTTTACTTTGTGGATAATATCCTTGGGTACCCATCCACTTTCTATTTTTATGAAATTCAATTTAGATTTTTCTCTTACTGATCATGGATTGGTATTAAATTAAGAATTAATTGCCATGTCTGACATCAAAAACCACTATGTTTTCTCCTGAGAGTTTTATGGTGTTAGCTCTCACATTAAGCCATTGATCCATTTTGGGTTCATTTCTGTATATGGCAATAGTAGATGCTCAAGAAGTGTAAATATTTATCACATGAATGTATGAATGACTGAAGTTAAAATCTGGAGGGCAGTGTGACTAACACAGATCATTCCTGGAACGAGGATGAAGAGAAGAAATACGAGGCCAGCGACAAAGCGTGGTTTTGGAGCGCTGGGCGCTGCTCCAGGGATGACCAGACAGAGAAACACAACTGAGGAAGGAAGACAGAGGTTAGAAGGAAGGAAAAAGGAAGCCAATAAAGTAAACAGAGCTGTAGTGTTTTAGAGAACCCTGGCCTAGTGATCTCTGCTTCTTCCCGCGGCGAGCAGGACCAATAAGATAGCATTCGTCCGGTCAAGACAGCGTGAAGTCTATAAAACAAAGTGGAGTCACTCATGTCAACCAAGATGGCTGCCAGGCAGCCATGACACTTTGGTTCAAGAGGAAAATCACCTAAGTCAGAGCAGACACACCTGGCAAGGAGACCCACCCGAGATATCTGCCCGTGTGGTCAGAACAACCATGTCTGCCGAGTGGGACCACCCACAGACAGGCTCCTGGGCAAATTCCCCACCTGACATCAGGGGATCGAGACATTTCTCGAAAGGACCCAGAAGGATGGAGTAGACCACTTTCAAGGTGTAACCGAGGCAGGCTCCAGACCACTGCGGAGACAGCCGGGCTCCAGGCCCCGGAGGGCGGCCCCACGCCGTGCTTCTTCCCGTGGCACGGGCTGCCGGAGGCTCTGCCCTCCTCTGTCTGCCCTGCTGCCCACGTGGCTCCGGACGTCCTTCCTGGCAGGACACCGATGACTCCCTCGCCCACCGTGCGGTCTCCCGGACCTGCAGGCCGAGACTCTGGGACTGGGGTTCGTGAACCCCCACTGATTGCTCTGTGTGTGAATGTTGTATTCCTCTCAGACTGCTCGAGTGTGAGTAGGATATTAAAGTACGTTGGTGTCCTACTTTGAATGAACCTGCATCCAATGAAAGCTGAGTGATTGGCGTAGCTACCGTGTGTGACTCTTGTCTGTTCTTTGGTGCCGGGCTGCTCCGCAGGCGGTGAGCCAAGCAGCGGCCCGGCGGACTCACAGGAAAGGCTGTGTCACAGACCTACGCTCCTGATACCTCCTCCGCAGAAGCGACAAGGAGGGACCCAGACCGAGAGCCCTGTGTACACCAAGGCACTTGGAAACAAGTCCTGCAGCCACAGATTTGTAACCCCAGCCGGGCTCTCGCCTTCTCTTAAGGGTAATCAATGACAAAAGCCAACTTTTGCTTTAAACGATTGTTTACAAATTGCTGGCACCTGAATGCGTTGTTTGTTGTAAATTAATTTATCTGTGGCAAGGGAGGAAAGGTTTGAATGGAAAAATGACAGACGAGAATATTTTTTAATACGGAGACGAACGTGCAGGGAGAAAAACAGGCACTGGGAGAGGAGAATAATTACAGTTTTCCCGTCAGTTGGCTTCGGGGGTAAAAAGCCATCTTCCCACATAATAAATAAATAAAATCGCAATATTTAAGGCCTCATCAGAGAGCTCGGTCTCGAAGAAACATTCATTTCCGTGCTGCCTACAGGGAAATATGATACCATTGAGGGTTGTTGACTATTAAATGCTTAGAGGAATTAAGGAAGTGCTTATGAAGTCTGTGACTTCTAATCAGAAAATGAGACAAAGATTAAAGTGACATTTTGGGAAAAGGCTTTTGATGGTTTCTGTTTACAGATCTTTGGGTATCTGTTGGAATTAAATACTATATCCATCAATGCTTAAACTCCTGCCCATTTTGTCTCATTGCATTACATTTTGGAGAGGAAAATAGTATTTAAAGTATCTATACAGAGAAATAAATTGAAAGCTGAGTGTATTTAACGAATATTGGCCAACGTCTAATTTAGCCGTTCTCAAGTTCATGGTCTGCTGACGTCTTTGCACTGCTAAAGATCAGTGAAGGGTCTCAACAGATTTCTTTATGTGGGTTTTACCTTTCATTGTTTATGGGTTTTACCTTTCATTGTTTACTGTAGGAAGAAAAAGAAACAGACATTTTCAAAATATTTATAAATTACTGAAAATATCATTAACAAAGTCACTATATGACCAGCAAAATCACTTTAGAGAAGTAAATGCGTGTCCTTTCGAGCACAGAAGCAGGCACAATGAGCACAGCGGCATGGCTCCCATCCCTGCACACGTCTGAGCCTGACATGGGGAGGCGAGCTGGATTCCGATGAGCTTCTGCACTCATTGTTTGCCAGATGGTGTTTTGGTTGAAACATAAGGAAAATTCAGCCTCGTCCAGATATCTATTGGAAAGAGGAGAATTTTTTAATTAAACTTGATGTTGAGATAATTGTGAATTCACATGCAGACAATGGA
Organism: Phyllostomus discolor; assembly: GCF_004126475.2. Taxonomy (NCBI): domain Eukaryota; kingdom Metazoa; phylum Chordata; class Mammalia; order Chiroptera; family Phyllostomidae; genus Phyllostomus; species Phyllostomus discolor. The sequence continues at coordinate 2,678,192 of NC_040912.2, forward strand.
ACAGGCAGCTTTGGGGGCTCCCGGGGCCCGGCTCCCCGCAGTGGTGGCATCTTGCACAAAGGTCACAGTCGGGACCCGCCGCTTTCCACCCACACAAACATCCCTCAGTCTTTCCTCCGTCGCGCCGGGCACCTGCTCCTCTCTTTTCCCTTCTGTATGTCACACATCACCTGAAGACGGTTACATGCAATTTGAGATTCTCTGGAGAACGATCCTGTTGTTGTGTGTGAGTCGGGAGTGTGCTACTGGTGTCATTCCTGGTGGGAACGAGCACAGCCGGCTCTGAGGGACACCTAGACCGGCCCCAGGGTTTGGCTGCTGTAAATAAGGCTGCTAGAGACACCCGTGGGCAGGTGTGTGTGTCGACACGAGATGTCATTTCTCCGAGATTAGTGAGTCACATGGTAGATGCATACTTAGTTATTTTGGGTTTTGGGTTTTGGAAACTGCCAAACCGTCCTTCAGAGTGGCTGTGCCATCGTGTGTTCCCAGCAACGCCACAGGCGTGACCAAGGCTCCGTCACCCAGCCCTCGGCAGCACTCAGCATTGGCTGTCGTCGCCGTGCTCGCATGCACCAGGCTGCGAGGCGCGTGGGAGGATCTCAGGGTGGTCCCACGGCAGGCAGCACTGCTCAGAGCTTCTTCTGCTTACCTGGCGTCTTCGCCTCCTCCCTGCTGAAATGTCTGCTCCTGCACTTTCTCTCTTTCCTAATCGAATTGCTTTAGTTTTCGGTGTTGAGCTGGGAGGGTTTTTTACATGTTCTACACACACGCCTTCTGTCGGCTATGTGGTTTATAGCTATTGTTCTTCCAGGCTGTAACTTGTATTTTTATGCTCTAACCGTGGTCTTTGACGGAGCAAGCACTTTTAATTTTGACGAACTACTAGTTTTCATTACCTTTTTATGAATCGTGCTTTGGCATTAACGCTAAGAACTGTTGTCTAATACAAGACTTTCTTGTTCTAAAGGTTTTCTACGATGTTTTTTTTCTGAAAGTGTTACATACAGTTTGCATTTTCTACTAACAGCTGTGATCCATTGGGAGTTAATTTTTGTCTAATAGTTATGCATGGTAATAATTTTTGTGTAACCCTGTATGTGGTTTACATTCAGATTTCTTTTCTTTCTTTTTTTTTCCTGCCGGTGGGTGAAAAACTACTCCAGCACCATTTTGTTGAAAAGCTGACTTATGTCCATGGGACTGTTTTGCACCCCTGCCGGACTTGGTTCAATGTGTGTTACTGGGTTTATTCTCTGCTTCTCTATCCTGTCTCATCGGTCTAAGACTCCTTCCCGCCACCATTTCAAACTGCCTGGACGGCTGTAGCTAACTAATATGTCTTCAACTTGGGTAGGCTGATTCATCTCGCTGTGGGTTTTTTTTATTGTTTCAGCTATTCAACTAACTGTTCCTTTGTCTTTCCATGCAAATTTCCTACTAACCTCGTGTCCCCTTACAAAAATCACTGCTGGCATTTGAAAAGGAGCTGTGTTCATCTTGTGTATCAACTTTTGGTGCATTGACATCTTTACAACACGTCTCCTAAAACATGACTACAGAATGTCGGTCTCTCCGTGTGTTTAGATCGTCTTTGATTCCTCCCGTCGGCGGTGTGTGGTTCCAGCGGGCAGCTCCCGTGCCGGTTTTATTAAAGGTACACGTTTCGTGGCTGACGCCACTGTAACGGCATTAGGTTTAATCTCAGAGGCTCCCTGCTACTTTCTAGAAATGTTGATCTTGTAGCCTTTGACCTTTCTGCACTCGATCATTAGCTCTGACGGTTATTTTATGGATTCCTGGTTATTTCCTATGTTGGCAATCATGTCGCCAGCAAAGAGGGGCAGCTTTACTTCTCCATCTCCAAACTGCACCATGTTTCCTTGCCTCGGTGTCCTGGCTGGCTCTCCCCGGGACTTCACTGGCTGTCCTCTGGCACCAGCGCAATGGGGAAGGTGAGGGGCACCTTGTCACCATGTGGGAAGTGTGGAGGTCTTTTCTCCCCAATGAGCCTTTGCTGTCTGGGGGACACATGGGCTGCGGGTTTGTCTGAGGGCTGGGCTGGGGTACGGCTGGCCTTCTCCAATGGCTGCATCTTGCTAAGGTGCCTGTTGCCTGTCCTTTGGCCGGAGAGAGAGAACAGGCTCGGACTCTGTCTCCGAGGCCACCTTGCCTGTCCAGCACCCGCGGTCAGACAGGACTCACCTCATCCCTGGGTTCTGCGCCCTCTGGCCAGCTCACTCTCTCAGAATATTCCTGTTTCTACACAGAGTCCAGGTGTTTTATGGGGACTTCGTGGGAAAGAACAGGGAAAACGTGTTTACTCCATCTTCTCAGAAGTGAAAAATCTCGCTGCCGGGGGTATTTTGAAAATACTTTCCTAAGAATGAATGTATACATGTAACATCTCATTGTTTTTTGCTCAAGTATTCACCAAATTAAAATCATTCCTTTGGCAAATACCTCAGTGGTATTATTTTGTGTGATTTCATGACAATGATAAGTGTCTTTTATCATTAATACCTATCATAATATAATTTGAGACCAAAGCATTTTAGTAAATACTTATTTAAAGACTAAAAACCCATGAACTGTATTCATTACTTAAATATCCTTTTTGGGGCCACTAAATAAGAAAATGTTTAAGAATTAGAATTTATCCAGTAGATTCATATATGATATTTACAGATAAAAGGCAGTTGGATTTAAAAACATACAACATTCAAAATAGGACTTGGTTACGTTAGTGCTTGTGTAAATCAATAACAGGCTTCTAGGTCAGTCTGTTAGTCAATATAACAAAATATACCTTGATCCTTACTCAGCAAGGCTGTTGAATGCCTTATAACATAAATCTGATGTTATCATGAAGCTAAAATCTTTTAAAAGAATTGTAATATTTGTTAATGTTACAATTCGTTCAACACGTATCTTTTATCTTTTAATAAAATTGAGATTTCAAGTGTGCCTGGAAAGATAAGGAAATGCCTTTTAATGCAAAATGGCCTGTTAATGTCAGTGGGAGAAGATCGATAATGAACCAAATTCTCGGAAGAATTAAAATCAACAAAGATATAGCAGCTTACAGTATATGCGATTGCAATTTGAATCCATTCAGACACACACCCTCCTGATAAGAGCTCCAGTTCCATCCCGAAACTACCATCTAGCGTGTCTATTATTATCCGAAATCTTTGAGTTCTGCCTCTTATTTGTCGCTCTGTGTCCACGTTTCAAATGGCAAGGCACACTCCCTTCCCAGATTTCCTCCTCGGCCAGCTTTCTCCGCGAGCAAGAGGAATGGTGTAATTATCAACAGAAGCCACTGCTCACAGGCTGTAATTATAAAAGCATCTGTATTTATGTTCCTAGAAGAGGAAAACCTTTGCAATGTGCCCGAGGAAACATTGAAATAAAGGTGAGGGACACAGTCCGAGAGCTGCAAAGGAAAAGAGGAGCGCGGAGGAGAAAAGTAGAAGGGGAGAGACTTGGAGCAGAGAGAGGGAAAGAGACGGAGCGGGGGTCTTCCCAGGTGCACCCACCCGAGGCTGGGAGTGGGCTGCCATCAGGGCCTGGAAGGACATCAGGGAAGAGAGATTTCAAAACGAATAATGGTGCGTGGCCTATGTTTCTCACGCCCTGGAATACAATAGCCTCATGGCGGGAATGAAGCAGGAAAATGTAGGAGTATGACCTCTCATGCTATCCATAGCTCAGAAACCTAATTTCCAAGCCTCACAGAGAAGAGGCACCACACACACACACACACACACACACACACACACTTAGGAGCACTTCCCCTTCAACAGCTAGGACACCAGAGGGGCAGGCTGGCGGTGGGTGCTCCTACCCTTGCGTGTCGCCCGGCACCCAGGAGTGCGGTCACCGTAGATGGAAATCTTCAGGCACTGGATTTTGCAGGAAAATTAGAGTCCCTCCTATTTTTAGTATATTGGGCTTGTTTCTTATCAAAGAACGAGGGGGTAAATAGGAGGTGGTTTTATCTTGAAGTTGAGCAGAGCTACCTTCCACGGCTGTGACAGAATCAGGACTGAGGTGTGACGAGCAGGCACCAGGCTCACCGACTGGCCCTCTCCCAGGGCAGGGCCCGCTCTCCGCCCTCCCCAGGCAGGGAGAGCCTGCCCCCAGCTCCTCTGCACCCTCTGGGGGCCTGACCCCTGCAGAGGGACACCCGGGCCCTGCTGCCCTTCCCCTGGGGGGGGGGGGCAAGTCCCCCAGAGGCCTGCAGACACACAGCGGACTAGACGCTCTGGGCTCAGACGCACACCTGTCGGCTTCAGGTGGGCCTGGGGACAGAGGAAGTGCCAGGAAGAGAGATCAGTCTCAGCTCATCTTGTGTTCAGGTAACTCACCAAACACCCCTCCTCACCCTCGACCCCTCGACCCCAGCAGCTCATTACACATAATTCTGTCTTTAGGGTCAAATGTGTGGGCCTTCCCTTACCAACGGTAGGGGTGTGCCCGACACACACAGTGAGTATCAGTGACTGTCAGCGGTCAACAGTTCGGGGACACCGCTGCTGTGTTTCCGAGGAAAGCGCACATAGCTGGCAGCCTGCTCTCTCGGCGCTCCAGTGCCGCGAGGGTTGACATCGGTGAGTGTTTCAGCTGGACTTTGGCCCGAACTGCTCTCTGTACATCGGGTTCTGGGGTTATCTTCGGGATTATCTTCGGACTAATGATCGTGATGACTATCATGACTTTCATGAATATTTTAATGAACATTCCAAACAATATTTTTTAAAATCTGCTGTCTGCCACTAGGCTAAATCCAGACCCTCCAGGTCGAGTTTAAAGTGAAACGCTGAGTGGGAGACACCAGCCTTTATCCTGTTATACTGTGGGACCCCTCACTTAAACACCCGCCCAGAACGGCACCGATCCACACGCTTCTGTCCATGAAGCGTCCTGTTCTGCGGGGTGATCGTTCCGCAGTCGAGTCCGGTCTCTGAGGTTTTCGGGCAGGGACGTCCCCCTCATGCACCAAGGAGAGGCACGAAAGGAACGCGTACCTTCCAGGCAGAAGGTCAGGAGAGGACACGGGGAGTCGGACCCGGGCACGGACAGACCCGCAGGGTCAGTGGAGCTGACCGTACGCCTCTCACTGTAGTTCCACGTTTGGGTATCCTTCAGGGCCAATCCTGTTTCGTGAACACGCCGGTGTCTGCTCCGATTTTAACACGGCTTACTTACTGCCACCTCTTTGCTGGCACATCTATCAACACACTAGTTAA